>NC_079490.1:60600766-60927016 GCF_020520425.1 Spinacia oleracea
GCAGAGGGGTGGATTTGTCCCTCTTTGTCACCTACTTTGCTGGGCTTGATGTTCCCAAAGTATTCCGCCTGAGAGCCTTGAGTTTTGTATATTCGCTCGCTTTCTCTTTTCGAAACAGGGGTTTGGCAATGGTGATGCCTCCCTAATAGAAATTGTAGAGCAGTTTGCTAATGGTCGGGACCCAATGCCACTTGTGATTGGCGAAACATTGACGGGCCTTGATATGCTGAAATCAGACCCCTCTTCTTTGCCATCGGGAAGTCCGGTGTTACTCCAAGTAAGGATCTGGAGCTTTCTTGTATGTTGAATTTGTACTTGTATTTGAATTTTGAATTTTGAATTTTGAAATGCGCTTCTTGTATACTCCCCAAGGTTTGGCTTATGGAGAGGCTCATGTTGGTGGCACCACCGGAGAACATGGCGAGCTATAATAGAAAGGGATTCACTGTGCGATCCACGTTGTATGGCCGGCTTTCATTGGATGAGTGGAGGTGCGCACTCTCGAGGATTGAATCTTGTATAAGGTGGGTAGTTCCTTGGTGAGGAATTGCTGCTATGAGACATGCCCTTGGTTCTACTGCTTTGAGGGTGCCAAGCCTCACAATGCTGGTCTTCTACTCGCCTGCTCGAGTGATGAGACAATATGGCTTGAAACAGGAGATCCCGGACTGTACTGAAGAGAACCCGAAACCTGTTGTGCTGAATGCGAGTCGACTTGAAGTTTGGAGGCGGTATTGGGTTGCCAAACCATTCTTGAGTATCCAGTTCCCACCTTAGTCAGTTACTCTGTCTACGGGGTATATTATATGGATGAGAGGCCCAAGTCAGAGGGAAATTTCTTTCTCCGGCCCAGCTAGAGTCCGAGGTTCTAGAGCTAGACGTCCTACATCAACTGACTATGAGGAAGGTGACGGGAGTGTGGCCCATCCGGTGCTTGACCGTTAGGAATCCAAAGGAGGTTCGTCGTCCTCCCGTCTTGGAAGGCTTGCAAGTTCCTTCACCCGCCGCTTGGGCAAGGGGAAGATTGATGATTGATTCCGGGAGGAGTCAGGGGATAGTACTCAAGGTGCCAAGACTCGAGAGCATAGTCGCCCGACCCTAGATCTTTGTAGGCTAAATGTGTTTGAAATGAATTGTGTTTGGAATGTGTTCGGAAGATGTATTTAGGAAGTGAAAAGCCTTTTGAACTTTGCTTCACTTGATCCTGACTTTGTATTTGAATTAGTTTTGAAGGCCTTAGGGCCAAATAAAGGGTTATTGTGTTAAATTCCGCCTGAACATGCTTTGCTTTGAATTGGCACATTTGGAACAACAACAATTTGAACTTTGAATTTTGATTTGATTTGATTTTTAGGATGCCCTTAATTGAGGAAATTTTGAATTTTTTGTATTAAAGTGGCCGGGCCTCGAAATGAGGTTGCCTACGTGTCCCGTTAGGGAATCAGGCCGGACGTAGTTCTGACTACCTTACAGGACCTGATTTTGGATTCTTGAATTTGAACATGGAACTTAGACATAGAACTTCTTGAGTTGATCGAGGTTGGTCAGAGATCTGAATTCTCTTCCGTCGATGTCTGTTAGTTCGACTGCTCCCCCGGAGAGGATTTTCATGACAATGTATGGGCCTGCCCAGTTGGGTTTGAATTTTCCCCTTGGGTCCATGGTGCTTTTGCGAAGGGCTTTCAGGACAAGCTCACCTTTTTTGATGTTTCGGGTTCTGACCTTTTTGTTGAAATGTCTGGCCACTCGGCGCTGATAGACTTGCACGTGGTGAGCGGCTTGAAGCCGACGCTCATCGAGCATGACTAGCTCGTCATATCTGGCTTGTACCCATGCAGCTTCTGGGATTTTGCTTTCGAGGACTATCCTTAGAGAAGGTATCTCTAGCTCGATAGGTTGTACTGCTTTCATTCCATAGACCAATGAGAACGGAGTTACACCAGTTGAAGTGCGAATTGAAGTTCGATATCCCCACAATGCGTAATGAAGCTTATGGGGCCAGTCCTTGTAATTGGTAGTCATTTTCATGATGATGGCTTTGACATTCTTGTTGGCTGCTTCGACTGCCCCATTGGTTTGTGGGCGATAAGGCGAAGAGCGGTGATGTTAAATTTCCCGGAGCATGGGTCCATTAGGATTGTTGTATTGAAGATTGTACGGTACCCCCCTTTTGAAGTTTGAACTGTTGAGGCTTGAAGATGTATTTAGAACTTGGACCTTTGGAGTTTGTAACTTGAATTTTGTACTTTCGAATTGTAGATTCCTTGCTTGGCACAACCTTTCTCGGTTAGAGATTATAGAACTTGAATTTTCTACTTTGGAATTGTAGATGCCTTGCTTGGCACAACCTTGCTCGGTTAGAGATCATAGAACTTTGAATTTTGAATCTTGTACTTGTTGAATGGGTCTTCACATTCTCCTTGGAAATAGGTTCCTTGATCACTGATGAACTTGTGAGGAACACCGTATCTGCATATAATGTTTTCTTGAATGAACTGGGACACTTGCTTGAAACCCAATACCTTGAATGACCTAGATACTTTGACTCTTGAATAAACCCGGCCTCTAGCTGCTTAGAGACCTCTTCTTGAATTTTGAGGAAAACATCCAGTTTCATGTGACGGAGTTTCTGCTTGATGGGTTTTGAACCTGGAATAAGGGGAATTGTACGCTGACCGATGCTTGGATCAACCCCTGGCATATCATGATAGGACCATGCGAAGACGTCCACATACTCTGAAAGTAGCTTGATAACATTGTCCCGCTCTGCTTGAGAAAGAGTTAAACCATTCTCAACTAGTTTTGAGTCACTGTTGTTAGAAAGGTTGATTTTTTCTGTTACCACAATTATGGGCGTCCTGTTTTCATGATTTTCGATATCTTTTAGAAATTCAAAGTCAGTTTCTTGTAAAGCAAAGTTGTTTGGATTAGGATTGTGTTTTGAATTAGAACTCGAAGAGTAAGTAGAAATTGAAGTGTTATTGAAATCAGCAATCATTACATCGACTGTTTTGACTTGAAGCTCGGCCTTTAGAGGCTCTTGATTGATGCAAGACTCTAGTTCTAGACACTTAGACTCATTGCTAGACTCAGATCCAGACTCAACCTTTGACTCGGACTCGCTCATCATAGATCCTTCGCCTACTGTAATCTTGAACATTTTGCTATTTGAATTGATTCTTGAGAGGGACTTGAAGCTTGTTTTGTTGGAGATGAACTGGCTGCTCGTTCGATGCCGGCTATGAGGGAGGCTAGGGCTGATGGATTTCTTTTCAACCTCTCTCCTCTTCGGCGAACCCACAAGATCCTTGGACTCCTAGTTAGAACATACCAGACGATTTTAGAACTTAGACTTCCCGACACATGATATGATATGCATGCAATGAATGAGACCTAGACTTGACCCTAAGTGCCACTCCGAAGATTCGGGATTTTGGGTTTTGTACTTGTATTCGGGATTTGCAACCCGTTGGAAATGTTTGAGAGGAGCGTTCATTCTTTTGTGAAAGTTGACTCTTTATACTAGAACTTGGAATGTCGAAAAAGAATATTTTGACCTATTGGAAATTGGACTTATTTGAAGGGAATTTCAACCCGCTCAAGAATTTGGAAATTGGACTGTACTAGGAAATTGAATTTTGTATTATTTCAAGGGAATTTCAACCCGTCAATATTTTAGGGGGATTTCAACCCATTGGACTTGGAGTATTTGAAGGGAGTTTCAACCCGATTGAAAAAGGGAATTGACTTTGTATTATTTCAAGGGAATTTCAACCCATCAATATTTTAGGGGAGTTTCAACCCATTGGATCTGGAGTATTTGAAGGGAATTTCAACCCGCGGGAGAATCGAAATTTGTATTATTTCAGGGGATTTTTAACCCGTTGGAAGATTGGACTTGTATTATTTTAGGGGAGTTTCAACGCGTTGGAAGATTGGACTTGTATTATTTTAGGGGAGTTTCAACCCGTGGATGGATCGGACTTGTATTATTTTAGGGGAGTTTCAACCCGTGGAAGATTGGACTTGTATTATTTTAGGGGAGTTTCAACCCGTGGATGAAATCTTAAACTTGTATTATTTCTGGAGAGTTTCAACCCGTGGATGGAATCTTGAACTTGTATTATTTCTGGGGAGTTTCAACCCGTGGATGGAATCTTGAACTTGTATTATTTCTGGGGAGTTTCAACCCGTTGAAAATGTTTAGAATTTTGTATTGGGGAGCAATGTAAAGCAAGATTTCTTTGTAGCTTGAAGATGAATTTGGAATTTGAATTTGGCTTGAAGTTTAAACTTTGAAATGGAAAGGACACACTTTTGTATGTAGAACATGAGGCTTTGTATTTGGAAAATCCGGCATTATGCCGCCGTGGACTTGGAATCTTGAATCATAGGACTTGAGGTTTGAAATATAGAATTGAAAAGTCGGCATTACGACGGCATGAATTTGGAATTTGATCCTTGAAGCTTGAAATTTGGAAGGTCGAGTTGGAATGTTGGCATTATGCCGGTATGGGCTCAGATATTTGAACTTGAGACTTTGAGATTGGAATCGGCAATTTGAGTTTGAAGTTTGAAGACTTGAATGTTTGAAATAGGAAATCTGGCATGACGCCGTTGGATTTGGGTTTTGAACTTGAAACTTGAAACTCGAAATTTGAATTAGAAAGTCCGGCATTATGGCGCCGTTGGATTTGGATTTGAAAATTGAGGTTTTGGACTAGAAAATTCGGATTTGAATTTGAAACTCGAAATTTGGACTAGAAAATCTGGCATTATGACGCCGTTGGATTTGAACTTTGACTTGGAAACCTGAGGTTTGGACTAGAAAATTTGGATTGAATTTGAAACTCGAAATTTGGACTAGAAAATCCGGCATTATGACGCCGTTGGATTTGAATTTGGAAACTTGAGGTTTGGACTTGAAAATCCGGCATTATGACGCCGTTGGATTTGAACTTTGAACTTGGAACTTGGAATTTGGACTTGAAAATCCGGCATTATGACGCCGTTGGATTGAATTTTTGAAATTGGCATTTGGAATTTGGACTTGAAAATCCGGCATTATGACGCCGTTGGATTGAATTTTGAATTTGGCATTTGGAATTTGGACTTGAAAATCCGGCATTATGACGCCGTTGGATTGAATTTCGAACTTGGAATTTGTGCGTGAGGCGTGTTTAAGGGTTTTGAATCAAATGGAGTGACACTCCTAAAGACCCTAAAATCGGCGATTTAGATGCATGAGTTTTGAATGATGCTCCTAGGGGTTTGGTTTCCTAGTTGGAGGCTAATTGGTTTTCGCAAGCTAGAACTCGAGGTTAGCCATTAACGCGTGCAAAGACGCCCACACAATGCACAAGTAGCACGTTGTCACACTAGTCATGAATATGAATGCGACATGCAAAGTTCTCAACCTAAGGTCGGTCTAAGTTTTGTATGATGCAAGTAATCGGCTTTGGGTGTCAAAAGGTACTCGGCTAAGAGACCGATCCGGCGACAAGCTTTCACATCCGCCTAAGGGAAGTGTGTGTCGGCAGACGGCCTCCATACTTGACATCGGGAATGTCAAGTAAATGCCAAGTTTCGGTAGGCGCGGAAATGGTCACACACTTTGGTCGGGAACCGTATGGAGAGTCACCATTTCGTTGCCCCCGGGGCAAGCTCGAATGTAGAACACTTCCGTTTGGGCAAAGGTAGAAATTCATTTTGCACAATATGGTTTTCGAAAAATGCATGAAATGCCTAGAAATTGAAATTGAAATCGTACTTGAATTTGTATTTGTAAAGCTTGTTTTTCGGCACTTGTTCACGAGGTTTGGGAGCGTCCTTCCAGACTCAAAAATAGACTAACTCCCAACAGGAAAAGTTGAGCAAAAGTGGGCGACGAGCCACTGTGAGCCACTGTCTTGGATGCAGGCAGTGGTGTTGGGCGCAGGGATTGCGCCTGGCGCCAGTGCTGGCATCCAGTACTTAAGCAGATCAGTGGCTTGTTGCTCGAAATCTGCCCGCATTTTCGAATTGAAATTAGTAAAATTGTAGGGGGTTTTTTTGTGCAAAACATGTTTCCCGTTCTACAAGAGGGGCAGTTCTTTAAAAAACCATAGAATTTTTGTACCTCGAAGGAGTCGCCACCAAATATTATTTAATGTCTCGTTTGGAAAGACCGCAAGTGACTCTATTTTGGATAAGGCTTTGAATCCTCGAAACGGATGGGTGAGATCCGGGCACGGGAACACAAATGCTTATTTCGCGAGCTTTAGAAATATTCAAGTACGTTGGCACAGCATTTTCTCGAAAATATACCCTAGATTAGACTATGTGGGTTTGAATTTAGAGAAAATAGAATCTCTAATTGTATGGTGGTCACTTTGCTTTAAAGATTGATTTAAGGAACCTAAGGCCGGTTTCTCCAAAAAAATATCTTTGTTAAGCGTGATGTAACCTTTGTACTTTGTTGTATTTAGCATGTGCGGTGATGAAAGCAATAAAGCAAATAAAGCAACATCACAATACTAAATAAAGTGCAGAATTAGTAAATACAAGACCCCTAGAAAAGGACTAGGGAGTAGGTCCACATTCCCTAGAAATGGACTAGGCAAGTAAAGATGCGGAATTGAAAGTGCGGAATTGAAATTGCGGTATTGAAATTGCGGTATTGAAAGTGCGGTATTGAAAGTGCGATATTGAAATTGCGGTATTGAAATGTGCGATATTGAAATTGCAATATTGAAAGGTGCATAATTGAAATTTGTACTTGGGCACATGAGATTCGAACGCCAAGAGGCTCCTTAAAAATAAGTGCGCCCGACACGAATTCAAAGCCAAAAATCTCAACTTGGGAGAGGTTGCTCAACCCAAATATCCTAGATTTTGCATGTTAAACTTGAACTTGAATATTGAAGTTTTGAACTTGAAATAATTTGAAATTTGAACTTGAAAGGATCCTAGTTTAGGGAAGTAACCATGAACAACCCTAAACATGGTGGGATCTTGAAAATTGAAAACTTGAACTTGTAGATTGAAAAAACGGGGTTTTGAATCTCAAAAGACTAAACCTTTAAGTGTTAAAAGGTGTCATCTTTGATTACCCCATGTTTGAAGGTGATTCTAGTCCAAGAGGTGATTGTAAACAACTTGCTAATCATTTAGAAATCAAAGCAACATAGTTGATTAGAATGGGATTCGCTTTTACCTAGTTAGGTTTAGGCAAGAGCTCCCAATTGCTTTTGAATTTAGAAATTTTGTATGTGTTTTTGAGGAGATTTTGAGTTGTATTTTGAGGAGTTTTTGAGTTGTATTTTGAGGCGTAATGTCAAAATTACGATGTTGTATTGTTGTTCTCCTCCTCATTATGCTGAAAATGAGGGGTATTTATAGGGGAAATGGGTGACGCGGGCTCTGTCCTTGTTTCTTCTTGTAGTGTTGTACCTGTTGTACGAATAGTACTAGGTTTGGCGTTTTGTATTTTCTTGGAGGTTAAGGCATCATTTAGCGTCTAAAAACAAGCCTTTCTCGGGTTTTGAATTCCGGTTTTACGGGACGGGGCCCGGCATGCTCGGTTTTGTGGGTCGGTTGTGGAAAAGGCCTAGTAAAACCAATGGGATGGTCTACTAGATGAGATTGTACTTGGATTTTGAAATTGGATTTGGAAAGTTGTATTTTGTACCGAGAATCCGAAAGGGGGACGGTCCCGGGGTTTGGATTTTGGATCTTGAAATTTGGAAGTATTCTTAGCAATTGGGATTTCCGCCAGGAGTTATTCCAATCACCTAATAAGGATAATGGTATCGTCATCATCCCAAAGGGGAGACACAAATTAGGTGTCTACACAAGGACGCATTTTACATGTGTTCTTGTTGTGAGTGGGTTCATTGTCGAACTAGTGCCTTAGTGATGTCGTGTCCAACCAATATTAAAGTTAGTCTTTTATTCTATTCAAGAGAAGGGATATGGCTAACTAGGAGATTTCAGAAGTGGTTAGACAACTAGCTGAGGTAGTTCGAGACCTAGCTCAAACTAGAGCCAACCCAGTGCATGATCCGGTTGGGGAAATGTTTAAGAAAATAGCTCAAAGCAAACCTCCACTGTACCACGGGGAGATTGAACCAAGTGTACTTGAAAACTGGTTGAGAGAATTTGATAAGCTTATCCTAGCTGTGAATTTCCCCGAAGACCTTAGGGTAAACAGTGTTGTGTATTACCTTATAGGTGAAGCTGATTTATGGTGGCAACGATGTGAGAATACCCTTAGATCCACACCTAACTTTGGGTGGGAAGCGTTTAAAACCGCATTGAAGAACAAGTTTTACCCACCTTACATGAAGAAGCAGAAGGCGCAGGAGTTCATCGAACTCAAAATGGAGGGTTTGTCAGTAACGGAGTACTATTCCAAGTTTATAGAGCTGTCTAGGTTTGCACCTGAAGTGGTGGCAACGGAAGAGCTTAAAGCTCAAAGGTTTGAGAATGGATTGACCATGGACTTACAGTTGTTGTTGTCCGGAGAGACCTTTACCTCATTAGACACCTGTTAGGTTATGATACATACTAGTATTTTATGCACGCGATGCGTGCGAAATTATATAAAAACTTAAAATTATATTACAATCACTAAATATAAAAATTAGATAAAAATTGTACTACAACCACTAAATTGTATTTTATACATGCGATGCGTGCCCTTCTGGATTATATGTCATTGCATTATGAAAGGTAAGAATGACATCCTCGGCAAATTCCTTGGGTGTACAACTTTTTCCCCTTTAAGTCCTCCTGCTGTTGTCTGAAATAATTACAATTGTCACTGAGTATCCAAGACAGAACTATAAACTAAACTAATAGGGGCAGGACATATACTACAATATACAACTACCAACGGATACTTCATTCAATAAACACTAATAGCTCAGGTCTTGGGATTAATTAATGGATTAATATACGTACGTACTCAGCCATGGGTGTGCCGCCATATGCTACAACCACCTTAACTCCTGTTTGGTAAGCAAACTTTGTAGCCTCATAATGCATCTAAAGATGCACACAAAACAACAAACCCCCATCACAAAATCACCAAATCAGACCATCATAAACCCCAAATTAACATAATACAAACAACATCAAACACATTATTTTCAAAAGAATAGTAGTTACGGAATTATACTGAGAAAAACTATATTCCTGACTGTCTTTCAAGAATCGAGATCAAGTAGTTCTAGCTTCCTTCTAGACTCATGCAGCAGGGGCTCTGAACTCTGAAGTATATCTCCGTCATGGAGATCCAACGTAATTGGAGCAATTTGTCACTTATTTATGCCCCTGCTTCTAGAACAACAAATCCTCCTAGGTTTTAACCCCTTAAGTTTATTGAGTGGTCTGGGATGGATAATAATAGACTATAAACAAAATGATTAACATCCATGTGCGTATAAAAACTTCCATTAACTATGATTAACATTAGAAAATTTCTTGAGAGGAAAACAGTATCAAAATATGATACAATTAACTTTTAAATATGATACATTTGATACTCCTATAGTAACAGTATCAAAAGTAGCCAAAAATAAGCAAACTTGAAACCATGAATCTAAAAAACAAACAAAATAAAGAAAAGCAAGAAATTAGAATTGCCTCTTATCTGCTCCTGATTGTCCATCGCCTCCCTTTATGCATCGCATACACATCAATATCACATCATTCGTGTTGTTTTCTCTAAACATTCTCTCCATTTCGGCTGCTTCATCTGGAAACTTCCATTAACGGTAAACCCAATTGTTTTGGGTATGGAAAAAGTTAGGCTTCGGGTTTTACCCTGAGAAGCCCATGGAATTTGCAGGCTAGCTCTTTTAGCCATCACCTGCAAAAAGGATCAAAATCAGAATTCCAAAAAGCAAAGAGCAAAAAAGTTGGGGGAAATTGTTTAACGAAACTCGACATTGAAAAGCTCTAAATTAGTCCGAATTATACTCAAAATTTGCAGAGCATTTGACAGAAATGAGAGAGATTGTAGGAGGATATTGTGTAATTGCTTCTTTCAAGGAAAATGGGATATATTCTAGGAGGATTTGCAGCTGACACTACCTACTCATGCGTGATATACTCATATACTTGGGTTTCCTGATTTGTTATAACTTTTGACTTCCTTATTTTCTTGGGTAATTAATCAATTTTTTCTTTTATAGTTCTTTTTTTTTAATTACCGATATATTTGGTGGATTAAAGTTGTTATGATCAGGTGATTCTCCTTTTTATCCGTTTGTGATTTAGTATTAATGATATTAAGTTCTTTTTAGTTTATTTTTATTATTTTGCCTACTATACATTTCATATTTGGCAAGCTATTTACTCTTCAAAATCACAAATAGACACTCATAAATCTAGTAACCTACTTATTTAACAATTCAAATTCTAGCCGATTTCCCCCCTTTTGAAACCCTAATCAGAGCAGACAATCAACCAAATCTCAGTTGCAGTAAACTACTCCATAAAATTACAAAAAAGAATCATATTTAATTTAGCATTTCAATTCTAATAGAAAACAAAAACATGTCATTACGTATATGATGATTATGAATCAAATCACAAAGCAGCAACATCAATTTAATTTCAATTCCACAAAAAACAGCAGTAATTATTGAGACCATAAATAAAACATAATCACATTCATCATCTCCAATCACAATAATCACCTGCACCTCCTCACACCCTAAATACAATTTGCCGGTTTATCAGAGAAGGCTGATGATAAAAGTGGGTCTAAGAGCGGAAAAAGAAAAAGGATTCTACCTAAATTAGTTAACCCTGGTTTATATTCATTTTCTAATTCACATACCCATGTACCAAAAACAAACCAAGGATTGGCCATGTCATAAACCAGTTCACATTCCTTGTAATATCACTTGAGCTATAATAGTCCCAAGTAAGTTCATTCCAGGAGTAATCTGGTGGAATGCCTTGAATATGGATCTTCCAGTTACCTAACACGGATTTATGTTACGGCTTATCTCCAGCCTACTCCCTAATCTCTTAACCCTAGCCTAATTTTGTACTATTAAGCCTTCAAGATCAATAAGACATACTATATTTCACTCACCCCTTTTAACCCTAACATACTACCAAACACAACATTGCTTGAGTTATCATAAAACCAAACACAAAATTCCAAGAAACTAAAACAATTCAACACTAACAACATGCAGCGTTAATCTCGAACCACTAAGCACAAATCAAGCATGAGTTAATTAAGACTAAGTTATCAGTTAATTCAACGAAATTCAGAAGAAATAGTACCGAAGTTGTCAATCGTATTTGATTTTGGTATAGCTCAAATAGAATCCTTATGTAATACTTCCTTGGAGTGATTTTCCAATGAGAATGGACAATTCTTTCTGCAAAATATGGAAAAAAATCTCAAAAAGTTTAACTTTCCAATCATCAAAGTTTCACAAATTAATCACCAAATTCAACATCTATATAACATAATTACTCACTCTATTAAATAATCCAATGAATAACAATATCAGAAGACTAAAAACCCTTTTGAATTCTCAGGTCAATTAAACTTTCAAAAGCAACCATTTCAAGAGAAACCCAAATCAAGCCATTTCCAGAAATTTCGTTCACAAACCAATTCAATTAACCACAGCTGGTGATCCTGGTAAATCATTTATTCCCCCTGCAATAAAAATCAAAATCAAATGACTCCAAAAAAAAAAAAACTCAAAATTATACAAAAAACATTAATTAATTAAAAAAAGTTGAAAAAATTAGTAAAATTACATGGTCTAGGGAAATTCGGCGCCGATGCTTCCTTCGCCTTCTTCTGCTTCTTCGCGTCTCTTTCCTTCGCCCAAGCGAAATCCACTCTCCAAATTAGATTCACCGCTTTGTCTGCGTATTCGATTTCACTAAAAAACATTCGAAATCAAAATCAAATTACCGATAAAAAATTGAAAAGAATTGGGGAGAATTAGGCTCTAATTGAGGAAGGAGAGAGAATACAGTGGGAAGTGTTCGACGCCGGATTCTTCGATAGCATCTAGGCGTTTGATAGCATCTAGCCATTATTGAGATTTCGCCGGATTTCTAGTTTCGGGGAGGTTTTTGCAGTGGCGAGGTTAACCGCTCAAATGAGCCCTAAAAAATTAAAATCAATATCAGTAAGTTAGTAGAGAAAAGAAGAGTGATTACAAAAATGGGAGGAAAAATAGAAGAACTCAATAAATCGATCAGCAAGAAAAACTCAACCAACCTGATGGTGGCGACGGCGGTGGTCGGCAGAAATCGGGATCGCACGACGATGGGAAAGCGATGGAAGAGTGAGAGGAGAGAGAAAAGTGAGAGGGAGGAGAGAGGCAGGTGAGATGGATAAACGAATCTTAACCCTAGAAATGAATGCTCAGCAAGCCCGATAAACAACATAATGAGGGTATTATTGTCTTTTTGCAAGTGGACACGAAAAGTGAAGTTACTAAAATGCCCTCAGGAGTTGGCTTATATAATAGAGATAATTGAATATAAATCATGCGGAAAAACCATAAAGCCAGGAATCCAAACTAATTGCCACATAAAAATTAGCATAATTTAGGACACATACACTTTGTAGCGTGCCCTCCCTAGCTGCGCCCGAACCGAACAAGAACAAGTCTAGGACTCCAAATGTCGTCCTTCCGTAGATAGTCCACAACATGTTCGGATCCGCCTTAGATTTAATTAACTAGAATTGCACCTAAGGTTCTATGAATATGTTCGAATATTTTAGGAAAATATTAGACTTAGTTTTAATCCTTAAAACTAGGTGAATAATTGAAATTATGTGTATTTAAATTAGTGAATGCCATCACATGTTTATAGAGTAGGAATAATGGAATTAGAAGTCTACTAGGATTCAAGTATTTAGAGTTTACTTAAAACTAGTAACTTAGGAAATTAATCTTTTAATCTAATCCTAATCGCTTAAGGATTCGATGCATGCATAAACTCCAACACGCACACGAGCACGGCCCACAAGCGAGAAGCCCGCAGCAGGCTCGCAGCCCAAGTGCTGCTCACAGCCCGTGTTGCTCGCAGCCATGGGCGCGCTGGGCCTGGCCTTGCGCTGGGCCTTGCGTGCCTTTGGCTTGCTGTGATGCTCATGCCTTGCGCGCTGGGCTTGCTAGGCGTGGGCCTGGCTTCGTGTTGGGTCTTCGTCTAGCAAGCTCGTCCGATGCTTATTTCGTACGATGCGCTTCCGATTAATTTTCCGATTCCGGAATTCATTTCCGATTCGAACAATATTTAACATTTCCGATTCCGGAATTAATTTCCGTTTCGAACAAATATTTTATATTTCCGATTCCAGAATTATTTTCTGATTCCGATAATATTTCTGATTCTGAAAATATTTCCGTTTCCGGCAATATTTCCGATTCCGGCAATATTTCCATTTCCGATAATAATTTCCGATACGTACCATGTTTCCGTTTCCGGCAACATCTACGACTTGGATAATATTTATTTTTCCGATACGATCCATATTTCCGTTTCCGGCAATATCATCGTTTCCGGAGTATCCATAATTTGCCTTTTGACGATTTCAGGTCCCACTGGAACCGAGATTCGTCGATTCCGAATATTCATAAATGGAGTATTTAATTCCATTAAATACTTGATCCGTTCACGTACTATTTGTGTGACCCTACGGGTTCAGTCAAGAGTAAGCTGTGGATTAATATTATTAATTCCACTTGAACTGAAGCGGCCTCTAGCTAGGCATACAGTTCACTTGATCTCACTAAATTATTAACTTGTATAATTAATACTGAACCGCATTTATTAGAATTCTCATTAAATGCATACTTGGACCAAGGGAATTATTTCATTCAGTCTCCCACTTGTCCTTAGGGACAAGTGTGCATTTCCTAATTCGTTTGTCGCTTGATGCTTGCTCTTGAACATAAGGTAAGAGTTGTCATCCTTATTATGTCCAGAGGTGTTTCTCGATTTCAGAATTCAACTGATCAAATAAACAGATAATCATAGCCTATGATTCATCTGAGCACGGCCATGCATTTTACAGTTTCTAGCTCTCCGAGTGGCCTTTGTACAACTTTCAGCATCTCATCCCGATTTATGGGAGGACAATCTCAATCTTGCGATCTTAAGATTAGACTTCGTTTGATAGGTGATTACCCGAGCGTTGCCTTTATAGCCTCCTTTTACGGTGCGACGGTTGACAACGTCAAAGCAACTAGTTCTCAAACAAGTAATCTCAAATCACTCAGGTATTGAGGATTAGTGTTTAATAATTTTAATGATATTTACTTATGACAGATTTTCATCTCTTACAGTAAAGTTTCATAGGTCTGTCCGATACTAGTCTTCCCAAAGTAAGTATCTATGCAAATGATTGCGACATTGCCATGTCCACATAGTTCAAGAAACAAAACTACTAGTCATCTTGCATTCTAGTCGTCTAACGTTTTCTATGCGTCCATCTTTATAGAAAACTCCGACCAGGGACTATTTTCAACTTTTTGACATTCAAGTTCATTTGATAGACATTTCTTAGTCACAGGACTGGTCCTGACAGTCTATTTTGAATGTATTGTCAAAATGAAGGGACTCATCATTTAATAAACCACAAATTAAATGGAAAAAGAATTCTATTCATTAATGTGAATGGTTAACCAATAATGTTTTTAAAAAGTATTAAACTCTAAAACTTTAAAACAATAAATAAGGACATCTAAGCCATTCTCTAACATGCTTGATTCCCATAGCTGCAGTGTGCGAGTTGTGCTTCGCCTACGGCTGAGGTTTAGTTAATGGATCTGAGATGTTGTCGTCAGTTCCAATCTTGCTTATCTTGACTTCTTTTCTTTCAACGAACTCTCGTAGAAGGTGAAATCTACGAAGTACATGCTTGACTCTCTGGTGGTGTCAAGGCTCCTTTGCCTGTGCAATAGCTCCGTTATTATCACAATATAGAGCTATTGGTCCTTTAATGGAGGGGACTACACCAAGTTCACCTATGAACTTCCTTAGCCAAATAGCTTCCTTTGTTCCTTCATGTGCAGCAATGTACTCCGCTTCAGTTGTAGAATCCGCAATGGTGCTTTGCTTAGCACTTTTCCAGCTTACTGCACCTCCGTTTAGGCTAAAGACAAACCCAGACTGTGATATGAAATCATCTTTGTCGGTTTGGAAACTTGTGTCCGTATAGCCTTTAACAATTAATTCATCATCTCCACCATAGACCAGGAAATCATCTTTGTGCCTTTTCAGGTACTTCAGAATATTTTTGGCAGCAGTCCAATGTGCCTCTCCTGGGTTTGACTGGTACCTACTCGTAGCACTGAGTGCGTACGCAATATCAGGGCGTGTAAATATCATAGCATACATTATTGAACCAATCAATGATGCAAATGGAATCCCACTCATTCGTCTAGGCTCATCCAGTGTTTTTGGGCACTGAGTCTTGCTTAGAGTCATTCCATGAGACATGGGTAGGTAGCCTCGCTTGGAGTCTGCGATATTGAACCTTTCAAGCACCTTATTGATATAAGTGTTTTAACTGAGTCCAATCATCTTCTTATATCTATCTCTGTAAATCTTGATGCCCAGTATGTAATGTGCTTCTCCTAGATCCTTCATCGAATAACATTTCCAAAGCCAAATCTTGACAGAGTTCAACATAGGAATGTCATTCCCGATAAGTAATATGTCGTCGACATATAATACTAGAAAAGCAATTTTGCTCCCACTGACCTTCTTGTATACACAAGATTCGTCTGCGTTCTTAATGAAACCAAAGTCACTGACTGCTTCATCAAAACGTATATTCCAGCTCCTTGATGCTTGCTTTAATCCGTAGATTGATTTCTTAATCTTGCATACCTTTTTAGCATTCTTTGGATCCTCAAAACCCTCAGGCTTTGTCATAAACACAGTTTCTGTTAAAACCCCGTTTAAGAAAGCGATATTGACATCCATCTGCCATATTCCGTAATCGTAATATGCAGAGATTGCTAACATTATCCGAATAGACTTTAGCATTACAACTGGTGAAAAGGTTTCATCGTAATCCACACCGTGGACTTGCCTGTAACCTTTTGCAACCAATCTACCTTTGAAAACTTCTAGTTTCCCATCCTTATCCTTTTTTAGTTTGGAAACCCATTTGCTTCCTATGGCTTGGTAGCCATCTAGCAAATCGACCAAATCCCAAACTTGGTTTTCAGACATGGAGTCTAATTCAGATTGCATGGCTTCTTTCCATTGCTTGGAGCTAGGGCTCGTCATAGATTGTTTGTAAGTCGCAGGTTCATCACTTTCAAGTAATAGAACTTCATAGCTCTCGTTCGTCAAAATACCTTTTGGGCAAATTCGACTTAGAGACGAGCTTGCCTTGATGATGGTGCTAACAATCGATCGAGCTAGATAATTGAAAATGGTGAGAGCAAGTTGTAATAGCATGGAATGATAGTATGTTTATTGCTTAGAAATCGTGTGTGTAAAATAGACAAGATTAAGCCATTTTATAGGCATTTACAACAAAAGTGTAACATTTGTTCTTAATTACACATAATTAGACAATAAATGTGTAATGAAGGCCGGCTTCATCAAGGGCTTGCAACGGCTGTTTGATCCCAGCAGTTGAGAGTAAGTTCGAACGGTGCCACCATGTGCCTTGCTGGCAGCCACGTATGCAATGCTTGCCACGTTTGCCTACGTCACCAAGAGGGTATTTTCCCCCCTAACAATTGTCCCCAAACCCATTTTGAATTTATTCCGGGAAGTCCAAAAAAGGAAAAATGGGTTTCACGGAAGGAAAATGGAAACCGCCTCTTAACCTCCCCAATGTTGACGGTGTTAGGGAAATGATGACTTTTTCTTTGGAAAGACCAACCGCCCATCTGCGCCAATAAATAGGGCTGCACACCCAACCACCCGTACTCAATTCTGCAATCTCTCTCTTCTCTTTCCCAGAAAAGCAATCGGCGCTCTTTCTCTCTCCTTTCTCCAGGTAACTGCTTGGTTTCCATCTTCTTCCTTTCTTCTTTCTTTCTTCAATTCTTTCTACGTCGTAACGAATGGGAACGAAATCCACCCGCGCGAAGAACAAAAGAGTGATGGTGGAGTGCGACCTGGTTGAGGGTCCAATCTTCAGCCCTACCCAAATTCTGGACAGAAAGAATGCTCGGCCGGCCACTTGGGGGAAGCAGGATGTGGAGGCGCTCAAGGAAGAGTGTGGTTTCCCTCCGTCGGCGGTAATTCGGTTGCCGCAGCCCGACGAACGGGCCGATTGGGTATCGGACGGTTGGGTTTGCTTTTATGAGTACCCCTTCAGAATTGGGTACACTTATCCTTTCTTGCCACTGGTGCGAGGAGTTCTGAGGGCACTGGCGGTGCCGCCGGCGCAACTGATGCGGCAGGTCTGGAGGGTGATGCATCTGGTCGACCATTTGGCCGACAAACTGGATATGGAATTCCGGGTTGAGGACCTTGTTTACACCTACAAGGTCCAGAATTATGGGGCTGGTAGATACTTGCTGCATGTCAAGGATGACAGGAAGGCTCTTCTTGGTGCGGACAAGTCGAACGACCGCGGGTGGATGGGTCATTTCTTTTTGTGGAGTTCGCTAGTTTAGGGCCCGACTCCTACTTCTTGACGAGGGAATGGATGGCTAGAGGTATTTTTGTTTGTTTTTGTGTTTTTTGGGCTTGTTGATTTGACTTTGTCTCACTTTCTTGTTTTTGTAGGTGCGTCCTTCGACACAGTTGGAGTCGGTGCCGAAGCTATAGAAAAGACTGCTGTTCTGTTGGGGGTCCCTCTAAAGGACAAAGCTTTTATCGGCCTCAAGTTCGATCGTGAGGAGGCCTCTCAAGAAGAAGAAATTTTTGAGCCTGCAAACATGTCGACGTCAACAGGTAAACATGTGTTAGGGTTAGTTTTCAACTGTGGGTTCGTTGCCCTTTTCAAAACAAAATATAAATTACAACTGTTCTGACGAGACTTAGTCGTCAAAAAATGCTGTCAACAGGAACTGGCCCATCGACACGCTCTGACAAGGCCCCATCTGTGGACACGTTGCTGAGGAAGAGGCTGGAGTCACTGGGGAGTGTGTCTCGAGCCAAACCCATCACTGTGCTGTCACCGCCGAAGCCGCCAAAGGCTTCAATTGACGCCACGGTGACGGGGGAGATTAGCTCGCTTATGCCTGCTGAGAAAAAGCTGCCGCCTCCAACTCGGAAGAGGAAGCTCGCAGTGGAGTTTCCTGACGACTAGCGGTCAACAGATGTGCCACGGGTTCAGCTTTGGCCTAAGGTCGACCGCCTATGGATGCCGTCAAGCCAGGAGCGTCAGGAATCCTTGTCCCTAGTCGCTGCAACCGTCGAGAGCGTCTCGGATGCATGGAGGGTATGTTTTTGCTTCTTTTTTATTCTTCGTCTCCTTACTTTCCTGCACGCCATCTTCATCTCGTCATTGTAGTGACCTTGGATAATAATTTTTTGTTCACATAGGCCCTGCAATCGGCTTTAGCCACACGTCATCATGACATAATGTTAGAAGATCAAATAGTAAAACTGAAAAACGACATGAAGAAGGCAAAGCAGGAAGCTGGTCGCCTTGGCGGTGTGGCCAAGGAGGCGATGGCCAGAGCTGAGGCGCTGCAAGTGGCGCAGGAAAAGGGGGCTGCTGAGGTCGTGCAGTTGAATGTCGAGAAGGAGACGCTAGTTGCTGAGGTTGACGAGCTGAAGACGTCTCTCTCCAAAGTCAAGGCGAGGATTTACGAGTGTGCTAGCTATTACACTTGGAAGTTGAAGGCCGAGATGATGGAGGAATTCAAGGCGGGCAAACATGATAACTGGACTCCTGATGAAGACATTGCTCCATTCAACACTGCATTCCCCGAGGACTATACCCCCCCTGGTGCCATTAGCGATGAAGAAGACGTTGAGGAGGGTGCAACTGCAACCAGCCCCAATGCCGAGACGGTGGCGGCACCAGGCGATGGCGAACAAGGGGAGAATGCAGGCGCAGCAGATCCTCATGAGTAGCTTTGTCCCCCCTCCTTAAAAAATTTAAAATCTTAATGGTGTGTGTTTCAAACAATGGTTCGTTTTAAACAATATTTTGTGTGTTCGGCCTTTGGAAAGGTCTAAAAGATATTTGTGGCTGTGTTTCGCCTTGATGGTGGCATTCTTTTGGATGTTTTTTGGGCTTGTCCAAGGGGGCAAGTCATGTAAATATTTTGTGGGTTTTAGATTCTGTGTTGCTTGCTTTGTGTTTGGAAAAAATATGCTTTGGTTTGGTGTTGGTAGCTTTGAACTCGCAACAGACAGACTGTACTATGGTGTCCCCTTGTGGCGATTTTAGCACGATGCCGAGGCCTGTCCCCCGTATGTTGGAGGAACCGTCAGTATGTAGATGCCATGTTGAGGAGGATCCACTGTCGGCCAATATGTTGACTTCGTGATCGACTTCGTGTTGGAGGCTCGGGCTGAAGTCAGCCACGAAATCAGCCAGAGCTTGCGACTTGATGGCCGTGCGAGGTTCGTATCTGATGTCATAACAACCCAATTGTATTGTCCATTTGGTCATCCTGCCAGACAACTCGGGCTTCCTCATGATTGACTTCATGGGATAGTTAGTTCTAACAGTGATAGGATGACATTCAAAATAAGGGCGCAATTTAACAGAAGCGACGACTAATGCAAGGACAAGTTTTTCGAGATGAGAGTACCTTGTTTCGGCGCTAAGTAAAGACTTACTAACGTAATAAACAGGTAGTTGCTTTCCGTCTTCTTCTCGTACTAATACTGCACTGATGGTCGACTCCGTAACTGCAAGGTATACCTGTTAGGGGGGAAAATACCCTCTTGGTGACGTGGGCAAACGTGGCAAGCATTGCATACGTGGCTGCCAGCAAGGCGCGAGGTGGCACCGTTCGAACTTACTCTCAACTGTTGGGATCAAAACGGCCGTTACAAGCCCTTGATGAAGCCGGCCTTAATTACGCATTTATTATCTAATTATCTGCAATTAAGCACAAACGTTACACTTTTATTGTAAATGCCTATAAAATGGCTTAGTCTTGTCTATTTTTACAGACGATTTCCAAGCAATAAACCTACGATCATTCCATGCTATTACAAATTGCTCTCACCATTTTCAATTATCTAGCTCGATTGATTGTTAGCACCTTCATCAAGGCAAGCTCGTCTCTAAGTCGAATTTCCCCAAAGCAATTTGGCTCCCACCGTGGGGCTGACAATCAAAAACATCTTGATAATACCATTCCAATCACCATGGCCGGAAATGCTAGCTCATCCGACGACATTACTCGTCGCTTCGAAGCCATGGAGCAGCGCATCAACATCCTCCAAAAGGAAAATGAAGCATTGCACTCTCAAGTCAGGTCCACCGCCTCCATCACCACCGGATCCAGGTTCCAGTACCGGCGAGACACCTCCGGGCTAAACCGCCGCTTGGATCTTGACGCCGCTCCAGACCATCCCCTCCATGTACCTTTTGGCGAGCCTGGGGGCCCTTTCCTTGAGCAGATCCGCGAGTTCGATCCGCTACCAAATCCGCCCCGCTCCAACCCGAGTTGGCTTCCACCGCCTCCAATTCGACCATCCTCTGTAGGTACATCGGCGACAGTCGTCGCCACGACAGCTGCCCGAGTCGCCCCACCTCAGGTCGGCATGACGACATCCACCATGGTGTCGACTCCCGCTTCTGTTCCGGCGTCTCGTCCGTTGCCACCCCCAATGGTAACCATGTCGATGCCTCCACCATTACACTTCCGGCACAAGGATCAGCGCCAGTGACTCAAATTCCATGGGACCAACTCTTCTCTCAGCAAGTCGTCCAACCTGTTGTCAACCTGGTCACTTCGGCACCAAGAGCACCCCCCCAGTTGATGGCGGTTCCTTTAGCCAGCCAGGCGCCACAAGTAGCGTTTCCAAATGCCCTAATGCGCCCTGACTCTTCTCGAAACTATTCTCCATACACTCCTCTTAACAGGTCAGTCGTTCCAGTTAGTCACGGTTTCGTAACTCCTTTCCCTTATGTTGCAGGTACCCACGCCACTCAAGGAACGCCCCCTTACATGCAACAAGTGGTACCGCAGTTCACTCCTCGCCAACCCCATGGCGTATACCCGCAAAATACCTATTATCAACATCTCCAAGCCAGCCTTCCCGAAACATTTAGCCCCCTCGTTCCGGTGCTCAACATCATCTGTGAGAACACCAATCATCAACTCCAACAAATCATGACTATGATAAACAAAATCCCTGGTGTACCAACACCAATCAAAGAAGCCAGCCTAGACAGTTATGCCGACTCCCCATATGCCGACCCCATTGATGCAATCGACATCCCGAAGCGATTCAGCCCACCCAACATGCCCATGTATGATGGGACGACCGATCCAAGAGAACATATCTTGACCTACAAGCAACGGATGATGACCATTCTTGTCCTCAAACACATGAGAGAAGCCAGCCTTTGCAAGGGGTTCGGTTCGACACTGGTCGAGCCCGCCTTGAAGTGGTTGACCAGCCTGCCAAATGGATGCATCACCTCTTTTGCTCACCTCGACAACATGTTCAATCAACAGTTCGCTAGCAGCAGGTGCCTAGAGAAGCAGACAAGCGACTTATACCGAGTGATCCAACGCCCTCACGAACCCCTGAAGGATTACATAGCACGATTTATCAGGGAGAAAGTGACTGTTCTTGAATGTGATGTCCCGACAGCTATCGAAGCGTTTAGGCAAGGATTTTATGGCGAAACCGACCTCTGGAGGGATCTAATCAAATACCCCTGCAAGACGTTCGAAGATGCTCAAGCCAAAGCAATGGCCCAAGTAAGGTTGAAAGAAACTCTCCATTCTCGGAAAGGGGGTAATGACTACTCAAAGACGGAAAGACGATTGCCCTATCCCAAGAGAAGAAACGATCACCCTTCTCCTTATTCCCGACCTCAACACGTAGCAGTGGTGGAAGATGACGACGACTCCGGCTGGAAGAACAGCCCGGACATGCCTCCGAAAATTAACGAATATTCTTTCTGTGTTGATACTGTAGGTCTGATGAACCACCTCTCGAAGATGGGGAAAGCAGTCCAGTGGCCACCGAAGTCCAGCAAACCCGAGTCGAAGAAGGATCCCTCAAAATGGTGTGATTTCCATGCCGACATCGGTCACACAACCAACGACTGCGTTGCGTTAAGGAGAGAAGTAGCCTACCTGTTGAAAAATGGTTACCTCAAGGACGTCATGTCAGACAAAGCTCGTGGTGTTGTCAACAAAGACAACTCTAACTCTCCATCCCGACCTCCTCCACCTCCCCCTCATACTAAAACTGTGAATTTTATTGCTGGAGGTTCTGACATTTGTGGTTTAACTTATTCTGCAGCGAAGAGACACGCCCGAGAAAATGAGATAGATAGACCGGTCCGAGCCGTAGCCGCAAAATACCTAACCCCTATATGTTTAGATGAATCTGATGTAGGGGACATCTCGGATAAACATCATGACGGCCTGGTAATATCCATTCCTATTGGAAACTGCATGATCAAGCGAGTCCTTGTCGACAACGGTAGCTCAACCAACGTGATGATGCTCGACGCCCTCAAAGAGATGGGGCTCAACCCGAACACAAATGTCGTCAAAAAGTCCACCGTGCTAATAGGGTTCAGTGGTGAAGCAAAGACCACCTTCGGAGAAGTTACCCTACCTGTTTACGCGCAAGGAATCAACCAACAGGTAAAGTTTTGTGTTATTGATTGCCCTTCATCTTACAATATTATCTTAGGGAGGCCATGGATCCACGACATGAAGGCCATCCCTTCGACATATCACCAAACCATTAAGTTCCCAACTCGATGGGGGGTTCAGGAAATCAAAAGAGATCAGCAAGAGTCCAAAGAGTGTTACAAGGCGGCCCTAAAACCCTTAGCCACCAATAAATCCTCATTATAGCAATTACAGTCCAGTTCTGAGGCAGCAAGTTACAAAGAGCCCAAGTCTGAACAACTCGATGAGGTCATCTTAGATCCCACAAAGCCGAACAGGTTGTCTTTATTGGATGTGACATACCCGACGACATCAGGTCGGAACTTGTCACGTATCTCAAAGCCAATGCAGATCGTTTCGCGTGGTCCCATGAAGATATGCCAGGCATCAGCCCCGATGTCATCACTCACAAACTCAGTGTTGACCCCCGTCACAAACCCGTCAAACAAAAACGGCGAAAGTTTGCTCCAGAACGCAATCAAATTATCAACGATGAAGTTCAGCCACTATTAGATACAGGAAAGATCAGGGAAGTAAAGTACTCAGACTGGTTGGTCAATGTCGTCGTAGTCAGAAAGAAGAATGGGAAATGGCGAGTTTGCATAGACTTCACCGACATCAACAAGGCGTGCCCCATGGTTGATGCTACTGCGGGACATGAGATGCTCACATTCATGGATGCATTCAGTGGGTACAACCAGATTTTGAAGCACCAAGAAGACCAAGAAAAAACCGCCTTCATCACGGAGCGGGGAACTTATTGTTACAAGGTAATGTCGTTCGGTTTGAGGAATGCAGGCGCCACCTATCAACGCCTAGTCAACAAAATGTTCAGAAAACAGCTAGGGGACACAATGGAGGTCTACATCGACGACATGTTGGTAAAATCCAAGAAAGCCTCAGATCACATCTCGCATCTCCAACAAGCCTTCGACGTGCTACGGGAGTACATCATGAAGCTATACCCCACCAAATGTTCATTCGGAGTCTCCTCCGGTAAGTTCTTGGGTTATATGGTTACTCAAAGAGCATCGAAGCCAGTCATGATCAGATCCGCGCAATCATCAACCTGCAATCACCTCGAAATCAAAAGGACATACATAAGTTAGCAGGCAGAGTGGCCGCCCTCAACCGCTTTATCTCCAGGTTGTCCGACAAATGCAAATTGTTCTACGACATCCTTAGGAAGAACGAGAAGTTCAACTGGACCGACCGACACGAAGCCGCATTACAGCAACTCAAGCAATACCTGTCAAACCCCCCGCTATTGTCCAAACCAAAAAACAATGAAGTGCTACAGGTATACCATGCAGTTACGGAGTCGACCATCAGTGCAGTGTTAGTACGGGAAGAAGACGGAAAGCAGCTACCTGTTTATTACGTCAGTAAGTCTTTACTTAGCGCCGAAACAAGGTACTCTCATCTTGAAAAACTTGTCCTTGCATTAGTCGTCGCTTCTGTTAAATTGCGCCCTTATTTTGAATGTCATCCTATCACTGTTAGAACTAACTATCCCATGAAGTCAATCATGAGGAAGCCCGAGTTGTCTGGAAGGATGTCCAAATGGGCAATACAATTAGGTTGTTATGACATCAGATACGAACCTCGCCCAGCCATCAAGTTGCAAGCTCTGGCTGATTTTGTGGCTGACTTCGGCCCGAGCCTCCAACACGAAGTCGATCACGAAGTCAAAACATTGACCGACAATGGATCCTCATCGAGATGGACTCTACATACTGATGGCTCCTCGAACATACGGGGGACAGGCCTCGGCATCGTGCTAAAGTCGCCACAAGGGGACACCATAGTACAATCTGTCTGTTGCGAGTTAAAAGCTACCAACAACGAAGCAGAATACGAAGCCTTGATCCTGGGATTATCATTAGCACTCGACATGAATATCCGCCGACTTGAGGTACGTTGTGATGCTTTATTGATTATCAGTTAGATTAACGGTTCGTATGCAGCGAAGGACTCAAAGATGCAGGCCTACTTGGAAATAGCAAAAAGGCTCGTAAACAAGTTCGACTCATGCACCTTACAACAAATACCAAGAGATCAAAACACCCAGGCTGACACCTTAGCCAACCTCGGCTCAAACATCAAACCTATACTCACTTCCATTCCCGTAGTCCACTTAATGTACCCAGCCATCGCCAAAGATAACCTACCCATCACCGAACAGTCCCAACCTACACAAACGCCTTCATGGCGCGACCCCTACATACACTGGCTCAAACAAAACACCACCCCACCTAGAGTCACCCACGAAAAAGACTTCCGCATGAAAGCCTCCAGATTTATCCTAATTCATGGAGTATTGTTCAGAAAGTCAGTTGCAGGACCGTATCTGAGATGCCTAGATCATGACGAGATCGAGTCGACACTGCGCAATATACATGATGGAGAATGTGGAAATCACGCCGGAGGAAGAATCTTAGCTTACAAAGCCCTCACCATTGGATATTTTTGGCCCACCATGAAGAAAGACGCAATCGCCTTTGCTAAGAAATGCGATTCTTGCCAGCGGTTCGCATCCGTCTCTCACCAACCTTGTGAAGTGCTCCACCCCATCCTATCCCCTTGGCCCTTCATGAAGTGGGGATGGACATAGTGGGAACCTTACCACAAGCATCCGGACAGCGCGTCTTCATGTTGGCAATGACTGATTACTTCTCCAAGTGGATCGAAGCAGAAGCTTCTAAGCGAGTTCGAGAAACCAAAGTCAACTCGTTCATCAAGCGAAACGTCCTTAGTCGGTTCGGTATCCCTTCCGAGATTATCTACGACAATGGTTCACAGTTTATCAGCACCAAAACCAAGGAATTCTGCAGTAGATATAACATCACCTTGAATACCTCCACACCAAGATATCCTCAAGCAAATGGCCAGGCCGAGTCAAGCAACAAAATCATCATCAACAATCTTAAGAAACACCTCGATGACGCCAAAGGACGATGGGCAGACGAACTACCTATGATCTTTGGGCTGACAGGACGACACCCAAGACGGCGACCAATCACACTCCTTTCTCCTTAGTCTTCGATTGTGAGGCAGTCATCCCTCCCGAAGTCGAGCTCCCCACAGCAAGAAGCAGTTTCATGGCTCCAGGAATGAACGACTCAATCTTGGCTTACGACATCGATACTGTCGACAAACTCAGAGAAGCAGCACCGGTCAGAATGGCGTCCTACCAACAAGCAGTTGCGAACAGTTACAACAAGAATGTGAGGGTTTGAATATTTCAACAGGGAGATTGGGTTCGGCGCAAAGTCTTCCCAAATAAAAAGGATCCTCGACACGGCAAACTAGCCCCGACATGGGAAGGTCCTTTCTAGATCGTGAGACGAACAGGTCATGGTGTGTACGAGTTGGTTGACAAAGATGGAACATCCATCCCAAGAAGTTGGAATGCAACACATCTAAAATTGTACCATTTCTGAATACTCAAACCTTCTTTTGCTTTCTAGTTATTTCCTAACACACAGGCACCCTGGCACTCGCCGTCATCATGACGACGCCCCCGAAACAGGGCCGGCACGACGTATCATGAAACCGAGAACATCTCGGACAGTATACACTCACAAGTAACAAAAAGTTAAGTCTCTCTCCTCTATCCTTTTTTTGTGGTCTTTTTATTTTCTCTCTACATATTATTATCCTTACTGACTTGGGCATCGGAGGGCCGTTGGCTCCACCAACGGCCAATCCTCACGCCATCATTCTGTTTTGCAGACGACAACATGACACCAACATAAAGTATACACTTAGAAGGAGTAACAAACATAAAGCATTCGACTAGACTTCGTCCAGTATCTCTCTTTAACCTTTTCTCTCTTTTTTCTCCTTGTCGTAATTCCCTCTCATTTTCATGTCGCTCTATACTGACTTAAGCTTCGGAGGGCCGTTGGTGGACTGCCATGTTGACAGTATGATGCCCACATGATAACGGATTCGACAAGAGGAGGAAAGATGAAGCGAAGTATACAACACAACATACAGGAACACAATATTCTAAACTGAGCACAAATGTTCAGAGAAACAAAGTAGCAGAAAACGTTGTTAATTTTATTTCTGATTGTATACATCACATATTACAAATTTTACAAACTACAAAACACAATTTAGGCCATTACAAAAATGCCTGGTACACTACAATGTACGTTACATACATAATGGAATACAGATCTACATTTCCTACAGTATACTTCTGCAGGTTCTCCTTTGACAGGCTGGAGACGTCTCCAAAGTCGAACTCGAGGTATGTGCCCAACCTGCAAAACAAAACACCAAACCAAGGCATATTTTTTCCAAACACAAAGCAAGCAAATCTAAAACCCACAAAATATTTACATGACTTGCCCCCTTGGACAAGCCCAAAAACATCCAAACGACTGCCGCCATCAAGGCGAAACACAGCCACAAATATCTTTTCGACTTTCCAAAGGCCAAACACACAAAATACTATTTAAAACGAACCATTGTTTGAAACACACACCATTAAAAATTTAAATTTTTTTGAGGAGGGGGGGGGGGGGGGGGGGGGGACAGAACTACTCCTGAGGATCTGCTGGGCCTGCATTCTCCCCTTGTTCGCCATCGCCTGGTGCCGCCACCGTCTCGGCATTGGGGCTGGTTGCAGTTGCACCCTCCTTAACGTCTTTTTCATCGCTAACGGCACCAGGGGGGATATAGTCCTCGGGGAATGCAGTGTTGAACTGAGCAATGTCTTCGTCAGGAGTCCAGTTCACATGTTTGCCCGCCTTGAATTCCTCCATCATCTCGGCCTTCATCTTCCAAGTGTAATAACCAGCACACTCGTAAATCCTCACCTTGACTTTGGAGAGAGACGTCTTTAGCTCGTCAACCTTAGCAACCAGCATCTCCTTCTCGACACTCAACTGCACGACCTCAGCAGCCCCCTTTTCTTGCGCTACTTGCAGCGCCTCAGCTCCGGCTGTCGCCTCCTTGGCAACACCGCCAAGACGACCAGCTTCCTGCTTTGCCTTCTTCATGTCCTTTTTCAGCTTTACTATTTGATCTTTTAACATTATGACATGATGACGTGTGGCTAAAGCAGATTGCAGGGCCTATGTGAACAAGGAAAGAAAATTATTCAAAGTCACTTAAATGACGAGATGAAGATGGCATGCAGGAAAGCAAGGAGACGAAGAATAGAAAAGAAGCAAACACATACCCTCCATGCATCCGAGACGCTCTCGAAAGTTGCAGCAACTAGGGACAAGGATTCCTGACGTTCCCGGCTTGACGGCATCCATAGACGGTCAACCTCAGGCCAAAGCTGAACCCGTGGCGCATCTGCCGACCCGTAGTGGTCAGGAAACTCCACGGCCAGCTTCCTCTTCCGAGTTGGAGGCGGCAGCTTTTTCTCAGCAGGCATGAGCGAGCTGGTCTCCCCCGTCACCGTGGCGTCATTTGAAGCCTTTGGCGGCTTCGGCGGTGACAGCACAGTGATGGGTTTGGCTCGAGACACACTCCCCAGTGACTCCAGCCTCTTCCTCAGCAACGCGTTCGCAGATGGGGCTTTGCCAGAGCGTGTCGATGGGCCAGTTCCTGTTGACAACATTTTTTCGACGACTCAGTCTCGACAAAACAGTTTTAATTTATATTTCTTTTTGAAAAAGGGCAACGAACCCAAAATTGTAAACTAACCCTAACCCATGTTTACCTGTTGACGTCGACATGTTTGCAGGCTCAGAAAATTCTTCTTCTTGAGAGGCCTCCTCACGATCAAACTTGAGGCCGATGAAAGCTCTGTCCTTTAGAGGGACCCCCAACAGCACAGCAGTCTTTTCTATAGCCTCGGCACCAACTCCAACTGTGTCGAAGGACGCACCTAGAAAAACAACAAAAGTGAGACAAAGTCAAATCAACAAGCCCAAAAAACACAAAAACAAACAAAAATACCTCTAGCCACCCATTCCCCCGTCAAGAACTCGGAGTCGGGCCCTAAACTAGCCAAATCCACAAAAAAGAAACGACCCATCCACCCGCGATCGTTCGACTTGTCCGCACCAAGAAGAGCCTCCTTGTCATCCTTGACATGCAGCAAGTATCTACCAACCCCATAATTCTGGACCTTGTAGGTGTAAACAAGGTCCTCAACCCGGAATTCCATATCCAGTTTGCCGGCCAAATGGTCGACCAGATGCATCACCCTCCAGACCTGCGGCATCAGTTGCGCCGGCGGCACCGCCAGTGCCCTCAGAACTCCTCGCACCAGTGGCGAGAAAGGATAAGTGTACCCAATTCTGAAGGGGTACTCATAAAAGCACACCCAACCGTCCGATACCCAATCGGCCCGTTCATCGGGCTGCGGCAACCGAATTACCGCCGACGCAGGGAAACCACACTCATCCTTGAGCGCCTCCACATCCTGTTTGCCCCAAGTGGCCGATCGAGCATTCTTTCTGTCCAGAATGTGGGTAGGGCTGAAAATTGGCCCCTCAACCAGGTCGTACTCCACCACCACACTTTTTTTCTTCGCACGGGTGGATTTCGTTCCCATTCGTTGCGACATAGAAAGAATTGAAGAAAGAAAGAAGAAAGGAAGAAGATGGAAGCCAAGCAGTTACCTGGAAAAAGGAGAGAGAGAGAGCGCCGATTGCTTTTCTGGGAAAGAGAAGAGAGAGATTGCAGAAGTGAGTACGGGTGGTTGGGTGCGCAACCCTATTTATTGGCGCAGATGGGCGGTTGGTCTTTCCAAGGAAAAAGTCATCATTTCTCTAACGCCGTCAGCGTTGGGGAGGTTAAGAGGCGGTTTCCATTTTCCTTCCGTGAAACCCATTTTTCCTTTTTGACCTTCCCGGAAAAAATTTAAAATGGGTTTGGGGACAATTGTTAGGGGGGAAAATTCCCTCTTGGTGATGTGGGCAAACGTGGCAAGCATTGCATACGTGGCTGCCAGCAAGGCGCGAGGTGGCACCGTTCAAACTTACTCTCAATTGATGGGATCAAAACGGCCGTTACAAGCCCTTGATGAAGCCGACCTTCATTAAGCATTTACTATCTAATTATGTGCAATTAAGCACAAACGTTACACTTTTATTGTAAATGCCTATAAAATGGCTTAGTCTTGTCTATTTTTACACACGATTTCCAAGCAATAAACCTACGATCATTCCATGCTATTACAACTTGCTCTCACCATTTTCAATTATCTAGCTCGATCGATTGTTAGCACCTTCATCAAGGCAAGCTCGTCTCTAAGTCGAATTTGCCCAAAAGAATACCTGTAGCACTTCATTGTTTTTTGGTTTGGACAGTAGCGGAGGGTTTGACAGGTACTGCTTGAGTTGCTGCAATGCGGCTTCGTGTCAGTCGGTCCAGTTAACTTCTCGTTCTTCCTAAGGATATCGTAGAACAATTTGCATTTATCGGACGACCTGGAGATGAAACGTTTGAGGGCGGCCACTCTGCCTGCTAACTTCTGTACGTCCTTTTGATTCGAGGTGATTGCAGGTTGATGATTGCGCGGATCTGATCAAGACTGGCTTCGATGCCTCTTTGAGTAACCATATAACCCAAGAACTTCCCGGAGGAGACTCCGAATGAACATTTGGTGGGGTTGAGCTTCATGCTGTACTCCCGTAGTACGTCGAAGGCTTGTTGGAGATGCGAGATGTGATCTGAGGCTTTCTTGGATTTTACCAACATATCGTCGATGTAGACCTCCATTGTGTCACCTAGCTGTTTTCTGAACATTTTGTTGACTAGGCGTTGATAGGTGGCGCCTGCATTCCTCAAACCGAACGGCATGACCTTGTAACAATAAGTTCCCCGCTCCGTGATGAAGGCGTTTTTTCTTGGTCTTCTGGGTGCATCAGAATCTGGTTGTACCCACTGAACGCATCCATGAATGTGAGCATCTCATGTCCCGCAGTAGCATCAACCATGGCGTCGATGTGGGGTAAAGGAAAAGAATCTTTGGGGCACGCCTTGTTGATGTCGGTGAAGTCTATGCAAACTCGCCATTTCCCATTCTTCTTTCTGACTACGACGACATTGGCCAACCAGTCTGGGTATTTTACTTCCCTGATCTTTCCTGTATCTAATAGTTGCTGAACTTCGTCGTTGATAATTTGGTTGAGTTCTGGAGCGAACTTTCGCCGTTTTGGTTTGACGGGCTTGTGACGGGGGTCAACACTGAGTTTGTGAGTGATGACGTCTGGGCTAATGCCTGGCATATCTTCATGGGACCACGCGCAGCAATCTGCGTTGGCTTTGAGAAACGTGATAAGTTCCGACCTGATGTCGTCGGGCATGTCGCATCCAATAAAAACAACCTGTTCCGGGTTTGAGGGATCTAAGACGACCTCGTCGAGTTATTCAGACTTGGGCTCTTTGTAGCTTGTTGGTTCGGAACTAGACTGTAATTGCTATAATGAGGATTTGTTGGTGGCGGATGGTTTTAGGGCCGCCTTGTAACATTCTTTGGACTCTTGTTGATCTCCCTTGATTTCCTGAACCCCCCATCGAGTTGGGAACTTGATGGTTTGGTGATATGTAGAAGGGATGACCTTCATGTCGTGGATCCATGGCCTGCCCAAGATAATGTTGTATGAGGAAGGGCAATCAATAACACAAAACTTTACCTGTTGGTTGATTCCTTGTGCGTAAACAGGTAGGGTGACTTCTCCGAAGGTGGTCTTTGCTTCACCACTGAACCCTATTAGCACGGTGGACTTTTTGACGACATTTGTGTCCGGGTTGAGCCCCTTCTCTTTGAGGGCGTCGAGCATCATCACGTTAGTTGAGCTACCGTTGTTGACAAGGACTCGCTTGATCATGCAGTTTCCAACAGGAATGGATATTACCAAGCCGTCATGATGTTTATCCGAGATGTCCCCTGCACCTGATTCATCAAAAGATATAGGGGTTAGATATTTTGCGGCTACGGCTCGGACCGGTCTATCTATCTCATTTTCTCGGGCGTGTCTCTTCTCTGCAGAATAAGTTAAACCACTAATGTCAGAACCTCCAGCAATAAAATTCACAGTTTTAGTATGAGGGGGAGGTGGAGGAGGTCGAGATGGAGAGTTAGAGTTATCTTTGTTGATAACACCACGAGCTTTTTCTGACATGAAGTCCTTGAGGTAACCATTTTTCAATAGATAGGCGACTTCTCTCCTCAACGCAACGCAGTCGTTGGTGGTGTGAGCGATGTCGGCATGGAAATCACACCATTTTGAGGGATCCTTCTTCGACTCGGGTTTGCTGGACTTCGGTGGCCACTGCACCGCTTTCCCCATCTTCGAGAGGTGGTTCATCAGACCTACAGTATCAACACAGAAAGAATATTCATTAATTTTCGGAGGCAGATCCGGGATGTTCTTCCAGTCGGAGTCGTCGTCATCTTCCACCACTGCTACGTGTTGAGGTCGAGAATAAGGGGCAGGGCGATCGTTGCTTCTCTTGGGATAGGGCATTCGTCTTTCCGTCTTTGGGTAGTCATTACCCCCTTTCCGGGAATGGAGAGTTTCTTCCAACCTTACTTAGGCCATTGCTTTGGCTTTGAGCATCTTCGAACGTCTTGCAGGGGTATTTGATTAGATCCCTCCAGAGGTCGGTTTCGCCATACGATCCTTGCCTGAACGCTTCGATAGCTGTTGGGACATCACATTCAGGAACAGTCACCTTCTCCCTGATGAACCGGGCTATATAATCCTTCAAGGGTACGTCAGGGCGTTGGATCACCCGGTATTGGTCGCTTGTCTGCTTCTCCAGGCACCTGCTGCTAGTGTACTGTTGATTGAACATGTTGTCTAGGTGAGCAAAAGAGGTGATGCATCCATTTGGCAGGCTGGTCAACCACTTCAAGGCGGGCTCGACCAGTGTCGAACCGAACCCCTTGCAAAGGCTGGCTTCTCTCATGTGTTTGGGGACCGGAATGGTCATCATCCGTTGTTTGTAGGTCAAGATATGTTCTCTTGGATCGATCGTCCCATCATACATGGGCATGTTGGGTGGGCTTAATCGCTTCGGGATGTCGATTGCATCAATGGGGTCGGCATATGGGGAGTCGGCATAACTGTCTAGGCTGGCTTCTTTGATTGGCGTTGGTACACCTGGAATTTATTTATCATTGCCATGATTTGTTGGAGTTGATGATTGGTGTTCTCACAGATGCTGTTGAGCACCGGGACGAGGGGGATGAATGTTTCGCGAAGGTTGGCTTGGAAATGTTGACAATAGGTATTTTGTGGATATATACCATGAGGTTGGTGAGGAGTGAACTGCAGTACCACTTGTTGCATTTAAGGGGGCGTCCCTTGAGTAGCGTGGGTACCTGCAACATAAGGCAAAGGAGTTACGAAACCGTAACTAACTGGAACGACTGGCCTGTTAAGAGGAGTGTATGGAGAATAGTTTCGAGAAGAGTCAGGGCGCATTAGAGCATTTGGAAACGCTGCTTGTGGCGCCTGGCTGGCTAAAGGAACCTCCATCAACTGGGGCGGTGCTCCTGGCGCCGAAGTGACTAAGTTGACAACAGGTTGGACGACCTTCTGAGAGAAGAGTTGTTCCCATGGCATTTGAGTCATTGGCGCTGATCCTTGTGCCGGAAGTGTAACGGGCAGAGGCATCGACATGGTTACCATTGGGGGTGGCAACAGACGAGATGTCGGAACAGAGGCGGGAGCCGACACCATGGTGGATGTCGTCATGTCGACCTGAGGTGGGGCGACCCGGGCAGCTGTCGTGGCGACGACTGTCGTCGATGTATCTGCAGAGGATGGTCGAATTGGAGGTGGTGGAAGCCAACTCGGGTTAGAGCGGGGCGGATTTGGTAGCGGATCGAACTCGCGGATCTGTTCGAGGACAGGGCCCCCAGGCTCGCCAAAAGGTACATGGAGGGGATGGTCTGGAGCGGCGTCAAGATCCAAGCGGCGGTTTAGCCCGGAGGTGTCTCGCCGATACTGGAACCTGGATCCGGTGGCGATGGAGGCGATGGACCTGACTTGAGAGTGCAATGCTTCATTTTCCTTTTGGAGGATGTTGATGCGCTGCTCCATGGCTTCGAAGCGTCGAGTAATGTCGTCGGATGAGCTAGTATTTCCGGCCATGGTGATTGGAATGGTATTATCAAGCTGTTTTTTATTGTCATCCCCACGGTGGGCGCCAAATTGTTTTGGGGAAATTCGATTTAGAGACGAGCTTGCCTTGATGATGGTGCTAACAATCGATCGAGCTAGATAATTGAAAATGGTGAGAGCAAGTTGTAATAGCATGGAATGATAGTATGTTTATTGCTTAGAAATCGTGTGTGTAAAATAGACAAGATTAAGCTATTTTATAGGCATTTACAACAAAAGTGTAACGTTTGTGCTTAATTGCACATAATTAGACAATAAATGCGTAATGAAGGCCGGTTTCATCAAGGGCTTGCAACGGCTGTTTTGATCCCAGCAGTTGAGAGTAAGTTCGAACGGTGGCACCATGTGCCTTGCTGGCAGCCACGTATGCAATGCTTGCCATGTTTCCCTACGTCACCAAGAGGGTATTTTCCCCCCTAACAATACCTAAGTACCTTTCCGGTTGATATCTATATCTCTGCGATCTACGCGGGGTTACATTTCTAGATGGTCCTTGATTCTCACCAGATACTTCTAAAGATCTCTGAGTTTCATCCTGAATGTTATCTTGAGCATTCTGTAGAGTTTGTTGTTCGACTCGAATTTCTTCGAGGTCTACTTTTCTCCCACTTGTCATTTTGGAAATGTGATCTCTTTCCAAAAAGATACCATCTCGAGCAACAAACACCTTGTTCTCAGATGTATTGTAGAAGTAATACCCCTTTGTTTCCTTTGGATAGCCCAAAAGGATACATTTGTCAGATTTTGGTTGAAGTTTGTCTGAAATTAATTGTTTGACGTATACTTCACAACCCCAAATCTTAAGAAAATACACTTTTGGAGGCTTTCCAAACCATAACTCATATGGAGTCTTTTCAACAGCTTTAGACGAAGCTCTATTTAAAGTGAGTGTAGCTGCGTTTAGTGCATGTCCCCCAAATTCTATTGGAAGTTCGGCCTGACCCATCATTGATCTAACCATGTCTAGCAAGGTTCTAAACCTCCGTTCTAACACACCGTTCCATTGAGGTGTTCCGGGAGGAGTCAATTCTGATAGAATTCCACATTCTTTCAGATGGTCATCAAATTCATAGCTCAGATATTCACCGCCTCTATCAGACCGCAGTGCCTTAATCTTCTTGCCTAATTGATTCTCTATTTCACTCTGAAAATCCTTGAATTTGTCAAAGGATTCAGACTTATGCTTCATTAGGTAGACATAACCATTTCTATTAAAGTCATCAGTGAAAGTGATAAAGTAGCTAAAACCACCTCTAGCATTTGTACTCATTGGTCCACATACATCTGTTTGGATTAAACCCAATAGTTCATTTGCTATTTCTCCAACTGTAGAGAAAGGTTGCTTTGTCATTTTGCCAAGTAAATATGATTCGCACTTACCATAATCCTCTAAGTCAAATGGTTCTAGAATTCCTTCCTTTTGAAGTCTTTCTATGCCCTTCATGTTAATATGGCCTAATCGAAAATGCCACAGATAGGTGAGATCTAAATCATTCTTTTTGGCCTTTTTGGTATTTATGTTATAAAATTGTTTGTCGTGATCTAATAAATAAAATCCATTGACTAATCTAGCAGATCCATAAAACATCTCTTTAAAATAAAACGAGCAACCATTGTCTTTTATTAAAAAGGAAAATCCCTTGGCATCTAAGCAAGAAACATAAATGATGTTTTTAGTAAGGCTTGGAACATGGAAAAAATCTTCCAGTTCCAAAACTAGCCCAGAGGGAAACGACAAATAATAAGTTCCTACAGCTAATCCAGCAATCCATGCTCCATTCCCCACTCGTAGGTCGACTTCACCCTTGCTTAACCTTCTACTTCTTCTTAGTCCCTGCGAATTGGAACATAAGTGTGAGACACAACCTGTATCTAATACCCAAGAAGTAGAATTAGAAAGTATACAGTCTATAACGAAAATACCTGAAGATGGAACGACTGTTTCGTTCTTCTGATCTTCCTTAAGCTTCAAGCAATCTCTCTTCCAATGCCTCATCTTCTTGCAGTAGAAGCATTCAGATTCAGAAGTGGGTTGGCTCACCTTCTTCTTTTCAGACTTGGTGCCGCCAGCTTGCATAGTTGGGCTGGCCTTCTTGCCACCTTTCTTAGCATTCCTCTTCTTGCCAGATTTCTTGAACTTTCCCCCACGCACCATAAGCACATCTTGCTTATCACTTTTGAGCGTCTTTTCAGCGGTCTTCAGCATACCGTGAAGCTTAGTGAGCGTTTTGTCCAGACTATTCATACTGTAATTCAGCTTGAACTGATCATACCCGCTATGAAGAGAATGGAGGATGATGTCTATAGACATTTCCTGAGAAAATTGTTGATCCAGCCGACTCATATTCTCAAAGAGTCCAATCATTTTGAGAACATGTGGACTTACGGGCTCGCCTTTCTTACGCTTGGTCTCAAGAATTTGCCTATGAGTCTCGAATCATTTGACTCGAGCCCGATCTTGGAACATGTTCTTTAACTCACTGATGATCGTGAAAGCATCTGAGTTGATGAACGTTTTCTGTAGATCTGCACTCATGGTTGCAAGCATTAGACATTTCACATCCTTGTTGGCATCAATCCAACGATTGAGGGTTGCTTGAGTGACCCCGTCACCTGCGGCTTCGGGCATCGCCTCTTCCAGGGCATACTCATTTTCTTCCTGCATAAGAACTATTTGTAAGTTCCTTTGCCAGTCAAGGAAGTTTTTCCCGTTCCACTTCTCCTTTTCGAGAATTGATCGGATGTTGAATGAATTGTTGTTTGCCATAGTAAAAACTACAATTGAAAAAGAATAAAAAAATAAATAACCATTCACAGTTTCTCTTAATAAACTTAAATTCTAGCATACATGCATAATTTATCCTTTATTAAGCATTTTATTCAAGTTATGTGTTCCGGCAGGTGTGAATAAAATGATTCCAAGATCCTTAAATCATAGAAGAATTAAGCACATTATGTATTTAGAGTCAATTCTAAAATATTTTAGTTAAGTAAATCCTTTGCTAATAGTCTAGAAACTACTCTTGGTTGATAGGTACGTCTATGAACTTATTAGGTAAACCTATCTCATTTTCCACGACATAAAAGGACTCCTTACTTATATCGTTGAGTTTCACCAAAACTAACATGTACTCACAATTATTTGTGTACCTTACCCCTTTAGGATCAATAAGTAACACCTCGCTTAGGCGGAAAACTATTACTTTGATTGATGTAATGGTTTATCCAAGTAAGTGTTATTTTGGCATGGCACCTTTTAACTCAATTTTAAAGTTTGGAACTTAAGGCTCTTACTATGTTAGTTAGATTTTAAGTGAACTAAAATCCTTAATCATACAACATAATCAAGCAACAATCTCATGCATAATGAAGACATATTTAAAGCAATAAATAACTTAAATCATGCATAAGATATAAATGTGATCTAGTATGACCCGACTTCATCTTGAAGCTTCAACTTCAAACTCCGTCTTGAAAATGGATTGGAAACTTCGTCTTGAATTTCACCATGGGAGGCGCCATTTTCTTCAAATAGGATAAGCTATAATTTAAACTAATTACAACTATTTGATGGTACGCAGACCATATTTAAATTAAAAATTTTGGTTCATTAGACCAATTTTACATTCAAATTAATGGTACGCAGACCATATTTTCTATCCTATTTGGGCCATACTAGTCACTTTCAATAACCTGCAAAACAGTACATATACAATATATACCATTCACCCATTCATTTATCAATGAATGGCCCACATAGTTGGTTAGTAGAACATATTATGGATCACATAATTTAATATTTGCAGCAATTAATTAAGGCTTCCAATAATCTACCAATTATTCAATCCTTATTAATTCTAATCAAGTTGTTTTAACCTTAAAGGATTGTAGACCTAATCAAGAGTTTATGACTAAAAGGCTCGCACTTAAACAAATAAATTTACATGCTTTACTAATTTTAAACATAAAATTGTATTTCCTAGTCTAACCGGTAACATGCAAATTTAATTAAAATTTAAAGCTCATATAAATTAATATTTGAATCCTTTAATTTATTTTCAGTTTATTAAATTAATAAACTTAAATATATTCAAGGTTTTAATTTTAGTAAAATAATTAGTATAAATAAAATTTATAATAATTAGATTATTCAAAATTAAATTCTGAGAAAAAATTAAATTACGAATTTTAAAATTAATTAAAATCGTTTTCGAACTGAAAATTTAAAATTAAATTCAAAACGCATCAATCGGATCAAGACGAGGCCATGGGCTTGCACCCATGCCCCGTCGAGTAAACGAGGCAGCAGCACCCCTCGACTGACCGCATAGCAAGGCACAAGCAGCAGCCACACCTAGACGCAGCAAGCCGAGCCACGATTAGGCGCAGCAGCAGCTCGCTCGCTGTGGCGCAGCATCCCTGGTTGCCCACGCGCTCTTGCCTGCTCGGCTTGTACCTTGCCTTATCGCCCCATCGCCCATGGTTCGCAGCACACACGCCCAGGCAGCCCATTGCCTTGCGCGCATGCCACGCTCGTTGCTCGCTGCATTCGTACCGCATGGGCGTCGAGCTCCCTTGCTCGTCGTCGCATGCCCGCACTACACAACACCCCTTAAGGGTAACACGCTGCGTCCATTACTTTGTGTGTGCAAGATTTTTATATATAGTGAATTATATTAAAATCAAAACTTTTTAATTCAAATTTATAGACAAATTAATAAATCATATTAATTTCATAAATTTAGGGCGAAAAATCGAAAATTTATTATTCAATTAATTTCCGATGATCATGGATTCAAATCTAGGTCATAAAAATTTAAAATTTATAAAATTTAACAACTTTTATGGTGGTTTTAATCATGGATACCTAATAAAATTGTCAATTAATTATGAAAATCAAATCAAATTCTAAATTATTCGAATTTCAACAAATTAATTACAATTACAAATTAGGTTGTATAATTAACAAGCTTAGGCATTTAAATTTGTTAAACATATACAGTAGGTCTATCAAAAATTCAAGATATACAAAGAAGAATCGCAAATAATTAATTTAACATCTTAAAAATTACAAATTTTGCGTTCGAAAAACTAAAACCTCCAAAAAGTCATAGTTAGGCTTCGAATTTGGGAATTCTGGCTTCGGCATCAAATTTTTGATTTTAGTCAAAATTTTAAAACGCCGGTTACATGCGAAATACACTATCAAATTTAACGATTCCGACCATTATTGACTAAACTGCCGAAAATTCTGCGAACATATAATTAAATAATCGCACGAATTTGCAATTAATTACCAAAAAATTGAAAATTTTGAATTAATCACCCCTTTAATTCATTACAAATTTATAAAATTTAACCATGTTAACTAATTATTATGCAATTAATTAGAGGCTCTGATACCACTGTTAGGTTGTGATACATATAATTGAATATAAATCATGCGGAAAAACCATAAAGCTAGGAATCCAAACTAATTTCCACATAACAATTAGCATAATTCAGGACACATACACTTTGTAGAGTGCCCTCCCTAGCTGCGCCCGAACCGAACAAGAACAAGTCTAGGACTCCAAATGTCGTCCCTCCGTAGATAGTCCACAGCACGTTCGTATCCGCCTTAGATTTAATTAACTAGAATTGCACCTAAGGTTCTATGAATACGTTCGAATATTTTAGGAAAATATTAGACTTAGTTTTAATCCTTAAAACTAGGTGAATAATTGAAATTATGTGTATTTAAATTAGTGAATGCCATCACATATTTATAGAGTAGGAATAATGGAATTAGAAGTCTACCAGGATTCAAGTATTTAGAGTTTACTTAAAACTAGTAACTTAGGAATTAATCTTTTAATCTAATCCTAATCGCTTAAGGATTCGATGCATGCACAAACTCCAACACGCACAAGCGAGCAGGCCATGCCCGCGCGCGCGAGAAGCCCGCATCCCACACGCTGCTTCGCAGCCCAAGTGCTGCTCGCCGCCCGTGTTCCTCGCACCCATGGGTGGGCTGGGCCTGGCCTTGCGCTGGGCCTTGCGTGCCTTTGGCTTGCTGTGATGCTCATGCCTTGCGCGCTGGGCTTGCTAGGCGCAGGCCTGGCTTCGTGCTGGGCCTTCGTCTAGCAAGCTCGCCCGATGCTTATTTCGTACGACGGCCTTCCGATTAATTTTCCGATTCCGGAATTTATTTCCGATTCGAACATTATTTAACATTTCCGATTCCGGAATTAATTTCGGTTTCGAACAAATATTTAATATTTCCGATTCCGGAATTATTTTCCGATTCCGATAATATTTTCGATTCTGACAATATTTCCGTTTCCAGGAATATTTCCGATTTCGGCAATATTTCCATTTCGGATAATATTTTCCGATACGTACCATATTTCCGTTTCCGGCAACATCTACGACTTGAATAATATTTATTTTTCCGATACGATCCATATTTCCGTTTCCGGCAATATCATCGTTTCCGGAGTATCCATAATTTGCCCTTTGACGATTTCAGCTCCCACTGGAACCGAGATCCGTCAATTCCGAATATTCATAAATGGAGTATTTAATTCCATTAAATACTTGATCCGTTCACGTACTATTTGTGTGACCCTACATGTTCAGTCAAGAGTAAGCTGTGGATTAATATTATTAATTCCACTTGAACTGAAGCGGCCTCTAGCTAGGCATACTGTTCACTTGATCTCACTGAATTATTAACTTGTATAATTAATACTGAACCGCATTTATTAGACCTAGCATTAAATGCATACTTGGACCAAGGGAATTATTTCCTTACAACACCTTGTACGGAAAAGCTGCTCACCTATATGGTTTACAGCAAAGGAAGAATGAAGGTGCTGAGAAAAGAAAGGATGTTGGGAACTCGAATCAGGGGAGTAACCAACAGAATCAAGGGAATTTTAAAAAGAACAAAGGGAATGGGAATTTCTAGTTTAGGGCTAACAATGGTGGAAATCGCAACAACCAAGGTGGTGGAAACCAGTTTGGAAGGAATAAAGTAAGGACCTACGACTGTAGGCGCTGTAACATGAATCACCCTGGAAAGGATTGTGAAGGAAACCTAGTGACCTGTAGATTCCGTCAGAAGTTAGTCCATAGGGAGTACGAATGCTATTCTAAGAATGGAAAGCCTAACCATGGTAACCACCAGAACAATAATCGGAATAATCAGAACAGAAATGGAGGAAATGGAGGTGGAAACCAAAGGAGTTACCAAGGTGGTAACAATAATAATATCAATGGCAATCACTAGAGCCATGGAAAGCCTGGAGGAAACCAACAGCAGAATGGGAACCGAAACAACAATGGAAACACAATTAGAGGTGGATATAACAAAGGAGTTGCCCAAGGGAAGCTGAATGTGATATCTAGGCATGAAGCATAAACTTCCTCTGACGTCATAGCTAGTACTTTTTCTATTAACTCCGTTTTAGTTAAAGTACTCTTTGATTCTGGTGCAACATATTCTTTTATCTCAGTAGACGTTTTGGGAAAATTAGGTTTGAAAGAGCCTGAAGCAATTGAGGTACCTATAGTCATACCTACTGGTAGCATAGTAAGGTGTACCAAAATCCATAGAGATGTGACTTTGACCAAAGCCAAGACCGTATTCTTATCTAACCTAATCGAGTTTGAATTAAGAGAGCTAGATGTGATTCTAGGGATGGATTGGTTGGCCATGTTCAAATCCAAAATAGATTGTGAGAAGCAGAAGGTTCACTTGAGGTCTAGCTTAGGCAAAGTAGTGTCGTAACGTCGTTTTGGTAAACCTAAGAACATACGGATTATCACGGCAATGGAACTCGTGAAGCTAGTCAGTAAAGGGAACCCAGTCTTCTTATGCAATGTGAGAAACCTAGAGCATGTGACCAAAGATCAACCTGAGGACATTGCGGTAGTGAATGAATTCCTCAATGTGTATCCGGAAGAGATCCCGGGGATGCCTCCCAATCGAGCTATTGACTTTACCATATACTTAGTGCTTGGAACCGCACCTATCCCGAAAGCACCATATCGAATGGATCCAGCAGAAATGAATGAGTTGAAAGGCCAATTGGAGGATCTGTTAGAGAAAGGTTACATTAGGCCAAGTGCATCGCCTTGTGGAGCACCAGTCTTGTTCGTGAAAAAGAAGGATGGAATTATGAGGCTCTGTATAGACTATATGGAGCTCAATAAAGTCACGATCAAGAATAAGTATCCTTTACCTATGATAGATGACCTATTTGACCAACTGAAAGGAGAAGGAATCTTTTCAAAGATCGATTTGCGCTCAGGTTATCATCAATTGAGAATCGCTGACCACGATATACCAAAGACTGCATTCAGGACTAGATACGGACAATATGAGTTCACCGTTATGCCTTTTGGGTTAACCAATGCACCTGCAATATTTATGGACTTAATGAACCGTGTGTTCCATGCCTATTTGGACAAGTTTGTAGTGGTTTTCATAAATGACATCCTAGTGTATTCGAAGAGTGAAGAGGATCACGCTGAACACTTGAGATATGTGTTGAGTACGCTGAGAGATAACCAATTGTATGCCAAGTTCTCAAACTGTGAATTTTGGTTGGAAAAGGTTGCCTTTTTGGGACATTTTGTGTCTAAATAAGGAGTGGCAGTAGACCCTGCTAACATTAAAGCTGTTAGTGAATGGCCTACACCCAAGAATGTGACTGACATTCGAAGTTTTCTGGGATTTGCTGGTTACTATAGACGCTTTGTACAAGACTTCTCTAGGATAGCCAAGCCAATGACAACCTTGATGAAGAAGGAAGCAAAGTTTGAATGGAATGGCCAGGTGAGGAGGCGTTCCAAGCCTTGAAGACGCAATTGACAACCGCGCCGGTGTTAACCTTGCCAGATGAGAGTGGTACCTATGATGTATATAGTGATGCCTCTAAGAATGGTTTAGGGTGTGTATTGATGCAGAACGGAAAGGTTATTGCGTATGCATCAAGGCAGTTGAAGCCATATGAATCCAATTACCCTACCCATGATTTAGAGCTAGCCGCCATAGTGTTTGCATTGAAGATATGGAGACACTATCCGTATGGTGTGAAATGTAGGATATTCACGGATCATAAGAGTTTGAAGTACATTTTCACGCAGAAGGATTTGAATATGAGCCAACGAAGGTGGTTGGAGTTAATCAAGGATTATGATCTGGATATTCAATACCATGAAGGAAAAGCCAATGTAGTTGCGGCTGCCTTGAGTAGGAAATCAAGTCATAGTGTTAATGTGTTAGTAGTTGCTAACGAGCTATGTAAGGACATGCGGCGTTTGAATCTTGAAATAGTGAATGCTGAATTTCTTGAGGGAATGATGAATGCCTTAACCATCCAGCCGTCGGTATTTGACGAGATTAGGGAGAATCAGGCTGGTGATGTAAAGTTGGAGCGAATCAAGGAAAAAATTTCGCAAGGAAAGGAATTACATTTCATGATCCATGATGATGGAAGTTTGAGGTACAAACGCAGGTGTTGCGTGTCTCAAAAGTGTGGTGAATTGAAGGAGAAATTGATGAGAGAAGGGCACAATACGCCATATTCTGTGCACCCAGGTGGTGACAAGTTGTATAAGGATTTGAAGAAGATCTGTTGGTGTCCAAGAATGAAGAATGAAGTGGCTCAATTTGTGGCTAGATGCCTGATTTGTCAGAAAGTCAAGATAGAGCATAGGAGACCTTAAGGAAAGGTCCAACCTTTGGAGATTCCGAGTTGGAAATGGGACTGTATTTCAATGGACTTTGTCACTTGTTTTCCCAAGTCGATAACCGGAAATGATACAATTTGTGTCGTGGTAGATAGGTTGACCAAGTCGGCAGTGTTTATATCAATGAAGGAAACCTAGAAAATGGAACAACTTGCTAAAGCTTACATTAAGAATGTTGTGAGATTACATGGAGTTCCTAAGGATATCGTATCAGATAGGGATTCAAGGTTTCTTTCGAACTTCTGGAAAAGTGCGCAGAAGAACTTTGGTACGACATTGAAAATGAGTACAACCTTCCACCCAGCCACAGATGGACAAACTGAGAGCACCATTCAAACACTTGAGGACATGCTTCGAGCATGCGTCATTGATTTCCTAGGAGGTTGGGAAGATAGCCTGGATTTGACTGAGTTTTCATACAACAACAGCTATCATGCTAGCATAGGAATGGCACCACTTGAGGCTCTGTATGGACGGAAATGTAGAAGTCCACTTTGTTGGAATGACATTAGTGAAACAGTAGTGTTGGGACCTTAAATGATAGAGGACACCATGAACCAAATCCGAACCATCCAATCGAAAATTCAAGCGGCGCAGGATCGCCAAAAGAGTTATGAAAACTTGAAACGTAGGGATGAAGAGTTCAACATAGGTGATAAGGTGTTGCTCAAAGTATCACCAATGAAAGGTGTTATGAGATTCGGAAAGAAAGGGAAGTTAAGCCCTAAGTACATAGGCCCATACGAAATCTTAGAACGAATTGGAAAGGTAGCCTATAGACTAGCCTTTCCTATAGACTTGCATAGAGTGCATAATGTGTTCCACATATCTCAGTTGAGAAAGTATGTTCCGGATAAGTCGCATGTGTTGCAACCGGAGACCATAGAATTAGACCAAAGTTTAACTTTTGAGGAAAGACCTGTCAAAATCCTGGATAGTAAAGTGCGTAGTACACGTACTAAGGATGTGAAAATTGTCAAAGTGTTGTGGTCTAATCAAGAATCCGAGGAAGCAACTTGGGAAGCCGAGGACGAAATGAGAAAGAAATATCCCGAGCTTTTTCACGAGGTTAGTTGAGTTACGGGGTCGTAACTCGTGTCTTTTAAGGGGGGTAGAGTGCGGTAAAATTTCGCGCTTTTTACCTTGTTTACCCCTATTTAATGCTCAATTTAGTGCTTTCTATTGAATTTGCACTCATTATTGTCCTGTTTAATCATGTAAAGAGTACAACAACTTAAAATTTTTGCAAGTGAACGCATTAAAGTCTCATAAAGTCTCAAGTTTTGAGTTTGAATTTCGATTTCCGAACCCAAGTTTTGGGACGAAACTTCTTTTAAGGAGGGTAGACTGTAATACCTCGTATTTTTATAATAATTATAAATATATTTTATTATATTTATAAAGCATTTTATGATTTTTAAAATTTATTTCGAATTAGAATATTTATTATTTTAATTAATTACAAAACGAATTTAATTTCTAAGTGGGGAATTTAATGGGTCGCAAGTAATTTTAAAGGTTTGGGTTTTTAAATAAAAGTCCAACTCTTTTTATTAAACGAGCCCAATCAAAAGAATTTAATTCTAAGCTCTAGGCTAGCCCAATCATTTAACTGCTAAGCCTAATGTCAAATTCCCAAGCCTAGCCCACTTGAGATTTGAGAGCCTATAAATAGGACTCTCCTCATTAAATGATCCCCTTGTTTTTCATTAAAGCCTCCTTCTTTTTCTTTCCCCACATTCTTCCTCTCTCTCCTCTCTTGTGCCGGCTCACCCTCACCCGCACACCCGCACACGAGCACTCGCGTGCCCTGTGTGTCGTGCCGTGCCTCGTGCCCTCATTTCCCGCACACTCTCGCCCACTCCCTCTTGCTCGCAGCTCGCAGCGTGCACTCGTCGTGCCCTGCGCTGCTGCTGTGCCTCTGCTGTTGCTGCGTGTCTTGCTGCACGCCAACCCCTCGTCCCTCTCGCTCTCGTCTCTCTTGCGCGCCCAGCGCTAGCCCTCGTCCCTCTCGCCCTCGCGCCAGCCCAGCGCTGCTGCCCCTACTCGTCGCCCGTGACCGCGCGCGCACACACACGAGTGTGTGTGTGTGTGTGTGTGTGTGTTCTTGCTCGTTCGTTCAATTCTTTCGCCCAATCACAACTAATTCGTGGTTGTTCCGTGCTATAGGCCGGATTGGTATAATTCTCTTCTTCCTTACCTATTCTATTTCAATTCCGTATTTTAACCTATATTACTATTATTGTTTTGAATAATTAAAATGCTGGGAATAGGTTGTGAACACCGTATTATGAGGATTTATATGTTTTGATTCATGAGGCGTATTTTAATTATTAAAGCATAAATTTTCAGATTCTTTTACGTAATAAAGATTTGATTTTTATGATGTTAAATTGGTTTTATTGGAAAATTCAAGTTAGAGTTTCAACCTAGACCTAATGGGTCAATTGATTAGAATAATTAGGTGATTAATTTAATTATGATAATCAATTATATTTTCAGATTTATAAAAAGGTTTAAAGTGTTGATTTTTATTGATTTCAAGGGTGGAAAAAGTATGTGTTCATACTAGGAATTAGTTTTTCAAATTGAGACGATTATATTATTAAAGAACGATTGAATTCTAATTATTAACAAGGTTTTATATTTTACAAAGTTGCTGGAAATTTAATGAACATGGAAATAATTAAGGTTTCGTTATTTTGATGATAGGAGGTGATTTCTAAGTTAGTGATCGTATTTGCAAAGTGGCCCCTACGCTTAGATATTCAAGGTACGTACAAGTCTAGGGCGACCACATTATTTGTCAAGGGACATTACATGATTGTTATTGATGTGAATTATATTATGTGAACTTGGTGGATTCATATTTGTTTGGGTGAACGATCATGTGAAATATTATTATTGGAATTATTGATTTATTGATTGAACAAGCATGTTGGGACTATTGGGAGTATGGATTTCATTGTCAATCATGTTCTTCAATACTTACGCATGTATGGTTTGTTTCACATGCAAGGGATGGATTATTTATTGTTATGCTATTGTACGGGATGTCTAGCATACTTTTGAGCCAATTATTCGTACCTCGTTGTACTATTTATTTTACCACATGTGAAGGGTTAGCTCACGTAAGCCACCGCACATGTAGGGTTCAGTTGAGAATATTTTATATGAAATGAATTAGGATTTGTCGTGCAAGGGCACAACCCTCATGTTAATAGGCATGATGTGGAATCTCACCTTTTGTGAGAAGGAACTTGGTAGTAATTTCAATACGTCTTGATTTATTGATCACAAGTCCTAAAGGATTAAAATGAGATTGTTTTGGTTGTCGTTTATTAATTGTATGTATGTATGTATGTATGTGTGTTCGAGTCTCGAGTTCACCATTAATAAAATATTAATAAACGTAAAGTGCAACCAGAACAAGCTTAAAAACTCTTAGAACGTATATACCTTGAGTATGAACAATGGGGGGAGACTTGCCGGAAAGCTTGTCTCCTACTAATGATACAAGACGTTGTTTCATTTAATTTATGCGCTGGAATTCCGTCGGTATGGCCCGACACTCGGTATGGTCCGATATTTATTATTTATTATGGTGTTTGGTGGGCTCCCAACACCCTTCCTTTATGGAATATTCTTTTGGCCCGTTCGAAGCTTATTCTAATTAAATAGTGAGTCAAAAGTCGAGTCTTGTATTCATGATTTGCTTGTTATGTATTAAATAGCTTTTGCATGTTGATTAGTACTTTAGCGAGTGATGCATGTTTATAGTTTTATTTCACTCTAGCCTTGTAAGTACTCAGCTTTTGCTGATTACGTGCTTTGTGTCTTTTGGTCATGGCCTTTGCCTTAATGACCATATGATGATCCATCATTTGCACTTGCATTGTTGGGGAGTAGATTAATTTAGCAGGTTGGTAGATCAAAGTACGATCGAAATCATGTAGCTTGGGATGGTTGAGAGAGTTGCATTCTTTTGTGCTTTGAAACTAATTTTAAAATTATAATTTATTCATATTTTGGGTTGTTGGATTTTTAATACTTTGGTTTTGGGCCGTTATGGTTCCAACTTGTAGGAGGCCTCAACAATTATTATTTATATCGGTTTGAAAGTTAATTGACATTAATTTCCGCTGCGTAGTTCTGGTATTAGCCTTAACCGTTATCACGGTGGCGGTAATACTTTAGTAATTCCTTTATTTTAAGTTGGAAAATGGTTTTATAAAAGTAAGGTATTATTAGGGTGCTACAATTCAGCCTCCCCCTCTTACGATGCCTGACAGCATACGAGGCAGCAAGACTGATCGAAGAAATGCATGAGGGAATATGCGGGAACCATGTAGGGGGAAAGACATTCTCCCTAATCTGCCAGAGACAAGGGTACTACTGGCCAACCATGCTGGAAGATGCACGGAATTATGTAAAAAAATGTGAAAATGCCAGTTGTTCGCCCTGGTGATCCGTATGCCAGGAAACGACTTGATGCCCATTCTAAATCCAATTCCGTTCGCCTAATGGGGGATGGATATTGTAGGGCCTTTCACAACAGCCTCTGGAGGCAGGAAATTCTTAATCGTCGCCGTAGATTACTTTACGAAGTGGATTGAGGCTGACCTGGTAGCAAAGATAACAGCCAACCAAGTGAGGAAATTCATCTGGAAAAATATAATAACAAGGTTCGGAATACCGACAGCAATAGTATTCGACCACGGAGGCCAATTCGACTGCACACCTATCCGAGCTTTCCTGGCAGACTATTGAGTCAAGTTCGCCTACGCTTCAGTCTGCCACCCCCAGAGTAACGGGCAGGCAGAAGCCGCAAACAAACAGATACTCACAACCCTAAAGAAAAAACTGGACCAATTCAAGGGTAAATGGGCAGACACAGTCCCAAAAGTTCTATGGGGTAACAGAATGACGGTTAAGGAGGCAACGGGAGAAAGTCCTTTCAAGTTATGCTTCGGATCAGAAGCAGTCAAACCGGCTGAAGTAGCACTGCCCACCTTCCGCATCCAGCACTACGAAGAGTATGAAAACGACAACTTACTCCGACACCAGCTAGACTTCTTGCCAGAGGTTAGACTTCAAGCGGAAATCAAGTCGGCAGCCTACAAAAATAGGATGAGCAGAGCCTACAACAATCGGGTAAAACACAGAAAACTAGAAGTAGGTGACCTAGTACTTCGTAGGACTGCAGCAACAGGAAAGTCACAAAAGCAGGGCAAATTGACCGCCAACTGGGAAGGGCCATACCAAATATGGGTAGAGGTAGTAGCTGGATCATACATGCTAATGGAAATGGATGGAACACCACTGAAGAATTCATGGAATGCAGATACCCTAAGAAAATTCCATGTATGATAATCTTGTACGAAAACATAATGTAACAAGGCCGACAGAGCCATATATTTAACCTAACATATAAACAGCAAGTATGTTCAGAACATATATTAATAGAAACAAAAAGTTGAGCACATTGGCTCAGTCAACAATGATGCAAGATACGATAACAAAAGCAAAAAGTTGAGCACATTGGCTCAGTCAGCAATGATGCAAGATACGATATTAATAAACCAAAAAGTTGAGCACATTGGCTCAAACAGCAATGATGCAAGATACGACATAATAAAAACAAAAGGTTGAGCACATTGGCCCAGTCAGCAATGATGCAAGATACGACACAATAAAAGCAAAAGGTTGAGCACATTGGCCCAGTCGGCAATGATGCAAGATATGACATAATAAAAGAAAAAGGTTGAGCACATTGGCCCAATCGGCAATGATGCAAGATACGATATGATAAAAGCAAAACTTTGAGCACATTGGCCCAGTCGGCAATGATGCAAGATATAATATAATAAAAGCAAAAAGTTGAGCACATTGGCCCAGTCGACAATGATGCAAGATACGATATAATAAAAGCAAAAAGTTGAACACATCGAAACAACCGGCGATGGCGCAAAATACGATAAGTAACAAGTATAGGTTGATAGCATCAACTCCCAGCCTGTAGCAACGCGAATAACGGTTACCTTAAAAAACGAAAGATATTATCGCACCCAGACATGAAGCAACAGGTAACATAATACATAACAACGACCCCAAGTTGATAAACGGTTCAAAAATCAAACATAGCAAATTCAAGAAAAACGACAGTAAAGCAAGAAACGAGAAATCCGTTAAACACATCCCACAAAAGATTAATAAATATAGAGACGACACCCACCACCCAAATATAGCAAAGGCGGAGTGAGTAGCGGCTAAAAGGCACAAACATACGCCACAAACGGCACTATCAAGACGAGCACAACGTTCTTGAAACACGAATACACGGCAAAAGACAAGTGCCACAACAGCTAAAAAGAATAAAAAGAAATTGTTTATAAATTACATCCGCTAATAACATTCACAAAACTACCAACAGATATTAACAAGTGCGAGGCCTGAAAAAACAGTTGGAAGAGCCACAGGAGGAGCCTGGTGATGACTGCCAAGACCGTCAAGCTGAACCGTCTGCATCACTCCAGTAAGCAGGCTCAGGATTCTCCCTATCCGGTAGAAGACGGGGATCAGCATTTTGGATAACCATGTCATGGAAAGTCTGAGTCTCCAGGCCAGTCGGCTTAATATGGTCTATGTAACAGCCCACAATTTTGAGCTGCTATTTAGAATTACTTATTTCTCACTAATTGCGCTTAGAATTCAATTTACAAAACAAAACCTGAATTAATCCTTATAATCAACTATAAATACACAAGAGATCTTAACCTATCATAATCTCTGATGGCCTCATAACATTTCAGCAAAATTATTCCTTCCTCAATCACATCTGTAATCCACATCCGAGCTTACAAAATACCTGCAAAATTACTAAAAAGAATTCTGCCCCCAGCAGGACAGGTTCAAAGAACAAGGTCAGAGAAATCGAGTACACATTGCCCAACCTGAAACTCATTTTAGTGGCTTAAAATATAATTTCGTTATTTATTTATTTCAAAATTAAAACTGATTCAATATGAATCAAATCATATTCAAATTACAATCAGAATCAAATTGCAATAATTTAAAGCACGTGAAACATTGAACACAACTTTGATGTTTATAATAGATAAATAAATCAAGCAAAGGTTTGTACTCAGTCACCAGGTGTTTTCCAAAGGTAGTACGATTTATATATTCAGAAGTCTTCAAATCCATTTTTCAACATAACTAATCTCATCTGTTTTGGGAATGAATCCATCACATATTCTCAATTCGTATCTCAGAGTCTACCCGAGCTTAAACAACTAACACAACTCAACTAAGACTAATTCTCCATTTCCCAATACAACATGAACAAAATCCCATGTTGAGGCTCACATCCAAATCACACATATATATTCATTTTGAAAACAATGAACTCAAGTACGAATTGCTCTCGATAATCTATTTTGGAAATAATATCAAATAATAATATCAAACATGTATTTCTTATAAATCCTTTATAATTCAAAGCTTGCACAAAATCAATGATTTAAGAGATATTTTCTTTTTCTAGCAAATTATTTACATTTCAAATCACACACGTTGACAAGCTTCACAATATTTGCTACTTCTAGCAAAATTAGACACATTATTTTTTTTAAACATATATACTAATCGGGGGAAGAGAACACGAATAGAGACAGGTTCAAAAACCACAGTCTCTAAACTTTTTAGGGGTCGTCACCCACCTTTTCACACATGCTTGCAAGACTTTAGGACATGTCCCCACACAGATGTACAAATGTACATTTACATAGATGCACATTTGTGCATTTACACAGATTACACACAAATACACAAGTGTTGTTCATCACCGTTGTTAACGGCTTCTTCCCCACTAAAACACATTTGAAAACTTATCCAATAAATTGAGGAAATATATATTCTCACACTTACTCAAAGTCTTGTATCACAACAAAACCTCATCTGAAATCTTAAACACAATTGAAAATCTTGGCACAAACCATACTTATACAAAGTGATAAATTTGTCCAAAATATTCGCTTAAATATCATAATGAATTACTCAAAACTTTCCACAAATTTCGTATACGTAATTCTTGAAAAACAATTTTGAACATGGTATATATATAAAGTCCAATATTCTTAACAACCCTCGAATATAAATTATATTTCAAGGTAAATCATATTTCTTAAACTTATCACAAATCATACTCTCCAGCTCAAATTTTCAACTCACTATTAATCCATCGAAATCCTTAATCTCAATTACACAATTGCACATTCAATTTGGCTTGTGACACAAAGATCACACCTCCAAACCATTAGCTTATAATCACAATAGCATAATAATCTCATACCCTTTTAATGCGTAATTTTCATAAAGTCTGATCACTTATAAGTAATCCTAAATGAATCAGACTTCACAATCTCTATTATATAAAGGAACAGCTGAGGGCGTTTTGGTAATAACACTTTTCGTGTCCCCCTTTAAAAATACTAAAACACCCCTGCTTTTTACTCACAAACCTGTCGTCCTTCACTCTCTCGCCGCTCAGCCCTCTCACTCTTCTCTCTCCTCACTTTTCCTCACCTTCCTCGCCATCGTTTCTAGGGTTGGTTACCTTCCTCGCCGTCGTCCGTCACCAAATCGTGTCCTAAAGCAGCGTTAAAGGTATTTTTTCTGCGTCTTCTCCCCCTCTCTCTCTTTAGCTGACGAATCATGAGTTTTAATTAGTTCGTTTCTACCAAATTTCTGTCAAATTCAAGATCTAATTAAAAAAATTCTACCAATGAAATGAAAAGATTTCTACAAAAAAAATTCGAGACCTAATATTTGTTCATCCCCAATCTCTGTTTTGGGAAATACCCAATTCGATTTGTTAATTTTAGCGAAATTTGAAAGCGACCTAATAATTATGCATTTTTTTGATTTATTCGGATTAAAAAAAAAAGGGTAAAGGGAAAAGAATTAAGCATGTTTTAATTTATTTCTTGCTTCCGTTTTTTTTGGGATTTTTGGTGTTTCAGATTAGGTTATCTCTTTCTCATCTCACCTCACAGATGGAAGCTCCACAGATTCACAATAAAGGTGATTTATTCTTTGTTCAGCCTCCAATTTCCAATATCAAGATATACGATTCTTTTTGAGATTATTATTATTGTTTTGATTAATTACGTTTTTTTGTTTCTTGGAATGTTTATGCATCCCTAAGTGAAAATTCATTTATTAACTTCGCAGGCCACCATTTCTCAAGCTCCTCCCTTACAAGTATGAAACTCATTTTTCTTTAATTACAGAAACATGGAGTTCAGTTTTTTTTTTCCTGTCAATTAATTTGTTACTACAATGTTTTTGAATGAAATGAGTTTTTGTTGGTTGGGTAGAGGGATTCATGTTCATGTTCATTCGGTTAAAACTAAAATCAAACTCCACATGGGGTAAATTGCTCAATAATTCTGCGAGTCATGAAGTTTAAACGTGCTCACTTTCTTTCTTTAAAAAACAATGGGCAAATTTCCAAGAATGCAAGAGAACATAAAACACTAGGAAAGAAACAGGCAATAAGAAATAGGCGGTAAACTGCTTATTGACGGCTCTTAAAACAGGAGCAATATAACTCTGGTAGTTTTGTTGAATTAGTTTTTCATTTTCTGTTATTGGACATTTTTTCGCAGTTATTGATCATAGTGAATCAATAATCTGAAATGCAGGGTTTTTCATTTTCTGTTATTGGATATTTTTCCGTAATTGTTGATCATAGTGAATCAATAACCTGATTTTAATTCTGCTGCTTTGTTTGATCATAGGGATCGAATACAAATGCAGGGTTTCAGGTCATTCATTTTCTGTTATTGGACCTTTTGATTCGAATTAACAGTTTGTATTGCTAATGGATTTTATTTAGGGTATTTTTTCCGTTCCTTTTGTTTTTCATCCTTATTGAAAAATCAGATCTGTTTGATTTTTATTTATTTTTTTTGTTGCATCAATTCCAGCTCAGATTTTATGGTTAGAATGATTTTATTAGGTTTTGATTTGCATGTGGTTTCGCATTTTTGGTTTAGGGTTTAGGGGTGAGCTCATTGGTTATGCGTGCATAGGGGTTGAGCTTTGTGTCTTTAATGGTGGAGAGTTAGTTTTGTTCTATGTATGATGAAGATCCCACGTTTATTGATTAATTGGAAGTTGGGAGTTTTATTCACCAGTGATTTGTGTACTTGAGGTTAAATGCATGTTTTTTATCTGGGTTCATATTACATATTTAACAAATTGTTGCCAAGTTGGTTGCTTTGTTTGATTTGGGTTAAATCCTCATTATTATATCTGATTTTGGATGTAACATGTACTCTTTTATGTAGGATGGAGTGTAGTCTTAAATGCACGCAAAGGCTGAAGGTGCAATAACAATCAAAGGCTGGAGTGTTGTACCAGTAGGACTCTTACGGCAACATCGACATCATCAAAGCTCTTCAAGGAGAAGGTGCTGGACATGAGGTAATTTTCGATTCATTATTCAATTTCCCCTAAAGAAATATTCTTATGTTTGTTTCAGAAATTAGCTTTTGGGGTGAAATTAAGGAAATTTTAGGGTTTTTTAATTCTCGGGTTCAGTCTTAGGTCTATGCTGAGATTTAGGTTCGGGAGAGTGGTTCGGTGCACATGAGTTTAGCAGAGGCGTTGGTGCGCTTCGGAGTAGCTTCTTCAGAGAGAAAAAAAGAGAAAAAGAATTGATTTTTTAAAATGGAATTAATAAATTAATATTTCTGGGTTTGTGATGATTATAAAGAAGAGAGAGAAAGAACTTTTATGCGGTTGCATTTGTTGATCATAGGTATAACTTAGCATAAATTTGTTCTTTTGTTGGGACTTGGGACCTTGAGATCATTTGCAGTGTTATGTAATAGAGATGTGTAGAACATGGTCTTGGAAATTTGGCATCTTAGTCAGTTAGTGTTGCTTTCTGTGTAATGAAATATGTTATTTTGAGAGGATTGAGATTTTTTGTGAGAAGTATAACATTATCTCGATGGGGCACATCGTCTTTAGATTGTGAGATGTGTATTAGCGGTAGGAAATAAGTTTGTGCAAGGAGTATATAATAGTCTCAAGAAGAAGTAATACATCAATAAATGGCAAGATGTGTAGAAACTTGGGACTAGCTTCTGGACTTTGTGGTGTGCTTTGGTTGGTATTTGAGGTTTCAGTTGTTTGTAATTGGGGTTTCAATTGTTTGTAATGTTTTTTCTGCAAAATAAATGTTGTGCTTTGGTTGGTATTTGAGATGGCAGTTGATATATTTTGGCTGAAAGTTGGAAAATTTGTAGGATTTAGTGTTCTGATCAGATATATTTCTTTGAACTGCTAATTGATATAATGATGATACGAAGTAGTTAAGTTGGAGACTGTAATCATGGAACTATTATTGCACTACAGCATGTGTTTGGTTGATCCATATAGTCTGCAACAAAAATTGATCACCATGGTTGATTTTATTGCAATCTATATACAAGATAAAGTTTGTCATGTCCTCAATGATCAATCCTTCTTTAGTGTTTATGCCTTTCGGAACATTTACTTTTTATGCAGTCGCTCTAGACCCGAAGCTCGGGGTAGTCCTGAATTTGTTAAAGATGAAAGCCCTGCTAATGGAAGTTACCACGGGTTTGTGTTAATATCCAACCTGACTATCTTCATCTCTCTACCATTTTGGGACTGAAGTTTAAGAACCTATACTGTCGATGCAGTCGCTCTAGACCTGAAGGTCGAGGAACTCCAGATTATACTAAAGATGAAAGCCCTGCTAATAGAAGATATCACAGGTTCAGTTAATCTCTTACCTGAATGCCTTAATTTCTATTCAGACTCAATGTAAGACTTAATTTATAGATTCTATGCTGTTGAATTATTGGTGCAGTCTTTCTAGACCTGAAACTCGGGGAACTCCTGATTATGTTAAAGATGAAGCCCCTGCTAATGGAGGAAGATACCACAGGTTTGTGTTCGTTTCCACCCTAATTCCCTTAAGCTTTTCCGACTGATGAGGTACTAGGTCTAGATGTGAGTCCCCATGCCTGTTGTTCTTTTATACGAAGTATCTGTTGTGAACTTAAAGAACATTCAGTTCTCTCTTCAACTCAACTGTGGACTTACTTCATTGCATCTTAACTATTATCGCAGTCGATCTCCTCCACTACAAGAGAGGTCGAGATCCTAAGGAAGGAGATGGTCACAAATCGGTCACTGGGAGGGCTGTTTCTGGATAGGGGACGATATCCTAAGCAAAGAAATGATCTTGAATCACTATTTGTCAAGTGCAGTTTTTAGAGGAGAGCTATAGTTGCTTAAAAAGTACCCTATTTGTGAAAATGCGTGTATCAACAAATTTACAATTGATATTAATATTGTGTTAGTGGTTTGATGTTTTTATCTAATATTTATATTTAGTGGTAGTAATATAATTTTAAGTTTTTATATAATCCCGCACGCATCGCGTGCATATAAGACTAGTAAAATACTATACCCAAACAAGCTTAATAGCTCAATCCATACTAGTCAAACTTAACTTCATGCTCAATCGCACATGGTTACGTACAAAACTCTATCACATAGATCTTAAAACAAATTCTCATTAGGGTTAAAGTATAAAACGGATATATAAATCCACAATGTAATCGTGTTGAAATATAATTTTTTCATCTTATTCAAAGAATAATCTTGGTCTTTCAAATTCAAACATACTCTTTACAGAAAACCATATAAAGATCTCCAACGAAATAATTTAATAAAATGTTGAGCTTCACAACTCGATAAAGGATAACTTGGTAAATATAGGCCATAAATCATAATTCGAAAAATCAAAATACTTTATATATTGAGTAGCTCAAAACTGAATTTTTTTAGAAGATCAATTAGTTTACTTTGATGGTTACCCAATTCATAAAACTTATTTCAAAAAGCCATTTACGTTGTAACCAATCCTTATCGTCATATTCGAGTTAAAATTATACACTAACTAATATGTTGGTAAAACTACCGTTTAGTGATTACGTTAACTATAACATAAAGAAAATAATTATCTCATAAAAATAATTTATAGATCTTATTATAAAATTATATCGCTCAAATAATAGTTCCAGAAAAACAAAAGAATACAAAGAAAATATATCCGTCGCTTATGATTAAACTGATAGTCCCTGCTAAACCTTATTAATCCCAACATAGGTTAATATATATGAGTCACACTCATAGTTCTCTAATCATGTACTCCGTACCTTATTTCAAAATTTGTCATATCTATAGCTTGATTACCCATAATGATATTGAATTGTATTTTTCAAAATGCACTAAATATAATGAAGCTAACATAAGCCGACTTAGAGTATGGAATTTCGATTACATTACAACCCATATCATTTTTAACAAATATATGTATCTTTATAAATCTCACATGGGTCACATCCCCCAAATATGTAACCAACCCTTAATAAATCTCGCTACCAAATCTTCACAAGTCTCACAATCGAATTGGCATAAGTCTCGTGTTCAAATCTATCAAAATGTTCCACCATCAAACTCACAAATCTCACAACCTCATGGTCACAAGACTCATGTTCAAATCAATCAAAATATTTCAATTCAAAACCCAAAAACAATGAGTTCATTGCAATGCTAATAATATAAAGATCTCACATATTTTTACGAAATCACAATTTCCAAATCATAATAACGTAACACTTGAAATTAATTCAAAAGTCTTATTCTTAAATGTAAATCACATAATTCACAAAATTCTTAAAATCTAGGAAACACAAGTCATAAATTTTACAAAGGTGGATGGACAATGTGTACCTTCAATCGTCATACCTAACCTCCAAAAATCTCATTTCTCAATCGCCATCAATTTACCTTGCCCTTTAGGAGACAACAACAAAACCAAGAAGTTGGGGAAGTGAGAAGTAACAAGGAAGAGGAGCAAAAGCAACAACACGTTGGCAGCAACAATCGTCAGCTTCAGAATACTGTATCACTTAGCTCAGGGTTCTGATTTTAGTAATTCTTGAGCTTAAATTCATCAGGACGAAGAGATACACAATTCGTATTCAAAGAACATAACCTCAAAATGACCAGAAGATTGTTTAAATAAGAGAAGAAGAATCTGGTGCTGTCATCACAACACCATAATAAATAATAAAGCGCTGTTAATTAGCAGCGCTGTTAAAAGAATGACAGCGCTCTTAAAAAGCGCTGTCATTTTTTCTTCATTTAGTAGCATTCAATATATAAGCGCTATTAAAGATTCAGTATGGCGGGAAAGTTTATGATTAATTTAATTTAAATTAATTAATCGCGTGTAACTAAAAAGCGCTGTTGTTTATGTGCATTTTAAAAATTTTGTCGGGCTTTTTTTAAATTTTAATTTTTAATTATTAAATACCTGTAATAAAATATAAAAATATTTTATAACCTACAAATCAAATTGAATATATATACAATCCAACTTCATTTCTATCATATCAAATAAACGTCTCGATGTCTCATACATAACTTAAAATCATATATGCCTAAATACACAGTAGAATAAAAACACACTAGAAAACAGAAAGAAGTATCCTTGTCATACAGTACTTCTTCTAATTTCAAACCAATAAAATTAAATTAAAACGTTCTAGAGAAATTCTAGTCGAAAAACATAACTAATACATCACAATATTCACACGAGAAGAACATGACGCGTCCATTGAGCTCTGACTTCATCAATTTGTCCTTTATCATAATTCGGAACATTGCAATCATGAAAGTACTACAAAATGAGAAAATTAACGTAATTAGTGACAATTCATATAATAATGTCTAGGCTTAATTGAAAAAATAAAAATACATACATCTTCAAATATTCGAGTTTGCTTATGGTCGATGATCTCTTTCATGTATCTCATGACATAATATCTAGAATCCATGACATTCTTTTGCCGAGGACACTACACAGGCAAAATACAATCAATTACTTTCGAATACTTTAAAAAACAAATAAAAATTGCAATAAACATAAATCATAGGACATACTTGTATCTGTATCCACTTGGTGCTCATTTTAATTTTCTTCAATAATCCTTGTTCAGTTCAAAAACGAAAAGGTGCTCTGCAAACAAAACCGACATATATTATACATCTATACTTTACAAAGACTTAGTTCTAGTGCCAGAAATGGGAGTTTAGCTCAACTAGAAGCTGCGTCTGCACACTATAAGACAACATATATTATACATATATACTTTAGTGTTGAATCAGAGTATATAATCTGAGATCAGCTAGATGTTTTGTCTGCAGAATTGGATAAAGAAATCAATCATTGTAATCAGAAAAGAACGCCATCATTTGCAGGGGGTAAACCATCTAATGCGTTGCCTACTAATGAACAATAGAGAATTCCTGGTGCACAGGATGTACCTCCCGCATTTCCTACTAATGAACAACCGAATTCATATGAGAAATGAACTGAAGGAGTGTGTATTTCTCTCTGAAGTTTTCACTTAAAAAACAAGTCACTTAAAGTCATACTTCATCCGGAAAACCCTGCTGTATTTTCAAATGGAAAAGAACTCTTAAATATAGTTCAACGGTAAAAAAACAAACTATTGAACTCGAAATGGAAAGGAACGCTTGTATTTAAAAAATTATAACTTGAAGCCCCAAGACCCACCCTCAGCAAGGAGTGATTGTTATTGGTTAGTTGTAAAACAAAATTTAGTCTTGCATATTGCTTGTATATTCCGTAACAAATAGTACTACGTCTATAACAATTTCAGATGCTAAAGAGATCCAAACGGAGCTTTAGTTGATGGTTCGTTTGTGCATCTCTTTTGAAAAGGGTTGGCGCTTATGCTTAACGACTTGTACTTACGCAGAAGTATAATAATTCAGCAATGGGTTGTTTCTAGATTACCGTCACTAATGTTAACTCAAAGCCAAGGTAGAAATGGACCATATACCTAGAAGTTGAACTACATGGAAATGCAGCAGCAAATATGTATTTTGAAGGAAGTTAAAAGACAGAAAAAAAAACACAAACGTCACACCTCACTCAATGAAGATAAGCATCCGCCAGATAAAACAAAGATCACCCAATAGCTCCATGGTCATCTGATTCTCTAGTTAGTCAGTTATAGGCGCTTTATCAAGCGAACAGGAGTGCAGATTCTTGTGGCATCCTCTTCATCTTCATCTTCATCTTCATCATCATCATTTCTGTTGTTAGCCTTCTCATACTCTGCTAGTCTGCTTCACTTGAGTCTCCAATTTCTTTTTCCTGCAGATTTAATACATAGGTATTCTAGTTTTGTCAGAATAGTGCAACATTTTTCACATTTTTAATCAAACACAATTACAAACTAGCATAAAAGGTAAAAATCACATCCAAATCCGGACATGAGGGAACAGAGATAAAATATAAAAGGGAGAAAACAAACAAGTGTGATACTCTAACCATACAAATTTGCACACTTTTATTTCTTACAAAAACAGCTAAAAAATGCAGGGAATTTCAACTAATAAGCACAAAAATTTATCTTCATAGTCGAGGCAATTCGAGTTATCAAATCATTCAAAGGTAAGCAGATATGACAGCGTAATTAATACTAGCAAACTACTCCAGGACTCTTGAAAAATGGCTTTCCCCTCCACCCACCACCCAAACTGTACAGTCTAGCATCAGTATATGAATAAGACACGTTGAAATGGTTAATTAATGTTTTTGTTGTAGTGTTTACATCATCCAAGATCATACCAGATTCATCACTTGGGTCTATCTTAGACTTACGATCAAGGATTGAAAATACAGAGGCAGCAACACTCTTGGCTTTACTACTATCAGGAGCAAAGGAGCTAGATTGTGATATTCTTATCGCTGCCATGGTAAGTGCGAAGAAAACATGCAGTACGTACGTAGTTGCATTTATCATTTTATTCATATATATGGAATTTTAAAAAACATATAGATACTTAGGCGAAAGACCTTGGTAAAGGTAGTTTTTCCATTCCTTGCGAGTTGAGCTTTTGCATAGAAACTGATGGCATAGACAAAAAATAGCAAAGCAAATGACACTCCGAAACCTGCCCCACTAATTAGTCCTTGCTTTATACCAGCTTCTACATGAGCCTCACATTTCTTTTCATACAACTGCATTACTTTCTCCTCGGCACAAAAAGAAGCAACTGCATCATTAGCAACTTGGCTTGCCTCTTCGTACTTGTTCTGCAAAACACAGGCCACAAAGACATATGTTAATTTGTTAAGCTTGATATATACAATATGTTCCTTTCATTGAGGAATGAGGACGAGAGAGAGAGAGAGAGAGAGAGAGAGAGAGAGAGAGAGAGAGAGAGAGAGAGAGAGAGAGAACCTTTGCATCTGCACTAAATCCCTTGATAAATTTCATTTGGATGTATCTGTTAAGACCTATAAAGGGTATGAATCTAAGGACAATGAATGCCAAATTCAATTTGCAAGGAAAGCAATAAGCTACTCAGCAATTGCAGTAATAAGAAACCCAGAAAAGTTAATAAAAAATTGTTGTTCATCACTATAGTAAACATCTGTTGCAAATAACCTAATTTCAGAAAAGAGGATCCAATCCATAACGGCAGTAACATCTGGTACTGTAATTATTTTTTGGATAAGTACACATTTCAATCGAAGATGAAGAGAATCCTTAACTGCATTTTGCACAAAGCTGGATTCCGTTTATTGGGTTTGGGAAGTGCAAAGCAGACGCTACACTATTATGCAGTTCAACTGAACACAGTACATTAAATTTCTATACTCATTTTATGCAAGTACCTAATGGCTAAAGCGCCACGGAATGACACGAGAACTTTCCACACGAATGTGGAAGAAAATAAAAACCACTGGCAAACTGAAGTGGTTATCTCGATCATTTTTACAGGAAAAATGGTAACTCTTTATATGATCTATCATTTATTCGTGTACAACGCCAGAGAGTATCGAGGTGTTACAATTGTTGGCAAAAACTAACAAGCCCATGCAGAACTTTTCATCATTAGCAGATAGCTAAATGTTTCGCAAATACACTTTGTAACAGTTACCGCAAAAAGCAATCAGTCATTCAACTAGTATTACCATCAGGAAGGGGAAATCAGGCAACAAGATCATGTTTCTTTCTGCTAGTATCATTCTCAAGTGGCAGGGAAAAGTACTGGAAGATCCTTTCAAGCTGCAGAGCATCAACGCGAAATCTATCAGCAACCTATTTAGCCTTATTGCTTCTGTTACCTCCAGAAATTTATTTTACTCAGTCACAACACCACACAATTTCTTTTAAACTTTTGGATTTGACCATCAGTAGCTAAATGATAAGAAGATTTTTCAAAAAGCTAGCCTCTTTCTTTTCATCTCTCAGAAATGTAAACGAGTCCAGTAATCTTAAGAAATGTCTATGTCATAAAGTTGGGAAAGATGTTATGTCGTTACTGTGAGCTGCGTTGCCCAAGATGTTTCTTAAACATTCTTAAGTAAGGTCAGCCACCAGCAAACTTGACATATATAGCCCTGCTGCAGTCTCCCCCATTTGCATCATATCGTTCTTTAGTAAATTCGACTCTCTAGACATTTTATATGATTATTAAAAGACTCAGTGTCAGGAGAGGGATAGTTAGAATTAAAGTTTGGCGATCTTTGAGTGTGCATGGAGCTAAAAATTGAAAATCAAGCTTTCTAGAGCCAGTACAATATCCAGCTTGTCTGTAACAACTAACAAGTAGCACGCAAAAGATTTACAATCTAAGTCGCTCGAAAATAGAGACATTCATATCAGAAATAACAGTTTGAGTTGAGGAAAAATACTTATTCGAGTCTAGCTGAGGTACCCACCTGTCTATGACCTCTATGAACCCAGATGCAGAGTTGCAACAGTTATGAAGTTCATGGGTTCCAGTCCAGTAATTCTACCTTTCCAATCTTCTCCGACCCTTTCCTCCCTACAATTTAAGAATCATTACAAGTCTACAACTAAACATTCAGCTTATCACAACACCAAAAATCAATAAAGTATGCAAAATTTTGAAATTAAACATAACATTCAGTTAACATATTTCATCCAAAACACCAAAAATCCAATAGTTAAGCTGCAATTACAAAACAACTAACCTGTCCATAACCGAGGATTGTACCATTGTATCCCTTGCACAAAGCATCAACCAAAGGGTCAGGGCAAAAGATTCGTCCGAAATCCGAGAACATGGTATTCCCCCATTTTTGAAAAGGTAATCAAACGTGAACGAATTTGAACCATTTTGCACCTAATTGCACAAAAATTCATATAAAATTAACCCTAATTTTTGAAATACTAGCCAATAAAATTAAATCAAAAGAAAAAATATTTAGTTATTGATCTAATATTCACCAGGAAAGACGGAAATGCAATCGGTGAGACATCAAGAAACCTAACCACATATCTGAATCAGAATTTCTGACAATATTGCGTTAACCACACATTACGAACGAAATCTTAAAAAACTCAATTGAATTCTAATTTAGAAGAAACTCACAATTGATAATTCAACCACACGCTTCCGAGAAGTACTATTGCCAGATAATAAGCCGCCGCCGAGAAACGTTCGCCGGAGACGAGCTAAAACACGAAAAAATCTGCGATTTGGATTGAAGGGAACTCTATAATTTTGGATTTGGGAAATTCGATTTGAGTGAATTGGGATTGAACTCTTGAATTCGTATTGGGATTGTAGGGAAACCGATCCTTAACTACTGTGGAAGTATTATTGCCTGGAAGAAGGAAGGAAGGAAGGAAGCAAGATGGCAAAAGTGGGGAAATGTTTAGGCGGTGCGTGGAAGAAAGCCAGTGTTTTTTGTTGTTTTTGGTGATGACCATATATTCCTTTTTTTTTTTTGGATAACTTACTAGCAATGAAGTACATCGTTTATAAAAAAAAGCGCTGTAGTATATTTAGATTTAAATTAATGTTGTTTATTTTAATGGAAGTATAAAATAAAGTGTTGTTATTTGATATAATCAATAGCGTTTTTTTATAAACGCTATTAAATAGGTGTTGTTAATTAATGTTTTTGTTGTAGTGACAACAGCAACACTCAGTTTTAGAAGGGCATATCTCCTAGAATAATGCTCCAAATAGAGTAATTCTTGAACCTAAATTGGTTAATTTTTCAAGGGCTACAACTTTCATGAAGAAAGAATTGGCTAAACATAAGCGAAAGATGGATTAAATCAATCAAACAGGACCGACGTTTGAGAAATGCCAGTTAGAGAAGGAAAAGATGAGATGGATTTTGGGTCTTCTAATTGGGTTCACAAATGGAGGAACTAACTCCTTAAACATGGAACAAGGAGGAGTTGACAACAATAACATTTGTGTCTTCCTCTTTGGTTGACACGTATGCAAGAGGAGGGAGGAAGGATGACTAAGACTCAAGGCTAAAATAGTGTTTTGCATTAACCCAAAATAATAATATTTAATAGAATACCAAATATCTTTAAAAAACTAATAAATCTTTATCTTAAATTTGTATTCCTTAAACCCATTTTCTCAAATACTTTAAGACACATATTTAAGATATATAGTTAAGCTAATAAATATTATTATCAATTAATCAAGAGCTGCTTAAAAACGGGCTATTACATTCTACCACCCTTAAAATAAGTTTCGTCCTCGAAACTTCAAAATACAAACTTTAGATTATACGAAAGGAACATATTATTTTGAAATCATATCTTGGAATCACCTTGTAGGAAATAAACTAATATAACTCGATTTCCTTTACAGATGTAAGTCGAATATATATGAGTTATTGGATTTTGAGCAAGAATAGATGAATATAAGATTAACGATACCCAATCTAATTTAAGAGAAAGGAGACTAGATGATTGATGATGACAATATATAGAAACTCTCGGTCAGGATATGTCAAAATGAAATAATAGCTTTTACAATGAGCTTAATCTTTTCCTTAAGACTCTCATTTCCAAAATCAAACAACCTATTCCAGAATATAATTCTAATAATTCAAAACAAGCAATGAAATCTAAAATCCTCAATCTATCTTCTCGAAATGCATTACCATACTAATATCTTCAATCCTCGACACTTCTTTAAATGTAGTTACACCAATTTCCAAAATATATGTTTTAGCTTTCCATTCTTCATATCCCTAAGTTATTTCACAAGCCAACCGGCATCACTTCAAATGTTCCTTTTAATTCCCAACTCATCGATTTAAAACAAAAAACTTTGAGCTTAACGTCCCAAATGCATCTCACATAACCATTAACTATCTGTCGATCGTATTACCCATTTTCAACTTGTATGCTATGATATGAAGATCATAGCAAATCCAAAACCAACCTGGCTTTGATACCACCTGTAACAGCCCACACTTTTGAGCTGCTATTTAGAATTACTTATTTCTCACTAATTGCGCTTAGAATTCAATTTACAAAACAAAACCTGAATTAATCCTTATAATCAACTATAAATACACAAGAGATCTTAACCTATCATAATCTCTGATGGCCTCATAACATTTCAGCAAAATTATTCCTTCCTCAATCACATCTGTAATCCACATCCGAGCTTACAAAATACCTGCAAAATTACTAAAAAGGATTCTGCCCCCACCAGGACAGGTTCAAAGAACAAGGTCAAAGAAATCGAGTACACATTGCCCAACCTGAAACTCATTTTAGTGGCTTAAAATATAATTTCCTTATTTATTTATTTCAAAGATAAAACTGATTCAATATGAATCAAATCATATTCAAATTACAATCAGAATCAAATTGCAATAATTTAAAGCACGTGAAACATTAAACACAACTTTGATGTTTATAATAGATAAATAAACGGATTTTTCATGAAATGCCCCCGAGGTTTGCTTTAATGCACCAAATACCCCTAAACTTTCCAGAATGCACCAAATACCCTCGAGGTTTTAATAAATAACACAAAATGCCCATAATAAGCATTTTCCGTCCATTCCGTTAAGTCTCCGTTAACATTATTTTACTTTTTTACCCTTATTCAACAATTTTCTCTACTAATCATAATATTACCACTTAATCAAATTAATTAAACCCCTAAAAATAATAATTAACTATTATCTAAAAAATTAAGACCCTAAAAATCTAATTAATTAAAAAAAACAAAAATTGACCCAAAATATGTACGTGAAGTTAATTGCTTGTTCATCACCACACCACCATCATCATCTTTCTCATCATCATCATCTCAAACCACCATGAAAGCGTTATTTCCATCGACCGGCGCCATCATTATCATCATCTTTCTCATCTCAAACCACCATCATCTTTCTCATATCATCATCTTTCTCATCTCAAACCACCATGGAATTGAAGCGTCATTTCCATCGACCGACGCCATGTTCGGTAATCTGAAGCTCCGATCCTGTGAGTTTAGAGATGGAGATGATATGAGACCATCTGATGGAGGTATAGAGGATTCGTAGATCCTCCAGCCATTTTAACCAGGTGGGAATCAATGGAACACGATTTTGCGATTTAGGTTTAAATTGATTTGGGGAAAATCAATTTGGGGAAGAACACATTTTTTATTTTTTTTGGAATAAATCTGCACAGTAGGGTTTTGGAGTATTTTCATCGATTAATTTGGAGTATTTTTTGTTGGAAATTTTCTGGGATCTTGTTGGTTTTGAATTTTTTGTTGGTTTTGGATCTTGTTACGAATGTTTTGGTGATATAATCGTTGATTTTTGCTGATTTTTCTGGGATGTAAAAGTTGATTTTCTGGGTTTAAGAAAGAAAAGGAGAAGAGAAGAGGAAGGGTTCCTTGGTGGTTGTGGGTGGCGATGGATACTGATTTGGAAGAAGCAACGGGAGAGAGAAAGGAGCAAAGATGATGGGATTTGGAGGATTGACAGAGGGAGTTAGAAAGGAGCGGAGATTATGGAATTTGGAGGATTGATTTGCAGACTCCTGGGAAGAAGAGGAGACATCACAAAGGAACAAGAAAGAGAAAGAAAAAAAAGGAAAAGAAAAGAAAAAAAATTTAATGTTAACGGAGACTTAACGGAATGGACGAAAAATGCTTATTATGGGCATTTTGTGTTATTTATTAAAACCTCGAGGGTATTTGGTGCATTCTGGAAAGTTTAGGGGTATTTGGTGCATTAAAGCAAACCTCGGGGGCATTTCATGAAAAATCCGATAAATAAATGAAGCAAAGGTTTGTACTCAGTCACCAGGTGTTTTCCAAAGATCGTACGATTTATATATTCAGAAGTCTTCAAATCCATTTTTCAACATAACTAATCTCATCTGTTTTGGGAATGAATCCATCACATATTCTCAATTCGTATCTTAGAGTCTACCCGAGCTTAAACAACTAGCACAACTCAACTAAGACTAATTCTCCATTCCCCAATACAACATGAACAAAATCTCATGTTCAGGCTCACATCCAAATCACACATATATGTTCCTTTTGAAAACAATGAATTCAAGTACGGATTTCTCTTGATAATTTATTTTGGAAATAATATCAAATAATAATATCAAACATGTATTTCTTAGAAATCCTTTATAATTCAAAGCTTGCACAAAATCAATGATTTAAGAGATATTTGCTTTTTCTAGCAAATTATTTACATTTCAAATCACACACGTTGACAAGCTTCACAATATTTGCTACTTCTAGCAAAATTAGACAAATTATATTTTTTAAACATATATACTAATCGGGGAAAGAGAACACGAATAGAGACAGGTTCAAAAACCACAGTCTCCAAACTTTTTAGGGGTCGTCACCCACCTTTTCACACATGCTTGCAAGACTTTAGGACATGTCCCCACACAGATGTACAGATGTACATTTACACAGATGCACATTTGTGCATTTACACAGATCACACACAAATACACAAGTGTTGTTCATGACCGTTGTTAACGGATTCTTCCCCACTAAAACACATTTGAAAACTTATCCAATAAATTGAGGAAATATATATTCTCACACTTACTCAAAGTCTTGTATCACAACAAAACCTCATCTGAAATCTTAAACACAATTGAAAATCTTGGCACAAACCATACTTATACAAAGTGATAAATTTGTCCAAAATATTCGCTTAAATATCATAATGAATTACTCAAAAATTTCCACAAATTTCGTATACGTAATTCTTGAAAAACAATTTTGAACATGGTATATATATAAAGTCCAATATTCTTAACAACACTCGAATATAAATTATACTTCAAGGTAAATCATATTTCTTAAACTTATCACAAATCATACTCTCCAGCTCAAATTTTCAACTCACTATTAATCCATCGAAATCCTTAATCTTAATTACACAATTGCACATTCAATTTGGCTTGTAACACAAAGATCACACCTCCAAACCATTAGCTTATAATCACAATAGCATAATAATCAGACTTTATGAAAATCACGCATTAAAAGGGTATGACGAATCATGAGTTTTAATTAGTTCGTTTCTACCAAATTTCTGTCAAATGTCATACCCTTTTAATGCGTGATTTTCATAAAGTCTGATCACTTATAAGTAATCCTAAATGAATCTGACTTCACAATAAAATACTTTACCCAAACAAGCTTAATAGCTCAATCCATACTAGTCAAACTTAACTTCATGCTCAATCGCACATGGTTACGTATAAAACTCTATCACATAGATCTTATAACTAATTCTCATTAGTGTGAGGGGGTCAAAAAAGCACAAGGCTAATGCGTGACCTCGTCCCTCGTGGGTGTGACGATTCTTTTTATTCAATCAAGTGTAATTGGATTTCTTGTGAGTTTACACCCAATTGACTAGTAATATAGGAGTCGCCATTCAGATTTTAACGACAATGAGAAAAACTGACAAAACCCGGTTATCGTTACATAAAGGGAGTGCAATTATGTTTGACCACGACGGCCGTAGGTTCCCTTGTGATCCCTGGTGTGGGGATCTCTCAACATACACCCGCAAGGTAGAGATTGAGGGTTCGGGGGACAGTAACTACCGAGAGGAGTACTTCGCTCGTCGATAACTCCAGAGGCAGGATATCCTTACTAGCTCAGCATAAATAATTGAAGGGACATGCGTTAACTATTAAACTAATCTGAGTTGATTTTAGCAATATGCAACATATAATACTAATTCGATCGTGATTATCTGATTTAAATAGCATTAAGGGGACCTAGCATGATAATCCGATTTCCCAAAAATATTATATTTGTTAGGCGTGATAGAACAAGCAGATTAGGTTAGTTTAACAGTTCATAAAAAGGGCGAGGAAAGCAGTTAAATCATCGAAAAGGGACACATTACGACGCACCCTTGAGAGGTGCGTCACGGTTCTTGGAAAACTAACCACTTTGACTTTGCTATTTCTCCTTTTTATTTAACGAATCTCAATTATGGGACAGGATACGTTCTGTTCGATTTATGGATCGATTGCGACAGAACGCGTGAACAGTTTCGCAGCGAGAGGCTTAGGCTAAGGGTTGGAGTCAATACTCAGAATATAATTGTGTGTTGTTTTCACGTCGAATTTAGGGGCCTATTTATAGGGAAGACTTCGTGGAAAGATAGAATTACAGAGTTCTAATCCACAAAGAATTAGGAAAAAACACGTACCCAGGTATTTTCAGCGCCCAGGCCTGGGAGCCTAAGATTTCGGCGCCCAGAGCCAGGCGTTGAAAACAGGGTCTGGGCTGTTTTCTTTAGTCAGATTCGGATTCCTGAAATCCGTAGAGTTTGAGACTTAACCGAGTCTTTTAGCGCGTATCAATTTTATGACGGAATGCGTCTGGGCCCGTTACGAACTCTAGGCTCGTTAGGATTTCAATTAATACGTAACTCTTATTTCCGAATCATATTAGGAATAGGATTCTCGCAGTTTTCTATCTCATTTAGGATTTATGTTGGAATGCAACACCTAATTCTGACAGGTTTCTATCTTTTATGATTTGCCACTTTTAGAAGCTACCTTTTACGGCAGTTACTATTTTTAGCAGGTTTTCATAAATAGCGGGTTTCGGGTGAAATGAAATGGGGAATTGAGATTTGTTTATTTTATAGGAGATGCGTTGTCAAGTGGAGATTTATGCTTTCATCATCGAACCTTTCCCTTGCGGGAATGGGGACAAAAGTAGGTGTCTACAGTTAGCCCCCACTTTGACTGAGTCTTGGAGTAAGACGATGGTCAAAGTATTAGACGGAGTGCGTCACACAAGCCATGGTGTATTGTGACCTGTTTTGCGAGGGTCTCACGAGCCCCCGAGTGATAAAATTTGACTTAAGGGTCATCACTTGAAGTGTCGACATATCCCTCACGTATCATTGGGATTTGTGAACTAATAGTATAAAAACTTCCTCACTTTGTCATTGGAAGGATCTAAAGGTGCGTAGAAACTCCCTCACTTTGTCATTGGGAGTAGCTACAGATGTTTTCGAAATCAAAGCTATAAAGTGTAATTGGGCCTGGCCAAGCCCAATCACGAGGTAAAATGTTTTTTAAAGATTCTCATTTTCAGGGCTAGCTAAACGAGAAAACCCCCTTGTTTTTATAGGACGTAAAAAGAAGGAAAATCCAGCACCCTTGTTTTTATAGGACGTAAAACGAAGGAAAATCCAGTACCCTTGTTTTTATAGGACGTAAAACGAAGGAAAATCCAGTACCCTTGTTTTTATAGGACGTAAAACGAAGGAAAATCCAGCAAAAGTTATCGCTGCAGCGACTAAGGACCTGCGCGGTTTAATGGCGCAGACCCCGCCGGCTAAAGATGGCGAGCCTGTCCGCTAAGGGTGGACACCCCGTCCGATAGAAGTGGATGAATCTGTTTTGGAAATTTGAAAATAAGGACCTACGCGGTCTGTGACGTAGACCCTGCCGGCTAAAGATGGCGAACCTTGTCAGCTAAGGGTGGACACCCTGTCCGATAGAAGTGGACGAATCTATTTTTAAATTTGTTTTGCTTTTTTGAAAATAAGGACCTACGCGGTTAGTGACGTAGACCCCGCCGGCTGAAGATGGCGAGCCTGTCTAAATTTTGAAGACTTTATTTTTTCGAAAACTGAGGACCTGCGCGGCTAGTGACGCAGACCCTGCCCGCTGAGGGTGGGCGAGCCCTGTCCGCTGAGGGTGGACGTCCCTGAATTCGTTTTCTTTTCGATTTGCGAACTCGCGCGGTTTGTGACGCGATCTTGCCGACTGAAGATGGGCAAGTTCCTATTTCTTTGGTTCTTTGTGATTTCTTTTGAAAATTTCTTTTTATTCATTCTTGCAAGAGCGAATTATTTCGAGGAGTGCTCGAATTTAGTTGTAACCTGAACATGGGCTGACAACGTGTTCAGACGGATCTTTGTCTTGCGACCGTCCGCTTTCGTGATTTTGAGCTAGTCTTTACGGCTCGACTTGGTTTTTGATCAGAGGACCGTGCACAAGTGTCAGTGACGTCCTTTCGATGAGGTCGAACCTATTGTTGTTCTTTTTTGAGATATCCAAACATGATATGGTGTATGGCGCAGTCTGGGAATGTGATTTTGATCGCGCGCTCCTCGTTAGAATCTATTTTTTCGCGAGCCCCCAAGCACTGGGGCTCGTCGGTTGTTTTTCGCATCTTGTAATCATGTTTGGGGTCATGCTCGTATGTGCGAGCGACCTTCTACAGTAGTGTGCTACTTTAGCGAAGCCGTGGAGAGCGACTTTAGTTTTCAGGCGACATCCGGTTTTAGCTTGGCCCAGATTAACCCTTTGACAGACAAACATTTTTTATTTGGAAAACCAATGACTTGACGACACATATTTTTGGTGTTTCGAAGAATGACCATGATATTTAACTTGCTCTTTTTTGAAAAGTGTACATAAGCATTTTCTGAGACGAGTCTAAGTTTCGACCAAGTTTTAATGTTATTTATTTTTTTCTTGCTTATTTGGGAGCTAAAGGTGCTTTCGGCTTGATCCTACTTGCAATAGGGCCTCGTGTTTAGCAACACGGTCTTAAGTCCTTTCCTGTTCCGTGTTTTGTGAAATCTGGGCCTTGGGCTGCATTTTCAGCGCCCAAGGCCAGGCGTTAAACATTTCGGCGCCCAGCCGTGGGCGCTGAAAGTCCTTTCCTGGTAATATTTGACTTTTGGATTTCCTAACACGTTTCCGAATGGGATCAGGATGTCATTGGGTGCGTTCAGCTATATATAGGGGCTAGATACGTCCCTATTTTCTACTACTCTCAAATTCTTTCTTTTCCTTTTGTTGTGCTTTAATTATTCATTGCTTTTGCCATGTCGATCCCTACTTTCTCACTCCAACGGACTGTTAGGCGTTGGTTACGGGCCCTTACTCCCACTGAAAAAGCTTTGTTAAAAGAATACCACTTAGAGGCACTTTTAGGCTTACAACAAATTAATATTGATTATAACTTTCTGCATGCTGCCCTAAGCTTTTGGGACTCCGATCATCATGTTTTTGCCTTTCGGGGCAACGAAATATGTCCTTTGCCCGATAAATTTGCTGCGATCCTTGGTTATCCTACTAATGCTACTCCTGTTACCTCTGGCACTATTGAAGAGGGTAAAACAACGATAAGGGCTTTCCTAGGGCTAGATGATAACATGTTTGCTGAAATTGTTGTAGATGATAAGGTTAACTTGGCAAAACTTGTAAAACATCACTTTAGGCCTAGTAAAATTATGACCGAACAGAAATTGAATATTCGAGCCCTTGTATTTTGCTTGTTGAATCATTATTTGCTATCGAATAACAATGGTGAGTTCGGTGACATAAGGTTGATCCCCTTGATTAGCCAGATAGAAAGTTACTATTCTATCATGCCGTTGGTTGTTGCCGAGAATTTGCTGAGTGCGGACGAGCTGAAGAAGGACGCCAAATCTAAATATTTTAAGGGAAGCCCCCTATTACTGCAGGTGATCGATTTTTTCTTGCGCACGTATACGTCCCTTTTGCACATATTTTTTTTTTGCCTGGGGCTGAGTTTCAGCGCCTGGTCCTGGGCGTTGAAACTGCGCCCCAGGAACCGTTTTTTCTTTCTTTTCATTCTTTTGATTCGATCGTACCTGTTTTTGCAGATTTGGCTTGCGGAACGGCTTAGACTTTTGGAAGCTCCTGCCGATCCTAAACATTATCGCCATATAGCTTTGGGTAACCAAGGCCAGGACGAGGCCGAATGGACCTCCTTTTTTACTTATGGCATTTGTTCTATTAAGTGGGTGGTACCATGGTGGGGTTTGACTACTATGACAGGGGGTTCTGATGTATCGGTTTATGTTTCTTTGTTGGGGCTATCTCGTCCCATTTATATTTTCCCTTACCGAGTCATGCGTCAATATGGTTTAAGGCAGACTATCCCCTTTTCTGATACGGTACCACCTAAGGTAGCGACCTTTTCACAAACACGGGTCTTAGCGTGGGCTAAGTATTATGATGGTCTCCCGCGTTGGGCCGTAGCTACAAATGGCTTTGTGGGTCTTTCTGAAAACTACAAGTTGTGGATGAGCTCCGATGACAAAGATGTGAGGACCGAGGCTCGTAATGGGGAGCCGGATGAGCTTTTGATACCTCGTGTTCGTGTTAAGTATGAGGGTCCTGATTCTGCCAGACCTCGTACCTATAGTATTAAGACTGTGAAAGCTCGTCCTGATCGAAAGCGAAAGGAAGTTCCTCCCCGTTCCAGTTTCAGGCCTAAAAAGATGCCTAACATGAAGGGGCCTGCTGTTGTTAAAAGAAATGCAAGCTCTCGCGGAGATCGTCGCCGGAACAATGTATGGGTTAGGAAGGCTCAGCCGCCTGTAGAAACAGTGGCTAGTCTAGTTGATGATAATAATCCTTCTCCCACCATTGCCTGTGCCTTCGAGGCTGAGCGGGCTATAATTGAGAATGTTTCTGAAGCCTTGACATCTTTGGAAGCTAGTGTCCAGGAGCCGGTTCTTATGGAGATTGACATTGGGGCAGCGCAGAAGCCTGTGGGGGTGGATCCTGCGAACATTGCTCTCTACAAGACTTTATTTGATGATCCGGAAGAACTAGAGTAGTGTAGTTCTTGCTAGGGTGTAGGTGCCCTTTATTTATTTCAGTTGTGTTTGTTTTTATTCTTAGCACTCTCTTTTCCTTCTTATTATATTTTAATAAAGGCGTATTTTTAGTTTTCATTTATTTTTGTTTCTCCTCTTTTTTATGTATTTTATATGTCTAACACTTTTTTGCACAAAGAATATTTTTTCCTATTATTTGGACCGAATCCTTGGTAAGGATTGCCTACGTATCTTGTCAGAATCAGGTCGCGCGTAGTTCTAGCTTTTGAATTAGTTCTAGTATGGCGGATTTCGGTAGATATGCCCTGAGGTGGAAACATATTACTTGATCGGTCAAATGAGTGAAGTATTATCATTATTTTCATCTGCCAATTTTTTTTTTTTTTTGCCACAAGTCGTGTAAAATATGAAATTCGAAATTCGACTAATTTGTATGGCTATATTCTTGGTTGGTACGCCTATTTGGATACGTACTGTACAGTGTTCGTTATTTTTCTGTTGTGTGCGGATAAAATGACGAGCACTTCTGAAAAGAAAACTTTTGGCAGGCAGAGAGTTTCAACGCCCAGGCTGGGGCGTCAGAAATTCCGGCGCCCAGCCCTGGGCGCTGAAAATGACTTGGGCGGTCAATTTTTGACGCTTTGCTTCACATGTTCTTGCTTCGTATTTAAAGTTAATTTTGAGGCTATTTTGGAGGCTTTTTGACTGTTAGCGTGAAACGCATTTTTGTCCGGATTAATTTTTTCTATTGGTGAATCGAAACAGTTTTGAAAATGGAGTTAGGGTGCGGAAGTTATGAAGGTCTTGTGTAGGCTTTGGAGATGGGTTGTTAGTGAAGGGTATGACGGAATCTATGAATCTGTTTTTTTTGGTAACATTTGCATTGTTTTGGATTTTTGATTTCCTTTGATTTTGGGTTGCATGGATTGGCTCTTATGATGACACTGGTTGGCTTTTAGGTTTTGGGGATATGAATGGGATAGTGTGGTTTATTTTGTGGGTTTCGGGAATTGGTTCCCATGGCACTATTTCAAAACCGAGTGGGCTTTGTTTGTTGGGCCTATAGTGGGCCGCCTCTTTTTGTATTTTGCAAGTACGTTTGGTGTTTATTTAGTGTTAGAATAAAAATTTTAGGAGAAATATTACGCCTTTATTGATTCGGAAAGTAAGGAAAACACACTGAAATAAAACTGACCTATATTCTAAGCGGCCTTAGGACCATCTAAAGTTTCTATAATTTTTTTCTATCAATCTAAAAAACTACTAGGCGCTTTTTACTAATGGTGCTCTATGTTGCTCAAGCCTGGGGTTTAGTCTAATAAAACTTCGGTCCTTCACCGGTACTCATCTTGAATTCCATTCCTTTTGCATTGATCCACTGATATGTCTTCACCCATCCGTTCTCGACCTCTTCTAGTGTTGATGCAGGAGAGATTAACCGGGTTGGATCGAAACCTTCATCTTGTAAAGCTAGGGTAGTCATCACAGTCTCGTTCTCCATAGGCCTCGATTCGTTAAACAATGTCCATAGAGCCTGGTTGTCCAATATTTCAGCTGTTTTAGTCTTGGCGAGGTGGGGTGCCTCATCCAAGGTGTGGCAGTCATGGAAAATTTAAAATCCGGGTTTTAGCAAGCCATCCTGAACGAAGGGTTCAGCGAAATCACAGCATGGGTGTTCTTCTCCTTCCCGAATGAACATCCCGTTAAGGGTCCTTTGATATGGGGGAAGGAGGGTGGTTTGTTTGGCTTTGTTAAGGCGTAGCCTAGATAGGCGGTCAACAATATCTTCCTCCGTTGGTTCATAACCTAAGCCAAAGGGAGTAGATTTGTTGGGAAAAGGATGGAATGTGAATGCCTTCTTCCTTATGCCCAATGGGGTTCCTGGGAAATAACCTTGAGCTAACAGCATTCTAGGGATGACTCGGGATGCATGCGGGTCTAGGAATGCTGGATCATAATCTTCGATGAACTGGATTGTTTCTTCCATTTGAAACCCATAAAGGTCGTCTGCAGTTTCGGCCGTTCCAACCATAGTACAACTGACGTCGAGAGGAGGGGCGCGGATTTTTAGTATTACCCCGTTATGGTTAAGTTTAACCATTTGGTGCAAGGTAGAAGCCACACCTCCTAAGTCATGGAGCCAAGGTCGCCCCAAGAGGAGGTTGAAAGTGGGCTTGATGTCGATTATTTGAAACTCCGTGGTGCGTGCCACATGCCCGGTTTGTATGGTAAGGTTGATTTTTCCCAATACAGGCCTTCGGGAGTTATCATAAGCTCGTACCCCTTGCGTGGAGGTTTGAAAGTCATCGTTTCCTAGCCCCAAGCAATGGGCGGTTCGCAATGGGCAGACATTAACCGCCGAACCGTTATCTACGAGCGCTAGGGGGATGTTTTGTCCTTTGCATCCAACCACTAGATAAAGTGCTTTATTATGAGCACCCCCCCTCTTTGGGCAAGTCTTTGTCAATGAAAACTATAGCCTTTTCCCCGGCATCTCTCGTGACATGGCTAACCAATGAGTCAGGTGTGATATCTGTAGGTACTGAGATGAGGTCAAGTGAGCGAATAAGCTTTTCGCGATGTTCCTTTGAAGTACACATAAGATCCCAGATGGTAATCTCGGCCTTGGTTCTTTTTAGTTGTTTCAGGAGAGGATTTTCAATGACTTCCGCGACGGTGGCGTGCCGTCCATTCTCAGGAGTGCCTAACCGGGATGTCGTCCATAGGAGGTGGGTGAATATCCGATTGGTATATTCTTCCAGATCGGGTGAGGTTGTCGACCTCGGGCTCCTGAGGGGTGGTGTCAATGAGAGCATACCCGGGCCAAGTTTCAGTGAAGAAGTCCTGGCCCGACACTTGAGATAGGTAAATATCTTCAGCATCATCGTTCCACACACCGCACACTTCCCTCTCGATTCGATCCATAGGGACCATAGCGAGTGGTGCACCTTGAGGTGTAATATACACCGTGGGGTCGAAATTCTCTGGTTGGTCGAGAGAGATGTGACAAGAGCCGAGTGGGCTCTTGTTGTTGTTGGGTTTGCCAAGGTTAGGGAGAGGTATCACTTCATCCTCTATCATGTCCTGGATCGTATGTTTTAGATTCCAGCAGTTTTCAGTGTCATGCCCATTTCCTTGATGGAATTTGCAGTAAGTACCTTCGACCCAATATTTGCTTTTGACAGGAGGGTCACGGGTGGGGCCTATAGGTCTCAACTTTCTTTGATTGGTTAGTCTTTCAAAGGCTTGTACCAAAGTTGACCCGAGTGGGGCAAACTTTCGGTCTCGAACCCATCTTGCAGGGTTTCTTCGGGCGGGAGTCTCTTCTACAGCATGGACTTCTTGGGCTTGGGATGTGTTACCCCGATTATAGGTGTTGGTCTTATATGTGGGTTTTCTCTGTATGGTTTTGGCGAGGTCGTCCTCGATCTTTATTCCCACATCATAAACTCTTTTCAAAGTGTCGAGTCCCAGGTACCTAAGGTGTTGTCTATAAGCCGGGTCCAGGTTGTCAATGAATTTTTGGACCAATTCTGTTTCGGGAGGCCTATTGATTAGCTGGGCCACCTGGTCCCTCCATCTAGCAAAGTAGGTTGTGAAACCCTCATTTTTCTTATGGAAGAGAACTTCCAGCTCGCGCATGGTGACTTGGAAATCCATGTTCGACGAGTATTGCTTGATGAAGACATTGACAAAGTCTTCCCAAGTGGGGAAGAGCTTAGGGTCCTGGTGATAGTACCATTTGAGCAGCATAGGTTCCAAGGACAAAGGAAAGGCAGGTAAGTACATGGACTTGTCCACACCTTTCAAGTTCATGGTATTCACAAATCTCAGTAGATGATCACGGGGGTTGTCCGTGGCCTTGAACTTTGGTAAGTTAGATGAACTGAACTTTTCTGGTAATTTGCCAGGAAAAGGTTCAGGATCGAGAGAGATGTATTTGCTCCCCATGGTTTGCTGTAGGACCATTTTTTCAATCCTCTTCTCGTTATCGAGGTCATTTTTGGCTTGCGCAGCCGCTAAAGCTTCATTTTCCATTTTCAGTTGGCCCATAAGTTGGGTCATTTTGACCATCTGGTCTCGCAAATCTTCGATGGACATGTTTGAAGATGCGAATCGAGGTTGGGGAAGCGGAGATCCTTGAAATGAGGGACGACGGACGGAACTTGGAGTTACTAAACCTGGTGTTGGCGATGTATCTTCGAGACGCACTAACCGTTGATTCCCTGATCGGCACCAAGTGGCAGGACCAGTCCTAGGCATAAGATAAGCTAAATTTTAGGTTCCCAAAGTTTCAAGCATTACTTAGTCTAGACTTCGACTCTCTAAATTGGTTTTTCACTTTTTCTTTTGTCGGTACACTTTTTGTTTTTTTTTTTTTTTTTGGTCATTCTTTGGATTTTCGAAACACTTGCCCGTGTGACATTCATAGTTATTAGCACGTTCGATTTTGGTGCCGGGTATTGTCGTCGTAGGAGGCCTAACAACGACACAAAGAGTTATTAATTCTTTTGCGAGTCGCTTTTGAAATCGAGCGCTTTTCTTATGCCCTCGTAGCAATTCTTTTTTATGAACATTTTTTTGCGCTACGTATTTTCCTTTCGCGCGGGCACCGAGGCTGCTGCGCCTGACCAGAAGGCCAACCAGCAACTTCAGCGCTCAGCGAGGGGCGTGAGAAATTCTGGCGCCCAGCCAGGGGCGTTGAAAATTCGTCCCTGGCTGGTTCTCGTTTTCTGTCTTTTGTTTATGCGACTTCTATTTGCGTGCTTGCCTAATAACGCCCTTTACGCGTAACAGCGTTTGTGGGATTCGTTACAGGCCATCCCGAGCGTCGCTTATTTTGTGGCGATCATTCGGGTTTGCGGAACACGTGTTTCGGTATAACTCTTTGGCAAATTAGTCTATGAATGATTGGGCAATTTTTAAGGTCGTTGGTTTTCTAGGATAGTTTGTCACACACAATCATATATTTCGCTACACATATCTACATTACGAACATGGATTTGAAAATTAAATATGCCACGTAGTTTATGATAGGCTTCTATGGGTAGTTTATTTGCGCCTGGCTTGGTACCGCTTCTATCGTAGATCCAACACATGCCCCGGTCGAGGTAGTGTCTTCAACAGACGAATTTCGCTCAAGAGGCCACCCCGCAAGTGCAAGACAAGGGGGCATGCAGGCGAGAGGGACCTAATGGGCGAGCGATTGGGTTCGGGATAGGTGTACTACCTGCACAAGTACCGAGTGGGAAACATGCGCGGCGTATGCACCCCCCTATTGGCGAAAAAAGGTATCCTTAGTCCCAACTCCCGAGGGAGCCGAGATTTGTTATGCGGTTCTGCCCGTTCACATTAATATGTTGATTTTCAGGTCGTCCCAACTTGATGGAGAAATAAACGCGGGGTAGGATCGTTTCACCCTTCGGCTATTTTGATTACCTACAAGCACGAGTATTTCCTTCACTATCCCCAGTGGAGTCGCCACTGTGAGGGGGTCAAAAAAGCACTAGGCTAATGCGTGACCTCGTCCCTCGTGGGTGTGACGATTCTTTTTATTCAATCAAGTGTAATTGGATTTCCTGTGAGTTTACACCCAATTGACTAGTAATATAGGAGTCGCCATTCAGTTTTTAACGACAATGAGAAAAACTGACAAAACCCGGTTATCGTGACATAAAGGGAGTGCAATTATGTTTGACCACGACGGCCGTAGGTTCCCTTGTGATCCGTGGTGTGGGGATCTCTCAACATACACCCGCAAGGTAGAGATTGAGGGTTCGGGGGGCTGTAACTACCGAGAGGAGTACTTCGCTCGTCGATAACTCCAGAGGCAGGATATCCTTACTAGCTCGGCATAAATAATTGAAGGGACATGCGTGAACTATTAAACTAATCTGAGTTGATTTTAGCAATATGCAACATATAATACTAATTCGATCATGATTATCTGATTTAAATAGCACTAAGGGGACCTAGCATGATAATCCGATTTCCCAAAAATATTATATTTGTTAGGCGTGATAGAACAAGCAGATTAGGTTAGTTTAACAGTTCATAAAAAGGGCGAGGAAAGCAGTTAAATCATCGAAAAGGGACACATTACGACGCACCCTTGAGAGGTGCGTCACGGTTCTCAGAAAACTAACCACTTTGACTTTGCTATTTCTCCTTTTTATTTAACGAATCTCAATTATGGGACAGGATACGTTCTGTTCGATTTATGGATCGATTGCGACAGAACGCGTGAACAGTTTCGCAGCGAGAGGCTTAGGCTAAGGGTTGGAGTCAATACTCAGAATATAATTGTGTGTTGTTTTCACGTCGAATTTAGGGGCCTATTTATAGGGAAGAGTTCGTGGAAAGATAGAATTGCAGAGTTCTAATCCACAAAGAATTAGGAAAAAACACGTACCCAGGTATTTTCAGCGCCCAGGCCTGGGCGCCGAAGATTTCGGCGCCCAGAGCCAGGCTTTGAAAATAGGGTCGAGGATGTTTTCTTTAGTCAGATTCGGATTCCTGAAATCCGTAGAGTTTGAGACTTAACCGAGTCTTTTAGCGCATATCAATTTTATGACGGAATGCGTCTGGGCCCGTTACGAACTCTAGGCTCGTTAGGATTTCAATTAATACGTAACTCTTATTTCCGAATCATATTAGGAATAGGATGCTCGCAGTTTTCTATCTCATTTAGGATTTATGTTGGAATGCAACACCTAATTCTGACAGGTTTCTATCTTTTATGATTTGCCACTTTTAGAAGCTACCTTTTACGGCAGTTACTATTTTTAGCAGGTTTTCATAAATAGCGGGTTTCGGGTGAAATGAAATGGGGAATTGAGATTCGTTTATTTTATAGGAGATGCGTTGTCAAGTGGAGATTTATGCTTTCATCATCGAACCTTTCCCTCGCGGGAATGGGGACAAAAGTAGGTGTCTACAATTAGGGTTAAAGTATAGAACGGATATATAAATCCACAATGTAATCGTGTTGAAAGATAATTTTTTCATCTTATTCAAAGAATAATCTTGGTCTTTCAAATTCAAACATACTCTTTACAGAAAACTATATAAAGATCTCAAACGAAATAATTTAATAAAATGTTGAGCTTCACAACTCGATAAAGGATAACTTGGTAAATATAGGCCATAAATCATAATTCGAAAAATCAAAATACTTTATATATTGAGTAGCTCAAAACTGAATTTTTTTAGAAGATCAATTAGTTTACTTTGATGGTTACCCAATTCATAAAACTTATTTCAAAAAGCCATTTACGTTGTAACCAATCCTTATCGTCATATTCGAGTTAAAATTATACACTAACTAATATTTTGGTAAAACTACCGTTTACTGATTACGTTAACTATAACATAAATAAAGTAATTATCTTATAAAAATAATTTATAGATCTTATTATAAAATTATATCGCTCAAATAATAGTTCCAGGAAAACAAAAGAATACAAAGAAAATATATCCATCGCTTATGATTAAACTGATAATCCCTGCTAAACCTTATTAATCCCAACATAGGTTAATATATATGAGTCACACTCATAGTTCTCTAATCATGTACTCCGTACCTTATTTCAAAATTTGTCATATCTATAGCTTGATTACCCATAATGATATTGAATTGTATTTTTCGAAATGCACTAAATATAATGAAGCTAACATAAGCCGACTTAGAGTATGGAATTTCGATTACATTACAACCCATGTCATTTTTAACAAATATATGTATCTTTATAAATCTCACATGGGTCACATCCCCCAAATATGTAACCAAACCTTAATAAATCTCGCTACCAAATCTTCACAAGTCTCACAATCGAATTGGCATAAGTCTCGTGATCAAATCTATCAAAATGTTCCACCATCAAACTCACAAATCTCAGAACCTCATGGTCACAAGACTCATGTTCAAATCAATCAAAATATTTCGATTCAAAACACAAAAACAATGAGTTCATTGCAATGCTAATAATATAAAGATCTCACATAATTTTACGAAATCACAATTTCCAAATCATAATAACGTAACACTTGAAATTAATTCAAAAGTATTATTCTTAAATGTAAATCACATAATTCACAAAATTCTTAAAATCTAGGAAACACAAGTCATAAATTTTACAAAGGTGGATGGACAATGTGTACCTTCAATCGTCATACCTAACCTCCAAAAATCTAATTTCTCAATGGCCATCAATTTACCTTGCCCTTTAGAAGCCAACAACAAAACCAAGAAGTTGGGGAAATGAGAAGTAACAAGGAAGAGGAGCAACAACAACAACACGTTGGCAACAACAATCGTCAGCTTCAGAATACCGTATCTCTTAGCTTAGGGTTCTGATTTTAGTAATTCTTGAGCTTAAATTCATCAGGACAAAGAGATACACAATTCGTATTCAGAGAACATAACCTCAAAATGACCAGAAGATGGTTTAAATAAGAGAAGAAGAATCTGGTACTGTCATCACAACTACAGCTGCAACACTCAGTTTCAGAAGGGCATATCTCCTAGAATAATGCCCCAAATAGAGTGATTCTTGAACCTAAATTGGTTAATTTTTCAAGGGCTACAACTTTCATAAAGAAAGAATTGGCTACACATGAGCGAAAGATGGATTAATTCAATCAAACAGGACCGACGTTTGAGAAATGCCAGTTAGAGAAGGAAAAGATTAGATGGATTTTGGGTCTTCTAATTGGGTTCACAAATGGAGGAACTAACTACTTAAACATGGAACAAGGAGGAGTTGACAGCAATAACATTTGTGTCTTTCTCTTTGGTTGACACGTATGCAAGAGGAGGGAGGAAGGATGACTAAGACTCAAGGCTAAAATAGTCTTTTGTATTAACCCAAAATAATAAGATTTAATAGAATTCCAAATATCGTTAAAAAAACTAATAAATCTTTATCTTAAATTTGTATTCCTTAAACCCATTTTCTCAAATACTTTAAGACACATATTTAAGATATATAGTTAAGCTTATAAATATTATTATCAATTAATTAAGAGCTGCTTAAAAATGGGCTATTACAGTCTCCCTCCTCATAAGATACCTCAACCTTGCCCCAGGCAGCACCCGTCAGCTTTAAAGATTTAACTGCGCAGCGGTGGGCAGCAGTCCACCCACCATTGTAGCGTCCCTGCATCTCCTGGCAGTAAAAATCAGACTTCATGAATTTCTGCACAACCCTCAGTGCCACCGCTTTGCGACCATCTTTAGCAGGCTTCTCAACCTCCCGGGCCGAATTCAACGCAGCATCTAGCTTAACCTGCAGTTCAACTGACTTCTTCTTCTCTTCCTCCAACTTGGCTGGAAGAAGCTCCAATTCGGTCTTCCTATTGCCTGCAGCAATAACATCCAGCTCAAGTTGCGCAATCTGCTTCCGGCATTCACCTTCAGTCTTGACAGATTCAGCAAGGTCACCTTGAATCTTCTCTTTCTCAGCTTGTGATCGTTTCAAACGACGTTGATAACTCCAATAGCACTCCACAAGCTCGGTCGCAGATTGCGTCACCTAGAAGAGAAAATGTTTAAAACTAGAAAAATGAAGCAAATATGGAAATTAAGTGGAATAACCTAGCCAAGGATATAAAAAAGTAGCGAATACAGGTCATGCATCAACTGTGCAGCCGGTGTCTCAATCTCTTGCGACACACCGTCAGCAGGTGTGACAACATGACGCAAAGACGATAGCCCAGCGTACCCCCATCTTTTGGACGGTCAAACATAATAGACTCGTCCCTCAGCACATCGGTGGACGGCTGCGAATGTTCATTACTATGACCAGGAGGAAAAGAAAGACCGGCAAGGGTATCTGGAGACAGTATAACAGTCTTATCCTCGATATAGTCCCCAGAGCGAACTATGACCCAATACTTGGACGCCGAGCTGGCTAACCCGTTTATACTCGGACTATGTCTCGAGATGGGCACAGGGTGGCACGGCTGATCAAGAATTAGATCACTTATCACCTGCTTCCGTTTCAGCTTAGACATCAGATCAACATCTAAAATCTCGACCGACTTAGCAGGTTGTTCAACAGACTTCGTGCCAGCACCCGAAGTTTCCAAAGGCTTATCAACGCTAGCATAAACATCCTTGACCTTCTCCTGAGCCGGCTTCTCAGCATCATTCTTAGACCGTTTGGGAGAGTTAGCATTGGTCTGAAGGGAAGATCTCTTTCAGGTAGTATGCCCCCCGCGGCCGGTAGGAAGAGAAACGAACCTATTACCAGTAGACATCTCAGGTTGGGAGGAGGAAGTAGCTTCAGCTGCAGCAGGAACTTTTGTTATGGTAACTCGAGGGACTTCACCTCTGCTCACCACAACAGAGGGAGTAACGAAAGAAGGACGCCCACCATGACAGGCCTTAGCACAGAAAGTGGCAATGGTATAGTATTTCTCGGACACTTCTCAACCACTCTCCAATTCTTGTCAAGACCGAGTGCGGCCTTGTTCAGCAGATGATGCCCTAAGTAAAGAAAAAACACGGTTAGAGGAGAAAAAATCACAAGACAAAAACACAGCATGAAAACCAAAAAACAAGTACAGTAGTGTATACGTAATATAAACAAACAACTGGATTTACCAAGAGGATGTGTGGGTGCAAGGCCGACTGCACCCAATGCAGCAGGGCTAAGAATGTAACCGACAGGGGGAAGCCAAAATGCCGGCAAGGTTTTGGGTTTAGACAGGACGACATCAACATAATCAACCAGCAGCCTATCATACACACGCTGCTCATGAGGGCCAAGGTCAGTCTGGTCAAACTGTTCCATCCTGGGTTTAGGTTGGAAGAAAGTCCACCGAAGGGGATAGTCGTCAGGAACGGCCATAAAATAGAAATGATCTTTCCAGTCCTTGCAACTGGAAAGCCTCGGGCTTATAGTCTGCCGCTGATTCTTGGTGAAAATCGTCTACCACCCAGTATCCTTCCCATCACGTTTCAGGCAGTGAAGTTTCTTGAACAGGTTAAGGGTCAAAGGCCATTGCTTAAATGAAATTAACCAAGTATATGCTACCAGATTACGAATGACAATGGGAGACAACTGAACAAGACCGATATTCCATGCCCGAAGAACTTTCTCCACGAAGGGATGAAGGGGAAAACGCAACCCATAGTCGAACATTTTTGTGTAAACAACAACATGCCCTACCGGCACATCGGCTACCGTCTGACGCTTCTCGGGCACAACAAGCCGATACCCGTCAGGCAAACCCAGAAACCTGGCACCGACTTCATAGTGAAGATTTGCTTTAGCTTCATCTACAAAGTCGCCGTAAATCTCGATCGTCAATGCCTTGGCGTCATTCCGAGGAGGATCCGGAACAAAAAAGCAAGCTGCCTCACCCTCAAAGTTAACATCGGCATCTAAGGCCTCCTCTACGAACACTAGCTGCAAAATCGCAGCATCCTCCTCATCTTCATTAGAGTCGGCGATGGGTGGAGGCCTAAGCCCAGGAGACCTAGATTCAGAAGACTCTAATATGGAGTCGCCAGGGGTTTGGGATCTATCACCGATGCCGGCAGACTCACCCTCGCCCGCATCATATACGGCTGGTTCCTTCCCGGCCCTCCGATTACTTGTAGACGGCTCCGCGTCTGACGGCATGGCCCTAGAAACATATATATTGCCGATGTTAGTACTGTACTCCCCAAGACCCTAACCGCCAGGCTGAGTAAATTCCCGGTAAGACTGCAAATGATACCTAACCGCAATCCGGTCTACATCTAAAATTGATTCTCCAGTTGGCACGTTATGCTCATCCGGCCTAAGTTCCCTCTCCATTCGAGCCCGAAGGGCGTGCAACTGTTGTGAACGAGAAAACTCAGCCGCAGTCATCGGTATGAAAGGGCCACTAACAAGATTCCCACCCATGAACTGAGAGAAAGTAAGTGGATTGTCGGACTTAACCCCCCACCCAGTATTCTTAGCACTGCATGCAGCCGTGTCCCCATCCATGTTTAACTCAATTCCAGACGGACTACTACTATCTGACAAATTTATGACATCATCATTCCCAACCCCACTAGTCATGTTTTGGCTACCCCTACTCACAGACATGTAAACAGAAAATATGTATGTATAACCCGACAAAAGAGAAATTAAAGCCAGAAATCGTACCAAATTCCGGGAATTCACGACGAAATCTACCCTCAATAGCCGCAAAGTTTACCAGAACCCAACTGAAAGAAGAAAGGAGAAAAAGTCAGGAAACCAAACCCTAAACAACGCCAGAAAACCAAAAAATGACCAGCACATAAGCAAAACTTACCGAAAAGGGGTAATTGAAGAGAAGCAAAGGGGAAGACGAACACCAAAGAGAAAAACAAGCAGTAGAGAGAGAAACGATCGTCAGGGAGAAGCAAAGAAAACCCACTGAAAGGAAAGAGGAGAGAGAATGAAAGTGGAGAGAAAAAGAAGATCGCTGGTACTTAAAGAGAAGAAGGCAACTTGATGAGCAGTTGAAAAGACAGGGAGGAATCTGGGCGTTTGAAATCCTCCCAACTTCCGGCATCACGGATGGTACGTGTTATAATAAAACTTTTGAAATCTCCCACCACGCGTAACAAAGAAGCTAAACTGTCGCCACGTGTACTCAAGGGGGCTAGTCGGCCTATAATGTCAAGGGGGATAGTCGGCCCAATATCTCAAGGGGGATAGTCGGCCCAATATCTCAAGGGGGCTAGTCGGCCCAATATCTCAAGGGGGCTCGTTATCCCAATATCTCAAGGGGGCTAGTCGGCCCATTATCTCAAGGGGGCTAGTCATCCCAATATCTCAAGCGGACTAGTCATCCCACAATATCAAGGGGGCTAGTCATGCCAATATCTCAAGGGGGCTAGTCATCCCAAAATCTAAAGGGGCTAGTCGGCCCACAATATCAAGGGGGCTAGTCATCCCAAAATCTCAAGGTTCAAGGAGGCTAGTGGACCCAGTAGGCCAAGGGAGCCAATCAGCCAAATCTGAAAAATGCCCATTCAGCCTGCAAAGCCATAAATCGGAAAACACGACCAATCCTCGTCCTAATTGGGGCTAGTCGTGGCATCAAAACAAGAATTGTAAACCAAATCACTACAACCATAGTTTTTCAGGACAAACACACCTATGGGGTGTTGGTCGTCCCTGAGGGGGCTAGTTGTACGGGGAGCCCGTTTCTGTCAGAGCAATTAGAACCGCCAGGACAGGTGTAATCACTCTGAGGGGGCTAGTTGTACGGGAAGCCCTACCGGCAAGCCGGTAGGACATCCCATAACAGCTCCTACGAATACACAGTCACCAAGGAGAGACCAAGACTGCAGTCGGTATCCAAGGTATACTACTCGCAGTCGGCCTTTCTTCGTCAGTATCCACCAGTCAGACCCAAAGGGGGGGATCCGGGACCAAAGGGTAATAACCCGGATCCTCCGTACAAATAACCCGTCTATAAATACGGACCCCCAACAATGCCAAAGGTATGCAATTCAACCCTAATCAATCTTGCAAGCATTTATTACAGAGCTATCAGCGTAATCTGACTTAAGCATCAGAGGGGTAATTCTCTGATCACCCCCGAGGTTAGTGAACGGTTTCACTGTGCAGGATACAGTCAGCATTTAGTATCGTAGACAAGTCAACCCTTTCCTGTTCCAAGTCCGCAAGCGGAACAGGTATTACTTCTACAATACATCTGAGAACAAGGTGTTTGTTGCTCGAGATGGTTTCTTTTTAGAAAGAGATCATATTTCCAAAATGACAAGTAGAAGAAAAGTAGACCTCGAAGAAATTCGAGTCGAACAACAAACTCTAGAGAATGCTCAACATGACATTCAGGATGAAACTCAGAGATCTTTAGAAGTACCTGGTGAGAATCAAGAACCATCTAGAAATGTAACCCAGCGTAGATCGCAAAGATATAGGTCTCAACCGGAAAGGTACTTAGGTATTTTGGTGGGCCTGGGCGCTGCCTTGGCTGGGCGCGCGTTTGGCTTGCTGTGCGATGGCCCGACTTCGTGCTGGGCCTTCGTCCGGAAGGCCTCGTCCGATGCTAATTCGTACGATACGCTTCCGATTAAATTCCCGGTTCCGGAATTCATTTCCGATACGAACAATATTTAATATTTCCGATTCCGGAATCAATTTCCGTTTCGAACAAATATTTAATATTTCCGTTTCCGAAATTATTTTCCGATTCCGATAATATTTCCGATTCTGACAATATTTCCGTTTCCGGCAATATTTCCGATTCTGGCAATATTTCCATTTCCGATAATATTTTCCGATACGTACCATGTTTCCGTTTCCGGCAACATCTACGACTTGGATAATATTTATATTTCCGATACGATCCATATTTCTGTTTCCGGCAATATCATCGTTTCCGGAGTATTCATTTCTTGCCTATGACGATCTCAGCTCCCACTGAAACCAAGATCCGTCGATTCCGAATATCCATAGATGGAGTATCTAATGCCATTAAATACTTGATCCGTTTACGTACTATTTGTGTGACCCTACGGGTTCAGTCAAGAGTAAGCTGTGGATTAATATCATTAATTCCACTTGAACTGAAGCGGCCTCTAGCTAGGCATTCAGTTCACTTGATCTCACTGAATTATTAACTTGTTAATTAATACTGAACCGCATTTATTAGACTTAACATAGAATGCATACTTGGACCAAGGGCATTATTTCCTTCAGTCTCCCACTTGTCCTTAGGGACAAGTGTGCATTTCCTAATTCCTTTGTCGCTCGATGCTTGCTCTTGAACATAAGGTAAGAGTTGTCATCCTTATTATGTCCAGAGGTGTTCCTCGGTTTCAGAGTTCAACTGATCAAATAAACAGATAATCATAGCCTATGATTCATCCGAGCACGGCCATGCATTTCACAGTTTCTAGCTCTCCGAGTGGCCTTGTACAACTTTTAAGCATCTCATCCCGATTTATGGGAGGACAATCCCAATCTTGCGATCTTGAGATTAGACTTCGTTTGATAGGTGATTACCTGAGCGTTGCCTTTATAGCCTCCTTTTACGGTGCGACGGTTGGTCAACGTCAAAGCAACCAGCTCAAACAAGTAATCTCAAATCACTCAGGTATTGAGGATTTAGTGTCTAATAATTTAATGAAATTTACTTATGACAGATTTTCATCTCTTACAGTAAAGTTTCATAGGTCTTGTCCGATACTAGTCTTCCCAAAGTAAGTATCTATGCAAATGATTATGACATTGCCATGTCCACATAGTTCAAGAAACAGAACTACTAGTCATCTTGCATTCTAATCGTCTAACGTTTTCTATGCGTCCAATTTTATAGAAAACTCCGACTAGGGACCATTTTCAACCTTTGACATTCAAGTTCACTTGATAGACATTTCTTAGTCACAGGACTGGTCCTGACAGTCTATCTTGAATATATCGTCAAATTGAAGGGACTCATCATTTAATACTAAACCAAGATTAAATGGAATATGAAAAATACATTTCATATATGATAAATGTTCAACCCCAATGTTTTACAACCATGGGCCTCAAACCCATCTTCTAAAATAGTTCATGGAATTTCAAAGCTATGCTTGATTTCCAGTGCTACAACGTGAGTGTTGCTTCTCACTTGTTGCATAGGTTTAGTTATCATGCTTTGCCAATCTTAATATCCTTTTCATCGAATGTTCTTCGAGATATGATGATAAGATCTTTTCGAGTTTGTTTATTATGTGATCTAGTCTTTCTTACTTCGATGGTGGTTTTACTCATTTTGCAATGAAGAACCATCAAGTTAGCAGACGTTTTTCTTGCTTCAAGAGTGGTTCTACGCATTTTTCAATGAAGAACCATCAAGCCAGCAGATAGGTGATCTACCCAAGTTCAGTGAAGAACTTTAAACAACCCTGTTTTATTGCTTCTTAGGCAATAATTACTTTTACTTCAACTGTATAGGTTGCTAGTGATGCTTTGTTTGGATTTACCTATCCAAGCAGTTTATAGATATGTGGAAGACTCTCCAACTATATCTTAGAACATAGAAATTATTATTTTAATTTCCCACGCAACAACTCATGGTCTCCAACCCATGTTGCCATTTTCAAAACACGATGCTCTATAGCTCGTCCTTATCAATGGTTAACTCCAAAGGGTCTTGCTTGATCCTTTGCCAGTGTTTATGCGTGTAGCATCAATATTTAGCATATCTTTATTTCCTTGAATCAAGAACTATTCCTATGTACCTTTTCAAGTACCATAAGTATTCTTGATCTCAATCTTGTTGATCTTTACTTAGATCAATAGAGATTGGTATATGTTCGTCATGGCTAAAGTCATACGATACGTTTTTGGCGATCCTCATATTATATCATACATGATAAATTATTTTGCAGAATAATTCTCAATTGAATTCTATTCATGTAACTTTAGCTTATCTAGTTTCAGTAGATACTAAATTCAGCTAAATTCTTTGACATATAATATAGGTTAAGAATCTCATTTAGACTCTTTGATGTTTAACTTAGTAAATGCTTATACATAGTTCAAACATCCTTTACTTAGATTTATTCACATGGGTCGAATATCTCCAATGGAGACTTTCGTGTTTGATTTAGTAAATGCCATTACAATATCATAAGATCTTTGTAAATAGATCTTAATACCCAGTATGTACTAAGTTTCGCCATGGTCCATCATTGATGAATAATCTCAAATCTAAGTCATTAGCATTTGAATGTTATTTTACAATAGAGAGATATGTGTGTGATACACATAGGATCAATTAAGTTTTTATGTACTCCCACTAAACTTCTTATATATCTATAAGAATCATGTATATTTTATGAAACTAAAATACTTATTAGCTTCATTAAAATATAATTCCAATCCCCAATTGCTTGCTTAAATCTGTACTTAGATTTTATAAGCTAGCTTTCTCTTTCAAGCATTTATTTGGATCCACAAATCCTATGACATACCATGTACATAGTTTATTCCAACATTTGATTGAGGAATACGTTTTGTCATCCAATTGCTATATGTACCAATATGCAATCATTGCTTGAATTATAGACTTGAGCATTACGATTATGCATGAGGTTTCAACACAATTCACACCATGAATTTGCTTGTAACCTTTAGCAACTAATCTCGCTTTGTGTGTGAACACAATTTCATGTTTGATGGTTTTTATCCTTAAAACAAACTTGCAACCAATAGGTGTGAACCTATTCTTGCAAATCAACAAAATTTCAATTTTGTCATCAAAACATTGAGTATGTTTTATGGCCTCTAACCATTTAAAACATTTGAGTCTATATATGGCCTCTAACCATTTTAGGGAATCTAGGTTTCGTCATAGCTTTCTTACAAGTCACAAACTCATTAATCTACATGATAATAGTTTGACTGCAAGTTGTAGGTTTCTTCACTATTTAATAGAAGAATCTCATAGTTTTATTGACCTGATCTCTATGTTTCTTCACTATCTAATAGAAGAATCTCATAGTTTCAGTGACTTGAATTCTATGCCTACTTGGGTATAGAACATCAAACAATAGAATATCAATAGGCACTTTGAGAGTCCTTTGAATATTCAATTCTCTTTGAAGCACTTGTACAGTCTTCTAAGAGATGTCTATTCTTTAAAGCCACTTCTAAAGTCCTTAAAGAATAAGTTCGGATTTTCTGAAGCACTTCGAAAAGCCTCCGGAATGTCCGTTTATGTTTGTTGTTCGCCTCCAAGACTTTCGAGGTCTATTTTCTCCCACTTGTTATTTTGGAAATGAATCTCCAAAAGGATATTATTTCGAGCAAACAAACATTATGTTCTCAAAAATTCGTGGTAGAAACAATACCCTTGTGTCTCATTTGAATAAATCACAATGAAACATATATCTAGACTTGGGCCTTAGTTTGTTGAATAACAAACACTAAGCTCCCACTGAGTTTAGCAACTCTTTAGATATATATATAATTGAAAAGATATCCTGAAATTACTTTTCAATAGCTTTGACGAATTTGGTTTAGTTTGGTGGTAGTTGAGCATTTTGTTTTAGAAATTATAGGAAAAGTCTTTATGATTCATCATTGATCGAATCAAGTACTAATTGACTTCGACCATTCCAACGTAGATATGAAGGAAATAATGCCCTTGGTCCAAGTATGCATTCTATGTTAAGTCTAATAAATGCGGTTCAGTATTAATTAACAAGTTAATAATTCAGTCAGATCAAGTGAACTAAATGCCTAGCTAGAGGCCGCTTCAGTTCAAGTGGAATTAATGATATTAATCCACAGCTTACTCTTGACTGAACCCGTAGGGTCACACAAATAGTACGTAAACGGATCAAGTATTTAATGGCATTAGATACTCCATCTATGGATATTCGGAATCGACGGATCTTGGTTTCAGTGGGAGCTGAGATCGTCACAGGCAAGAAATGAATACTCCGGAAACGATGATGTTGCCGGAAACGGAAATATGGATCGTATCGGAAATATAAATATTATCCAAGTCGTAGATGTTGCCGGAAACGGAAACATGGTACGTATCGGAAAATATTATCGGAAATAGAAATATTGCCAGAATCGGAAATATTGCCGGAAACGGAAATATTGTCAGAATCGGAAATATTATCGGAATCGGAAAATAATTCCGGAAACGGAAATATTAAATATTTGTTCGAAACGGAAATTGCTTCCGGAATCGGAAATATTAAATATTGTTCGTATCGGAAATGAATTCCGGAACCGGGAATTTAATCGGAAGCGTATCGTACGAATTAGCATCGGACGAGGCCTGCCGGACGAAGGCCCAGCACGAAGTCGGGCCATCGCCCAGCAAGCCAAACGCGCGCCCAGCCAAGGCAGCGCCCAGGCCCACCGCAAGGCAGGCCCAGCGCGCGCCAAGGCCATGGCCTCGCTGCGTGGGCTGCTGCTCGCACGCACACGCATGGGCGGCCCTCGTGGCTGCCGTGTGTGTGTGAGTTTGTGTTCATGCATGATTCCTAAAACTATTAGAGTTAGTATATGATTAAATTCCTATTCCTAAAAGGATAAATTAATTAATTAGAGTTCTTGTAGGATTCTAAGTTTAATTAATTCGTGTCCTACTAGGATTCCAATTCCCTTTCCATAACTCTATAAATACGTGCCTAGGGTCACATATTTTCAGAGATTAATTCAAGTATTCAAAGTGAGTTTTTGAGAGAAAATTCAGACACATTTCTTGACTATAAGTGCCGAAAATCTTTAGTACCTTAAGGGCGATTCTAGTTGGTCAATCTTAAGGCGGATCCGGACGTGCTGTGGACTATCTACGCAGGGACGACACTTGGAGTCCTAAAGACTTGTTCTTGTTCGGTTCGGGCGCAGCTAGGGAAGGCACGCAACAAAGAGTATGCATCTAAATTATGCTATATGATTATGTGTAATAATATGTATTCCTGGCTTAATGGTTGTTTCCGCATGATTTATGTATTGTCATATGTATCATAACCTAACAGTGGTATCACGAGCCCCTTATTATTTTCATAATCTAAATTGCATGAACATGGTTAAATATTACAAATTTGCAAGAATTAAAAGGGGTGATTAATTTTCGTAATTGTTAATTAATTGCAAATTGCGTCTAATTAATTATACGTACGCAGTTTTTCGGCAGTTTCTTCGTTACTCATCCAAATCGAGTGATTTTTGTGTCAATTCCGCATGTAAAAGGCATTCTAAAATTTTGACAAATATAGTGTTTTTCTGCCGAACCCAGAATTCTCAAATTCGAAGCCTAACTATGACTTTTCGAAGGTTTTAGTTTTTCGAATGCAAAATTTCGTAAATTTAAGATGTTAAATTAAATATTTGCGATTCTTGTTGATAAATCTTGAATTTTTGATTGACCTACTGTATATGTTTAACAAGTTTGAATTCCTAGCCTTGTTAATTATGCAATCTAATTTGTAATTATGATTAATTTGTTGAAAATTAGAATAATTTAGAATTAATTTTATTTTCATAATTAATTATAATTTAATTAGAAACCTATGATTAAAAACCACCATAAAAATTGTAAATTTATGATAAATTTTAAATTTTTATGACCTAGACTTGAATCCATGACAATCGGAAATCAATTGAATAATAAATTTTCGATTTTTTCGCCCTAAAATTATGAAATTAATATTATTTATTAATTTGTCATTAATTTTAAATATAAATTTTAAATTTTTATGCGATTCGTTCATATAACTTGCACGCACAAAGCAATGGACGCTTCGTGTCACCCTTAAGGGGTGTTGTATAGTGCGGGCATGCGACGACGAGCAAGGGAGCTCGTCGCCCGTGCGGCACGAATGCAATGAGCAAGGGCATGGTGCACGAGCACAAGGCAGCAGCCCTGCCTTGTGTCATGGGCCACGAGCTATGGACGAATGGGCATGGGCGAAAGGCAAGCCATGGCAGTCGCGTGTGGGCAGCAAGCGAGCTGCGCCACAACGCGCACTGCCTCGCGCAAGGGCGCGCAGCCTCGCGCGCAGCGAGCGCAAGCTCGCGTGCCACGAGCGCTGCGCCCAGCGTTGATCGCGCGGAATTGCTCGCGCACAGCGAGCGATGGCTCGCGCGCACAGCGAGCGATGGCTCGCGCGCACAGCGAACGATGGCTCGCGCGCACAGCGAGCGATGGCTCGTGCGCACAACGAGCGATGGCTCGCGCGCACAGCGAGCGATGGAGCGCGCACAGCGAGCGATGGCTCGCGTGCGACGAGCGCTGGCGCGCGCGCAGCGAGCACCACAGCGTGCGATGGCTTGCGATGGAAGATGCAGCAGCTATGCGACGAGCGCATGGGCTGCGCGCACATGGCCAGCAATGGCTGTGTGCGTGTGGCCCATGGGCGTGCGATGCGTAGGGTGTTTGCGTTGCGATTAGATCGTTTTGAATGTTTAATTTGAAATTTTCAGTTTACGTAATTTTAATTAATTTTAAAATTAATAATTTAAATTATTTTCTTGGATTTTAATTTTGAATATTGAAATTATAATAAATTTTATTTATTCTAATTATTTTACTAAAATTAAAATCATGAATTAATTTAAATACGACTGAAATTAAATTAAACTTTTTGGATTCAATTATAAATTCATATGAGCTTTAAATTTTAATTAAATTTGTATGTTTCCGGTTAGACTAGAAATACATTTTTATGTTTAAAATTAGTAAAGCATACGAATTTATTGGTTTAAGTGGGAGCGCTTTTTAGTCATAAACTCTTGATTAGGTCTACGAATCCTTAAGGTTAAAACAACTTGATTAGAATTAATAAGGACTGAATAATTGGTAGATTATTGGTGCCCTTGATTAATTGCTGCAAATGTTTACGTGATGCATAATGTGTTTTACTAACCAGCTATGTGGGTCATTCATGATAATGAATGGGTGAATGGTATATATTGTATATGTACTGTTTTGCAGGTTATGAAGTGACTAGTATGGCCCAAATAGGATAGAAAATATGGTCTGCGTACCATTAATTTGAATGTAATTGGTCTAAAGTACCAAAGTTGTTTTTCAATTCAAATATGGTCTGCGTACCATCAAATAGTTGTAATTAGTTTTAATTATAGCTTATCCTATTTGAAGAAAATGGTGCCTCCCACGGAGATTTTCAAGACGGACTTTGAAGTCAAAGCTTCAAGATGAAGTCGGGCCATACTAGATCACCTTTATCTTATGCATGCTTTAAGTTATTTATTGCTTTAAATATGTCTTAATTATGCATAAGATTATGGCTTGATTATGTTGCATGATTAAGGATTTTAGTTCACTTAAAATCTAACCAAAATAGTAAGAGCCTTAAGTTCCAAACTTAAAAATTGAGTTAAAAGGTGCCATGCCAAAATATACACTTGCTTGGATATCCTTTACTTCAATCTAGTAATAGTTTTCGCTCAGCGAGGTGTTACTTATTGGTCCTAAAGGGGCAAGGTACACAAATAATTGTGAGTACATGTTAGTTTTGGTGAAACTCAACGATATAAGTAAGGAGTCCTTTTATGTCGTGGCAAAATCGATAGGTTTACCTAATAAGTTCTTAGACGTACCTATCAACCAAGAGTAGTTTCTAGACTATTAGCAAAAGGCTTTTGCTTACCTAAAATGTTTTAGAATTGAGTCGACAAACTGTGCTTAATTCTTCAATGGTTTTAGGGTCTTGGAATCATTTTATTCACACCTGCCGGAACAATAAAATCGAATAAAATGCTAATAACTTGTTTGAATTGCATGGTTGCTTTAATTTCAAGTTATTATTCATGATAAATGTTTAGACTTTGCATGCTTCAATGTATGTTTTAATTATTGTTTATAATTAAATATCTTGCACTGCAATAAATCCTTTTAGAAAGGTAACAGTAAATTTCCTCGATTGGTAGTGAATCCAAGAACGATTCACGGAAAAGAGAGAAAGTGAGCAATTTAAAATGTACGTTTCTTATATCGACTTTTATGGTTGTTTTCGAATATCAAAATCGAATGGCAAACCAATGGGTGCTTGTGAATTCAAAATACAATGTAGTTTTGAGATCATAAAGCATTGAGTTTAATACGCTCAGCTTTACCAATGGTTAACAACCTAATATCTTTGTCCATTTAATTCTCGAATGAGTCTAGTCCCTAGACATTCGAATAGATCGATGCTTAGAGAACTTTAGAAGCTTCTGGTAAGATCATCTAGTTGAAACAAAATATTCAACATAAATTAAAATGGTAAAGAACCTTGTTGGTGACATTGGACATGTCTAACAAAGTATAAAAGTCAACACTAAAGAATTCAATTCTTAAGACTATAAGAAAAGGTACAAGAAATAGGAAAACGAGGAACAAATGAAAGGAATTTACGATTTCGTTTCTACCTATAAGTTTATGTTTAAAGAGAAGTGACCTAGCAATCAAACTTCCTTGGTATCATATACCGCTTGAGGTTCTTACTTCGGTAATAACTCAAACAATGGAAGCTAGGATACACTAATGACCTACAAGTGGGAAATGAAGCATGGCAATGCTACATTAATTGTAGGGTCATCTAAGTTTGTTTTAAGTCCTTTCAAAGGCTGGAACTTAATGGTTATTTTGTTCCATAATCAGCATACCTAAATTTCTGCTTCAAACACAGAAAGACTCACATTCAAGAAAAACAAAAACAATGTTTGTTTGTTTATTTGAATGAAATGGTCAATTACAGGTTTAGTCAATATGCTTGATTAAAACAAACAACTCTTTAAAGAACTTTACTAGGTTCAAATCAACCCCTTGATTTGAGTTCCACTAATCTTTGGCATTGTTGCTTAGACCATATCAACAAGTTAACATTCATAAGCTCTATTTTGATGGACTTTTGAAAATTGATTGATTTCTAGATCATTTTAAGACAACTAGTCTTACTTGTTGAAAGTAACAAAAGATATGAAGTATTGTTAGAACGCCTAGACAATAGAGTTCAAAGCTAAAGAAAGGTTTTATGACTTTATTATTTCACACAGATTTGAGTGAATATAGGTTTATTTACTCAAATGTGATATAAGTTGAATCTGTTTGGCTAGTTCAAAGATTCAGAAGTATAAAATCCACTTGGCAAGAAATCATAAAGATCTAGGTTGGATCATGTTGATGATTACTTGAGACCAAATATGATCATCAATGATTGTGTGTTGTAATTTCACAATCTAGGTCCATAAGATATGGCATATCTTAGTTGGAATAATCGAAGTCAATTGGTACTTGATTCGATTAATGATGAATCATAAAAACTTTTCCTATAATTTCTAAAACAAAATGCTCAACTACCACCAAACTAAACCAAATTCGTCAAAGCTATTGAAAAGTAATTTCAGGATATCTTTTCAATTAAATATATCTAAAGAGTTGCTAAACTCAGTGGGAGCTTAGTGTTTGTTATTCAACAAACTAAGGCCCAAGTCTAGATATATGTTTCATTATGATTTATTCAAATGAGACACAAGGGTATTGTTTCTACCACGAATTTTTGAGAACATAATGTTTGTTTGCTCGAAATGATGTCCTTTTGGAGATTTGTTTCCAAAATGACAAGTGGGAGAAAATAGACCTCGAAAGTCTTCGAGGCAAACAACAAACATAAACGGACATTCCGGAGGCTTTTCGAAGTGCTTCAGAAAATCCGAACATATTCTGTAAGGACTTTACAAGTGGCTTTAAAGAATAGACATCTCTTAGAAGACTTTACAAGTGCTTCAAGGAGAACAGAATATTCAAAGGACTTTCAAGTGGCTATTGATATTCTATTGTTTGATGTTCTATACCCAAGTAGGCATAGAATTCAAGTCACTGAAACTATGAGATTCTTCTATTAGATAGTGAAGAAACATAGAGATCAGGTCAATGAAACTATGAGATTCTTCTATTAAATAGTGAAGAAACCTACAACTTGCAGTCAAACTATTATCATATAGATTAATGAGTTTGTGACTTGTAAGAAAGCTATGACGAAATATAGATTCCCTAAAATGGTTAGAGGCCATATATAGACTATATGTTTAAATGGTTAGAGGCCATAAAACATACTCAATGTTTTGATGACAAAATTGAAATTTTGTTGATTTGCAAGAATAGTTTCACACCTATTGGTTGCAAGTTTGTTTTAAGGATAAAAACCATCAAACATGGAATTGTGTTCACGCACAAAGCTAGATTAGTTGCTAAAAGGTTACAAGCAAATTCATGGCATGGATTGTGTTGAAACCTCATGCATAATCGTAATTCTCAAGTCTATAATTCAAGCAATGATTGCATATCGGTACATATAGCAATTGGATGACAAAACAATTCCTCAATAAAATGTTGGAATAAACTATGTACATGGTATGTCATAGGATTTGTGGATCCAAATAAATGCTTGAAAAAGAAAGCTAGCTTATGAAATCTAAGTACAGATTTAAGCAAGCAATTGGGAATTAGAAATGTATTTTAGTGAAGCTAATAAGTATTTTAGTTTCATAAAATGTACATGATTCTTATAGATATATAAGAAGTTTAGTGGGAGTACATAAAACTTAATTGGTCCTATATGTATCACACACATATCTCTCTATTGTGAAATAACATTCAAATGCTAATAACTTAGGTTTGAAATTATTCATCAATGTTGGACCAAGGCGAAACTTAGTGCATACTGGGTATTAAGATCTATTTACAAAGATCTTATATTAATGTTTTAGATTAAGTAATGGCATTTACTAAATCAAACACGAATAACTCCATTGGAGATATTCGACCCATGTGAATAAATCTAAGTAAAAAATGTTTGAACTATGTATAAGCATTTACTAAGTTAAACATCCAAGGATCTAAGTAAGATTCTTAACCTATATTATATGTCAAAGAATTTAGCTAGATTTAGTATCTACTGAAACTAGATGAGCTAAAGTTACATGAATAGAATTCAATTGGGAATTATTCTGCAAAAGAATTTATCATGTATGATATAATATGAGGATCGCCAAAAACGTATCGTATGACTTTAGGCATGACGAACATATACCAATCTCTATTGATCTAAGTGAAGATCAACTAGATTGAGATCAAGAATACTTATGATACTTGAAAAGGTACATAGGAATAGTTCTTGATTCAAGGAAACAAAGATATGCTAAATATTGATGCTACACGCATAAACACTAGCAAAGGATCAAGCAAGACCCTTTGGAGTTAACCATTGATAAGGACGAGCTATAGAGCATCGTGTTTTGAAAATGGCAACATGGGTTGGAGACCATGAGTTGTTACGTGGGAAATTAAAATAATAATTTCTATATTCTAAGATATAGTTGGAGAGTCTTCCACATATCTATAAACTGCTTGGATAGGTAAATCCAAACAAAGCATCACTAGCAACCTATACAGTTGAAGTAAAAGTAATTATTGCCTAAGAAGCAATAAAACAGGGTTGTTTAAAGTTCTTCACTGAACTTGGGTAGATCACCTATCTGCTGGCTTGATGGTTCTTCATTGAAAAATGCGTAGAACCACTCTTGAAGCAAGAAAAACGTCTGCTAACTTAATGGTTCTTCATTGCAAAATGAGTAAAACCACCATCAAAGTAAGAAAGACTAGATCACATAATAAACAAACTCGAAAAGATCTTATCATCATATCTCGAAGAACATTCGATGAAAATGATATTAAGATTGGCAAAGCATGATAACTAAACCTATGCAACAAGTGAGAAGCAACACTCACGTTGTAGCACTGGAAATCAAGCATAGCTTTGAATTCCATGAACTGTTTTAAAGATGGGTTTGAGGCCCATGGTTGTAAAACAATGGGGTTGAACATTTATCATATATGAAATGTATTTTCATATTCCATTTAATCTTGGTTTAGTATTAAATGACGAGTCCCTACAATTTGACGATATATTCAAGATAGACTATCAGGACCAGTCCTGTGACTAAGAAATGTCTATCAAGTGAACTTGAATGTCAAAGGTTGAAAATGGTCCCTAGTCGGAGTTTTCTATAAAATTGGACGCATAGAAAACGTTAGACGATTAGAATGCAAGATGACTAGTAGTTCTGTTTCTTGAACTATGTGGACATGGCAATGTCATAATCATTTGCATAGATACTTACTTTGGGAAGACTAGTATCGGACAAGACCTATGAAACTTTACTGTAAGAGATGAAAATCTGTCATAAGTAAATTTGATTAAATTATTAGACACTAAATCCTCAATACCTGAGTGATTTGAGATTACTTGTTTGAGAACTGGTTGCTTTGACGTTGACCAACCATCGCACCGTAAAAGGAGGCTATAAAGGCAACGCTCAGGTAATCACCTATCAAATGAAGTCTAATCTCAAGATCGCAAGATTGGGATTGTCCTCCCATAAATCGGGATGAGATGCTTAAAAGTTGTACAAGGCCACTCGGAGAGCTAGAAACTGTGAAATGCATGGCCGTGCTCGGATGAATCATAGGCTATGATTATCTGTTTATTTGATCAGTTGAACTCTGAAACCGAGGAACACCTCTGGACATAATAAGGATGACAACTCTTACCTTATGTTCAAGAGCAAGCATCGAGCGATAAAGGAATTAGGAAATGCACACTTGTCCCTAAGGACAAGTGGGAGACTGAAGGAAATAATGCCCTTGGTCCAAGTATGCATTCTATGTTAAGTCTAATAAATGCGGTTCAGTATTAATTAACAAGTTAATAATTCAGTGAGATCAAGTGAACTGAATGCCTAGCTAGAGGCCGCTTCAGTTCAAGTGGAATTAATGATATTAATCCACAGCTTACTCTTGACTGAACCCGTAGGGTCACACAAATAGTACGTAAACGGATCAAGTATTTAATGGCATTAGATACTCCATCTATAGATATTCGGAATCGACGGATCTTGGTTTCAGTGGGAGCTGAGATCGTCACAGGCAAGAAATGAATACTCCGGAAACGATGATGTTGCCGGAAACGGAAATATGGATCGTATCGGAAATATAAATATTATCCAAGTCGTAGATGTTGCCGGAAACGGAAACATGGTACGTATCGAAAAATATTATCGGAAATGGAAATATTGCCAGAATCGGAAATATTGCCGGAAACGGAAATATTGTCAGAATCGGAAATATTATCGGAATCGGAAAATAATTCCGGAAACGGAAATATTAAATATTTGTTCGAAACGGAAATTGATTCCGGAATCCGAAATATTAAATATTGTTCGTATCGGAAATGAATTCCGGAACCGGGAATTTAATCGGAAGCGTATCGTACGAATTAGCATCGGACGAGGCCTGCCGGACGAAGGCCCAGCACGAAGTCGGGCCATCTCCCAGCAAGCCAAACGCGCGCCCAGCCAAGGCAGCGCCCAGGCCCACCGCAAGGCAGGCCCAGCGCGCCAAGGCCATGGCCTCGCTGCGTGGGCTGCTGCTCGCACGCACACGCATGGGCGGCCCTCGTGGCTGCCGTGTGTGTGTGAGTTTGTGTTCATGCATGATTCCTAAAACTATTAGAGTTAGTATATGATTAAATTCCTTTTCCTAAAAGGATAAATTAATTAATTAGAGTTCTTGTAGGATTCTAAGTTTAATTAATTCGTGTCCTACTAGGATTCCAATTCCCTTTCCATAACTCTATAAATACGTGCCTAGGGTCACATATTTTCAGAGATTAATTCAAGTATTCAAAGTGAGTTTTTGAGAGAAAATTCAGACACATTTCTTGACTATAAGTGCCGAAAATCTTTAGTACCTTAAGGGCGATTCTAGTTGGTCAATCTTAAGGCGGATCCGGACGTGCTGTGGACTATCTACGGAGGGACGACACTTGGAGTCCTAAAGACTTGTTCTTGTTCGGTTCGGGCGCAGCTAGGGAAGGCACGCAACAAAGAGTATGCATCTAAATTATGCTATATGATTATGTGTAAATAATATGTATTCCTGGCTTAATGGTTGTTTCCGCATGATTTATGTATTGTCATATGTATCATAACCTAACAAGATATGCCATATCTTATGGAGCTAGATTGTGAAATTACAACACACAATCATTGATGATCATATTTGGTCTCAAGTAATCATCAACATGATCTAACCTAGATCTTTATGATTTCTTGCCAAGTGGATTTTATACTTCTGAATCTTTGAACTAGCCAAACAGATTCAAATTATATCACATTTGAGTAAATAAACCTATATTCACTCAAATCCATGTGAAATAATAAAGTCATAAAACCTTTCTTTAGCTTTGAACTCTATCGTCTAGGCGTTCTAACAATAGTTCATATTCTTTGTTACTTTCAACAAGTAAGACTAGCTTGTCTTAAGTTGATCTAGAAATCAACCAACTTTCAAAAAGTCCATAAAAATAGAGCTTATGAATGTTAACTTGTTGATATGGTCTAAGCAACAATGCCAAAGATTAATGGAACTCAAATCAAGGGTTTGATTTGAACCTAGTAAAGTTTTTTAAAGAGTTGTTTGTTTTAATCAAGCATATTGACCAACCTGTAATTGACCATTTCATTCAAATAAACAAACAAACAAGCATTGTTTTTGTTCTTCTGAATGTGAGTCTTTCTGTGTTTGAAGCAGAAATTTAGGTATGCTGATTATGGAACAAAATAGCCATTAAGTTCCAGCCTTTGAAAGGACTTAAAAACAAACTAGATGACCCTACAACTAATGTAACATTGCCATGCTTCATTTCCCACTTGTAGGTCATTAGTGTATCCTAGCTTCCATTGTTTGAGTTATTACCGAAGTAAGAACCTCAAGCGGTATATGATACCAAGGAAGTTTGATTGCTAGGTCACTTCTCTTTAAACATAAACTTATAGGTAGAAACGGAATCGTAAATTCCTTTCATTTGTTCCTCGTTTTCCTATTTCTTGTACCATTTCTTATAGTCTTAAGAATTGATTTCTGTAGTGTTGATTTTTAGACATGTCCAATGTCACTCCAACAAGGTTCTTACCATTTAATTTATGTTGAATATTCTGTTTCAACTAGATGATCTTACCAGAAGCTTCTAAAGTTCTCTAAGTATCGATCTATTCGAATGTCTAGGGACTAGACTCATTCGAGAATTAAATGGACAAAGATATTAGGTTGTTAACCATTGGTAAGGCTGAGCGTTTAAACTCAATGCTTTATGATCTCAAAACTACATTGTATTTTGAATTCACAAGCACCAATTGGTTTGCCATTCGATTTTGATATTCGAAAACAACCATAAAAGTCGATATAAGAAACGTACATTTTAAATTGCTCACTTTCTCTCTTTTCCGTGAATCGTTCTTGGATTCACTACCAATCGAGGAAATTTACTGTTACCTTTCTAAAAGGATTTATTGCAGTGCAAGATATTTAATTATAAACAATAATTAAAACATACATTGAAGCATGCAAAGTCTAAACATTTATCATGAATAATAACTTGAAATTAAAGCAACCATGCAATTCAAACAAGTTATTAGCATTTTATTCGATTTTATTGTTCCGGCAGGTGTGAATAAAATGATTCCAAGACCATAAAATCATTGAAGAACTAAGCACAGTTTGTCAACTTAATCCTAGAACATCTTAGGTAAGCAAAAGCCTTTTGCTAATAGTCTAGAAACTATTCTTGGTTGATAGGTACGTCTAAGAACTTATTAGGTAAACCTATCGATTTTGCCACGACATAAAAGGACTCCTTACTTATATCGTTGAGTTTCACCAAAACTAACATGTACTCACAATTATTTGTGTACCTTGCCCCTTTAGGACCAATAAGTAACACCTCGCTGAGCAAAAACTATTACTAGATTGACGTAAAGGATATCCAAGCAAGTGTATATTTTGGCATGGCACCTTTTAACTCAATTTTTAAGTTTGGAACTTAAGGCTCTTACTATTTTGGTTAGATTTTAAGTGAACTAAAATCCTTAATCATGCAACATAATCAAGCCATAATCTTATGCATAATTAAGACATATTTAAAGCAATAAATAACTTAAAGCATGCATAAGATAAAGGTGATCTAGTATGGCCCGACTTCATCTTGAAGCTTTGACTTCAAAGTCCGTCTTGAAAATCTCCGTGGGAGGCACCATTTTCTTCAAATAGGATAAGCTATAATTAAAACTAATTACAACTATTTGATGGTACGCAGACCATATTTGAATTGAAAAACAACTTTGGTACTTTAGACCAATTACATTCAAATTAATGGTACGCAGACCATATTTTCTATCCTATTTGGGCCATACTAGTCACTTCATAACCTGCAAAACAGTACATATACAATATATACCATTCACCCATTCATTATCATGAATGGCCCACATAGCTGGTTAGTGAGACACATTATGCATCACGTAAACATTTGCAGCAATTAATCAAGGGCACCAATAATCTACCAATTATTCAGTCCTTATTAATTCTAATCAAGTTGTTTTAACCTTAAGGATTCGTAGACCTAATCAAGAGTTTATGACTAAAAAGCGCTCCCACTTAAACCAATAAATTCGTATGCTTTACTAATTTTAAACATAAAAATGTATTTCTAGTCTAACCGGAAACATACAAATTTAATTAAAATTTAAAGCTCATATGAATTTATAATTGAATCCAAAAAGTTTAATTTAATTTTAGTCGTATTTAAATTAATTCATGATTTTAATTTTAGTAAAATAATTAGAATAAATAAAATTTATTATAATTACAATATTCAAAATTAAAATACAAGAAAATAATTTAAATTATTAATTTTAAAATTAATTAAAATTACGTAAACTGAAAATTTCAAATTAAACATTCAAAACGATCTAATCGCAACGCAAACACCCTACGCATCGCACGCCCATGGGCCACACGCACACAGCCATTGCTGGCCATGTGCGCGCAGCCCATGCGCTCGTCGCATAGCTGCTGCATCTTCCATCGCAAGCCATCGCACGATGTGGTGCTCGCTGCGCGCGCGCCAGCGCTCGTCGCACGCGAGCCATCGCTCGCTGTGCGCGCTCGCCAGCGCTCGCTGCACGCGCTCCATCGCTCGCTGTGCGCGCGAGCCATCGCTCGCTGTGCGCGCGAGCCATCGCTCGCTGTGCGCGCGAGCCATCGCTCGCTGTGCGCGCGAGCCATCGCTCGCTGTGCGCGCGAGCCATCGCTCGCTGTGCGCGCGAGCCATCGCTCGCTCTGCGCGCGAGCCATCGCTCGCTGTGCGCGCGAGCCATCGCTCGCTGTGCGCGAGCAATTCCGCGCGATCAACGCTGGGCGCAGCGCTCGTGGCACGCGAGCTTGCGCTCGCTGCGCGCGAGGCTGCGCGCCCTTGCGCGAGGCAGTGCGCGTTGTGGCGCAGCTCGCTTGCTGCCCACACGCGACTGCCTTGGCTTGCCTTTCGCCCATGCCCATTCGTCCATAGCTCGTGGCCCACGACACAAGGCAGGGCTGCTGCCTTGTGCTCGTGCACCATGCCTTGCTCATTGCATTCGTGCCGCACGGGCGACGAGCTCCCTTGCTCGTCGTCGCATGCCCGCACTATACAACACCCCTTAAGGGTAACACGAAGCGTCCATTGCTTTGTGCGTGCAAGTTATATGAACGAATCGCATAAAAATTTAAATTTTATATTTAAAATTAATGACAAATTAATAAATAATATTAATTTCATAATTTTAGGTTATGTTAGGTTATGATACATATGACAATACATAAATCATGCGGAAACAACCATTAAGCCAGGAATACATATTATTTACACATAATCATATAGCATAATTTAGATGCATACTCTTTGTTGCGTGCCTTCCCTAGCTGCGCCCGAACCGAACAAGAACAAGTCTTTAGGACTCCAAGTGTCGTCCCTCCGTAGATAGTCCACAGCACGTCCGGATCCGCCTTAAGATTGACCAACTAGAATCGCCCTTAAGGTACTAAAGATTTTCGGCACTTATAGTCAAGAAATGTGTCTGAATTTTCTCTCAAAACTCACTTTGAATACTTGAATTCATCTCTTAAAATATGTGACCCTCGGCACGTATTTATAGAGTTATGGAAAGGGAATTGGAATCCTAGTAGGACACGAATTAATTAAACTTAGAATCCTACAAGAACTCTAATTAATTAATTTATCCTTTTAGGAATAGGAATTTAATCATATACTAACTCTAATAGTTTTAGGAATCATGCATGAACACAAACTCACACACACACGGCAGCCACGAGGGCCGCCCATGCGTGTGCGTGCGAGCAACAGCCCACGCAGCGAGGCCATGGCCTTGGCGCGCGCTGGGCCTGCCTTGCGGTGGGCCTGGGCGCTGCCTTGGCTGGGCGCGCGTTTGGCTTGCTGGGCGATGGCCCGACTTCGTGCTGGGCCTTCGTCCGGCAGGCCTCGTCCGATGCTAATTCGTACGATACGCTTCCGATTAAATTCCCGGTTCCGGAATTCATTTCCGATACGAACAATATTTAATATTTCCGATTCCGGAATCAATTTCCGTTTCGAACAAATATTTAATATTTCCGTTTCCGGAATTATTTTCCGATTCCGATAATATTTCCGATTCTGACAATATTTCCGTTTCCGGCAATATTTCCGATTCTGGCAATATTTCCATTTCCGATAATATTTTCCGATACGTACCATGTTTCCGTTTCCGGCAACATCTACGACTTGGATAATATTTATATTTCCGATACGATCCATATTTCCCTTTTCCGGCAATATCATCGTTTCCGGAGTATTCATTTCTTGCCTATGACGATCTCAGCTCCCACTGAAACCAAAATCCGTCGATTCCGAATATCCATAGATGGAGTATCTAATGCCATTAAATACTTGATCCGTTTACGTACTATTTGTGTGACCCTACGGGTTCAGTCAAGAGTAAGCTGTGGATTAATATCATTAATTCCACTTGAACTGAAGCGGCCTCTAGCTAGGCATTCAGTTCACTTGATCTCACTGAATTATTAACTTGTTAATTAATACTGAACCGCATTTATTAGACTTAACATAGAATGCATACTTGGACCAAGGGCATTATTTCCTTCAGCAGATACCAGTCAGACCCAGGAGAGGCACATTGGACTGCTGCCAAGAATATTCTGAAGTACCTGAAAAGCACAAAGATGATTTCCTGGTCTATGGAGGAGATGATGAATTAATTGTTAAAGGCTATACGGACGCAAGTTTCCAAACCGACAAGGATGATTTCAGATCACAGTTTAGGTTTGTCTTCTGCCTCAACGGAGGTGCATTAAGTTGGAAAAGTGCCAAACAGAGCACCATTGCGGATTCTACAACTGAAGCAGAGTACATTGCTGCACATGGAGCGTGTAGTCCCCTCCATCAAAGGACCAATAGCTCTATATTGTGACAATAACAGAGCTATTGCACAGGCAAAGGAGCCTAGACACCACCAGAGAGTCAAGCATGTACTTCGTAGATTTCACCTTCTACGAGAGTTCGTTGAAAGAAAAGAAGTCGAGCAAAGCAAGATTGGAACTGAGACAACATCTCAGATCCATTAACTAAACCTCTGCCGCAAACGAAGCACAACTCGCACACTGCAGCTATGGGAATCAAGCATGTTGGAGAATGGCTTTGATATCCTTAATTAATGTTTTAAAGTTTTAGAGTTTAATACTTTGTAAAACGTTATTGGTTAACCATTCAAATAAATGAATAGAATTCATTTTCCATTTAATTTGTGGTTTATTAAATGATGAGTCCCTTCAATTTGACGATATATTCAAGATAGAATGTCAGGACCAGTCCTGTGACTAAGAAATGTCTATCAAGTGAACTTGAATTTCAAAAGTTGAAAATGGTCCCTGGTCGGAGTTTTCTATAAAGGTGGACGCATAGAAAACGCTAGACGACTAGAATGCAAGATGACTAGTAGTTCTGTTTCTTAAACTATGTGGACATGGAAATGTCGCAATCATTTGCATAGATACTTACTTTGAGAAGACTAGTATCAGACAGACCTATGAAACTTTACTGTAATAGATGAAAATCTTTCATAAGTAAATTTCATTAAATTATTAGACACTAATCCTCAATACTTGAGTGATTTGAGATTACTTGTTTGAGAACTGGTTACTTTGATGTTGTCAACCGTCGCACCGTAAAAGGAGTTATAAAGGCAACGCTCGGGTAATCACCTATCAAACGAAGTCTAACATCAAGATCACAAGATTGGGATTGTCCTCCCATAAATCGGGATGAGATGCTGAAAGTTGTACAAGGCCACTCGGAGAGCTAGAAACTGTAAAATGCATGGCCATGCCAGATGAATCATAGGCTATGATTATCTGTTTATTTGATCAGTTGAACTCTGAAACCGAGAAATACCTCTGAGCAAAATAAGGATGACAACTCTTACCTTATGTTCATGAGCAAGCATCAAGCGACAAAGGAATGAGGCAATGCACACTTGTCCCTAAGGACAAGGGGGAGACTGAAGGAAATAATTCCCTTGGTCCAAGTATGAATTCAATGCTAAGTCTAATAAATGCGGTTCGGTATTAATTAATTATACAAGTTAATAATTCAGTGAGATCAAGTGAGCTGAATGCCTAGCTAGAGGCCGCTTCAGTTCAAGTGGAATTAATAATATTAATCCACAACTTACTCTTGACTGAACCCGTAGGGTCACACAAATAGTACGTGAACGGACCAAGTATTTAAGTGAATTAAATACTCCATTTATGAATATTCGGAATCGACGGATCTCGGTTCCAGTGTGAGCTAAAATCGTCAAAAGGCAAATTATGAATACTCCGGAAACGATGATATTGCCGGAAACGGAAATATGGATCGTATCGGAAATATAAATATTATCCAAGTCGTAGATGTTGCCGGAAACAGAAACATGGTACGTATCGGAAAATATTATTGGAAATGGAAATATTACCGGAATCGGAAATATTGCCGGTATCGGCAATATTATCGGAATCGGAAATAAATTCCGGAATCGGAAATATTAAATATTTGTTCGAAACGGAAATAAATTCCGGAATCGGAAATATTAAATATTGTTCGAATCGGAAATGAATTCCGGAATTGGAAAACGAATCGGAAGCGCGACGTACGAAATAATCATCGGACGAGCTTGCTAGACGCAAGGCCCAACACGAAGCTAGGCCCGCGCCTAGCGAAGCCCGCGCAAGCGCAGCAAGCGAGCAGCAGCAGCCCAGCCAAGCAAGCAGGCCCAGCCGAGCACGAAGCAAGGTCAGGCCCAGCGAGCAAGGCAAGGCTGGCTGGCAGCAGCACCCAAGCAATGGGCCGCGTGACTGTCAGCGCTGCTGGGCCGAGCCACGCGCATAGCGCGCCCCTTCGTGGGCTGCGTGTGTGTGTGTGTGTTCGTGCAACGCTACGAATCCTTAGACTCCTAGGATTGTCCGATTAATTGTTTTCCTAAATCCACTAGAGTCAGTTGTTTGATTAAACACTAAAAATCAAAGGATTAATTTAAGTATAATTCTAATCGAATTAGTAAATTGAATCCTAGTGGAAATCTAAGTCCGATATTTCCTCCCTATAAATAGGTGATACATAATCACAATTTATAATACATCAATCACAAGTATTCATATAGTTTAAGATTAAACTAACTTAATAATTTGCCAATATAATTAAGTTTCGAATAGCATGAAACCTTAGACTATATTCTAGTTAATTGAATCTAAGGCGGATCCGAACGTGCTGTGGACTATCTACGGAGGATCGACACATGGAGTCCTAAACTTGTTCTTGTTCGGTTCGGGAGCAGCTAGGGAAGGCACGCGTCACATGTATGTATCCTAAATTATGCTAATTGACTATGTGGCAATTAATTTGGATTCTTGGCTTTATGGTTTTTCCGCATGAAATATATATTTTATATTTGTCATAACCTAACATGACCCCCTTTGTCCTATTTCTTTCCGTCACATCTCCTTGGCCAAATTGCCCTGTCATGCTTTCTCTCTCCTCTGCTCTTTCTTCGTCAAAAAACATTCTTGTTTATTTACGTTGATGGATTCAACCCTAACATATTCACGTAGCTATTGATAAATCATGTAATTCTTGTCTAATTGATAATTTTTTTTTGGCTAAGCTCATTTTCACGGGGTTTTCCCCCTCATTGATTTTCTTATTTTCTAATTTTGTTTTGGTTATTGATTTCAATATCTTGGGGGACCGCGCACGTTAGTGCGTGGTCCAACAACTAGGAACAAACAAAATAAGGAAAAATTGAAAAACAAATCAAAAAAAATTATGGAGGTGACAAATGTCATTCAATCATGTGTGGTTTTTCTTTTTAAATATTATTAGTAGGTATCCAATTATGTATGGTTATTCTTTTTAAATATTAGGTATAGATAGATGGGGTATATATACAATAATAGAATAGAGTTGCTTGAAGAACAAATAACTCCAGGATCTAGAATATTCTGGAAAGATACTAGAGGTATACTAGGCATCCACCTAATATTTCATAACACTCCCCCTTAAATGTCCATTATTGAAGATTATACATCGTTAAGCCCTTACTAGGAAAACCCTATGTAATAAAACCTAGTGAACGAAAGAGTACACCATTTTTCATGATACACTTGAGATGCATGTTTCCTCATTAAAAACCTTATCAGTAAAACCCAATGGGACAAACCAAAGTTAAGGGAAAAAAGTACAACGCATATTCCCCCCCCCCCCCCCCCCCCCCCCGATGAATACAATATTTGAGATCTTCTAATGCAATTGATACAATATTGTTGGATAGCTTATCACATGTAGCAGTAAGGAGTTCCTTGATAACTAATTCTCCAAAAATTGCTTGAATCTTCAAATCTTCACTTGAATAGATGAGCTAAATGCTCACATCACCATCCTTTTGAAAATACCAAGTGTAAGATATTTTCTATATACTCCCTCCGTCCCAAAATTATCTTCATGCTTTCCTAAACGAGCGTCCCAAAATTATCTTCCTGTTTCTAATTTTGGCTACTAAGGTCCCCACTTTCTCATGTACTATATTAATTAAAATTGAATTGAAAACCCCACCCATGTACTATATTCCACTTTTCCCATGTACTATTTTCTCTTTCACATGTACTTTATTCCACTTTTCCATACAACTCAATCATCATTTGTACTTTATTCCACTTTTTCATGTACTATATTCCATTTTTCTTAAAATTCGTGTTTTTGGTCAAACAGGAAGATAATTATGGGACGGAGGGAGTATCTCATTTGATATCTATGATCTCAAGTTGTCAAATGCATATTATAATGATACCCATATAGGTCATCAATTCATTTGAGATAAATACATTTTCTTGTACATGAAATTACTAACTTTTAACCATACATATTGGCCATTTATACTTTCTTCCAGATGTCATAAATAGTAGAAATCGATCAATATCGATCAAACTTTCTCATGTCATGGTTCATGGAAATCCATGACAAGTAACAATATTATTGTCCAACTTGGAGATATCTATAGCTGATGATATTGTCTATGGTTCTTCTGGACCATAAAATAAAATCCATTCTAAGGACATGACATACCTTTATCCTATACTTTGAGATAATTCATATTTTTACAAGAATTCTTTTGTGAATAAATCAATATGTGTATTTTATAACTCTTACGTACTCAAACTTCAGGTTAAATTGTCATTAAAAAAACACTCCGTAAGACTTTGGCAATATATCATCAACGTTGTGATATTTATATCTATATGCATTATTAAAACTCCGAGGCAATCCATGTCATCTCTCCATGTGTCGCGGTGAATTGGCAAGTGACATGGCGTTGTTATGTCATGTCATACACACACGTTATTGTTATGTTATGATACATATGACAATTCATAAATCATGCGGGAAAACCATTTAGCCAGGAATACATATTATTTACACATAATCATATAGCATAGTTTAGATGCATACTCTTTGTTGCGTGTCTTCCCTAGCTGCGCCCGAACCGAACAAGAACAGGTCTTTAGGAATCCAAGTGTCGTCCCTCCGTAGATAGTCCACAGCACGTCCGGATCCGCCTTAAGATTGACCAACTAGAATCGCCCTTAAGGTACTAATAATTTCGGCACTTTTAGGCAAGGTATGTGACTGATTTTTTCTCTCAAAAACTCACTTTGAATACTTGAATGATCTCGTTATAAATTGTGAACCCAGGCCACATATTTATTGGGGTATGGAAAGAGAATTGGAATCCTACTAGGATACGAATTAATTAAATTAGAATCCTAGTGAAACTCTTATTTAATTAATTTATCAAATAGGATTAGGAATTTAATCATTAAACGAATCATGTACGTTTTAGGTTTCGTATGTGAACACAAACACACACGCACGCACAGCACCCCACGAGGGGCGCCATGCGCGCGCGCACACAGCCCGAGCAACGCAGCCCACGACTGCCGCAGCCTTGGGCGCGCGCTGGGCCTGCCTTGCGGTGGGCCTGGCGCAGCCTTGGGCTGGCGTGTTGTGGCGCGCGTTTCCCTTGCTGGACGTGGGCCTGGCTTCGTGCTGGGCCTTCGTCTAGCAAGCTCGTCCGATGCTAATTCGTACGACGCGCTTCCGATTAATTTTCCGATTCCGGAATTCATTTCCGATACGAACAATATTTAACATTTCCGATTCCGGAATTAATTTCCGTTTCGAACAAATATTTAATATTTCCGTTTTCGGAATTATTTTCCGATTCCGATAATATTTCCGATTCTGACAATATTTCCGTTTCCGGCAATATTTCCGATTCCGGCAATATTTCTATTTCCAACAATATTTCCCGATATGTACCATGTTTCCGTTTCCGGCAACATCTACGACTTGGATAATATTTATATTTCCGATACGATCCATATTTCCGTTTCCGGCAATATCATCGTTTTCGGAGTATTCATTTCTTGCCTGTGACGATCTCAGCTCCCACTGAAACCAAGAACCGTCGATTCTGAATATCCATAGATGGAGTATTTAATGCCATTAAATACTTGATCCGTTTACGTACTATTTGTGTGACCCTACGGGTTCAGTCAAGAGTAAGCAGTGGATTAATATCATTAATTCCACTTGAACTGAAGCGGCCTCTAGCTAGGCATTCAGCTCACTTGATCTCATTGAATTATTAACTTGTTAATTAATACTGAACCGCATTTATTAGACTTAACATTGAATGCATACTTGGACCAAGGGCATTATTTCCTTCAGTCTCCCACTTGTCCTTAGGGACAAGTGTGCATTTCCTAATTCCTTTGTCGCTCGATGCTTGCTCTTGAACATAAGGTAAGAGTTGTCATCCTTATTATGTCCAGAGGTGTTCCTCGGTTTCAGAGTTCAACTGATCAAATAAACAGATAATCATAGCCTATGATTCATCCGAGCACGGCCATGCATTTCACAGTTTCTAGCTCTCCGAGTGGCCTTGTACAACTTTTAAGCATCTCATCCCGATTTATGGGAGGACAATCCCAATCTTGCGATCTTGAGATTAGACTTCGTTTGATAGGTGATTACCTGAGCGTTGCCTTTATAGCCTCCTTTTACGGTGCGACGGTTGGTCAACGTCAAAGCAACCAGTTCTCAAACAAGTAATCTCAAATCACTCAGGTATTGAGGATTTAGTGTCTAATTATTTTAATGAAATTTACTTATGACAGATTTTCATCTCTTACAGTAAAGTTTCATAGGTCTTGTCCGATACTAGTCTTCACAAAGTAAGTATCTATGCAAATGATTATGACATTGCCATGTCCACATAGTTCAAGAAACAGAACTACTAGTCATCTTGCATTCTAATCGTCTAACATTTTCTATGCGTCCAATTTTATAGAAAACTCCGACTAGGGACCATTTTCAACCTTTGACATTCAAGTTCACTTGATAGACATTTCTTAGTCACAGGACTGGTCCTGACAGTCTATCTTGAATATATCGTCAAATTGAAGGGACTCATCATTTAATAAACCACAAATTAAATGGAAAAATAAATTCTTTTCATTTATTGTGAATGATTAACCAATAATGTTTTACAAAGATTTAAACTCTAAAACTTTAAAACATTAAACAGAGACATCAAAGCCATTCTCCAATATGCTTGATTCCCATAGCTGCAGTGTGCAAGTTGTGCTTCGCCTGCGGCAGAGGTTTAGTCAATGGATCTGATATGTTGTCATCAGTTCCAATTTTGCTTATCTCGACTTCTTTTCTTTCAACGAACTCTCGTAGAAGGTGAAATCTACGAAGTACATGCTTGACTCTCTGGTGGTGTCTAGGATCCTTTGCCTGTGCAATAGCTCCGTTATTATCACAATACAGGGCTATTGGTCCTTTAATGGAGGGGACTACACCAAGTTCACCTATGAACTTCCTTAGCCATATAGCTTACTTTGCTGCTTCATGTGCAGCAATGTACTCCGCTTCAGTTGTAGAATCCGCAATGGTGCTTTGCTTAGCACTTTTCCAACTTACTGCTCCTCCGTTGAGGCAGAAAACAAACCCAGACTGTGATCTGAAATCATCTTTGTCGGTTTGGAAACTTGCGTCCGTATAGCCTTTAACAATTAATTCATTATCTCCACCATAGACCAGGAAGTCATCTTTGTGCCTTTTCAGGTACTTCAGAATATTCTTGGCAGCAGTCCAATGCGCCTCTCCTGGGTCTGACTGGTATCTGCTCGTAGCATTGAGTGCATACGCAACATCCGGGCGTGTACATATCATAGCATACATTATTGAACCAATCAATGATGCATATGGAATCCCATTCATTCGTCTACGCTCATCAAGTGTTTTTGGGCACTGAGTCTTGCTTAGAGTCATTCCATGAGACATGGGTAGGTAGCCTCGCTTGGAGTCCGCCATCTTGAACCTATCAAGCACCTTATTGATATAAGTGCTTTGACTAAGTCCAATCATCTTTTTAGATCTATCTCTATAAATCTTGATGCCCAATATGTACTGTGCTTCTCCTAGATCTTTCATCGAAAAACATTTCCCAAGCCAAATCTTGACAGAGTTCAACATAGGAATGTCATTTCCGATAAGTAATATGTCGTCGACATATAATACTAGGAAAGCAATTTTGCTCCCACTGACCTTCTTGTATACACAAGATTCGTCTGCGTTATTGATGAAACCAAAGTCACTGACTGCTTCATCAAAACGTATATTCCAGCTCCTGGATGCCTGCTTCAATCCGTAGATTGACTTCTTTAGCTTGCATACCTTTTTAGCATTCTTTGGATCCTCAAAACCTTCAGGCTGTGTCATAAACACAGTTTCTGTTAAAACGCCGTTTAAGAAAGCAGTTTTGACATCCATCTGCCATATTTCGTAATCGTAATATGCAGCGATTGCTAACATTATCCGAATAGACTTCAGCATTGCAACTGGTGAAAAGGTTTCATCGTAATCCACACCGTGGACTTGCCTGTAACCTTTTGCAACCAATCTAGCTTTGAAAACTTCAAGTTTCCCATCCTTGTCCTTTTTCAGTTTGAAAACCCATTTGCTTCCAATGGCTTGGTAGCCATCTGGCAAATCGACCAAATCCCATACTTGGTTTTAAGACATGGAGTCTAATTCAGATTGCATGGCTTCTTGCCATTGCTTGGAGCTAGGGCTCGTCATAGCTTGTTTGTAAGTCGCAGGTTCATCACTTTCAAGTAATAGAACGTCATAGCTCTCGTTCGTCAAAATACCTAAGTACCTTTCCGGTTGAGATCTATATCTTTGCGATCTACGCGGGGTAACATTTCTAGTTTGACCATGATTCTCACCAGATTCTTCTAAAGATCTCTGAGTTTCATCCTGAATGTCATCTTGAGCATTCTCTAGAGTTTGTTGTTCGACTCGAATTTCTTCGAGGTCTACTTTTCTCCCACTTGTCATTTTGGAAATGTGATCTTTCTCCAAAAAGACATCATCTCGAGCAACAAACACCTTGTTCTCAGATGTATTGTAGAAGTAATACCCCTTTGTTTCCTTTGGATAGCCCACAAGGATACATTTGTCAGATTTTGGATGAAGTTTGTCTGAAATTAATCGTTTGACGTATACTTCACATCCCCAAATCTTAAGAAAAGACACATTTGGAGGCTTTCCAAACCATAATTCGTATGGAGTCTTTTCGACAGCTTTAGACGGAGCTCTATTTATAGTGAGTGCAGCTGTATTTAGTGCATGTCCCCAAAATTCTAATGGAAGTTTGGCCTGACCCATCATTGACCTGACCATGTCTAGCAAGGTTCTGTTCCTCCGTTCTGACACACCGTTCCATTGTGGTGTTCCTGGAGGAGTCAATTCTGATAGAATTCCACATTCTTTCAGATGGTCATCAAATTCATAGCTCAGATATTCACCGCCTCTATCAGACCGCAGTGCCTTAATATTCTTGCCTAATTGATTCTCTACTTCACTCTGAAATTCCTTGAATTTGTCAAAGGATTTAGACTTATGCTTCATTAGGTAGACATAACCATATCTACTGAAGTCATCAGTGAAAGTGATAAAGTAGCTGAAACCACCTCTAGCATTTGTACTCATTGGTCCACATACATCTGTATGGATTAAACCCAATAGTTCATTTGCTCTTTCTCCAACTTTAGAGAAAGGTTGCTTTGTCATTTTGCCAAGTAACCATGATTCGCATTTACCATAATCCTCTAAGTCAAATGGTTCTAGAATTCCTTCCTTTTGAAGCCTTTCTAAGCGTTTTAAGTTTATATGGCCTAATCGACAATGCCACAGATAGGTGAGATCTGAATCATCCTTTTTGGCCTTTTTGGTATTTATGTTATATACTTGTTTGTCGTGATCTAATAAATAAAGTCCATTGACTAATCTAGCAGATCCATAAAACATCTCTTTAAAATAAAACGAACAACTATTGTCTTTTATTAAAAAGGAAAATCCCTTAGCATCTAAGCAAGAAACTGAAATGATGTTTTTAGTAAGACTTGGAACATGGAAACATTCTTCCAGTTCCAAAACTAGCCCGGAGGGCAACGACAAATAGTAAGTTCCTACAGCTAATGCAGCAATCCGTGCTCAATTTCCCACTCGTAGGTCGACTTCACCCTTGCTTAACTTTCTACTTCTTCTTAGTCCCTGTGGATTGGAACATAAGTGTGAGCCACAACCTGTATCTAATACCCAAGAAGTTGAATTAGCAAGTATACAGTCTATAACGAAAATACCTGAAGATGGAACGACTGTTCCGTTCTTCTGATCTTCCTTTAGCTTCAAGCAATCTCTCTTCCAATGCCCCTTCTTCTTGCAGTAGAAGCATTCGGATTCAGAAGTGGGTTGACTGACCTTCCTCTTTACAGATTTGGCGCCAGTTTGCTTAGTTGGGCTGGCCTTGTTGCCACCTTTCTTAGCATTCCTCTTTTTTCCAGATTTCTTGAACTTGCCCCCACGCACCATAAGCACATCCTGCTTATCACTTTTGAGCGTCTTTTCAGCGGTCTTCAGCATACCGTGAAGCTCAGTGAGCGTTTTGTCCAAACTATTCATACTGTAGTTCAGTTTGAACTGATCATACCCGCTATGAAGAGAATGGAGGATGGTGTCTATAGCCATTTCCTGAGAAAATTGCTGATCCAGCCGACTCATATTCTCAATGAGTCCAATCATTTTGAGAACATGTGGACTTACGGGCTCGCCATTCTTAAGCTTGGTCTAGGGAATTTGCCTATGAGTCTCGAATCTTTCGACTCGAGCCAGATCTTGGAATATGTTCTTCAACTCACTGATGATTGTGAAAGCATCTGAGTTGATGAACGTTTTCTGCAGATCCGCACTCATGGTGGCGAGCATTAGACATTTCACATCCTTGTTGGCATCAATCCAACGATTGAGGGCTGCCTGAGTGACCCCGTCGCCTGCGGCTTCGGGCATCGCCTCTTCTAGAACATACTCCTTTTCTTCCTGCATAAGAACTATTTGCAAGTTCCTTTGCCAGTTAAGGAAGTTTTTCCCGTTCAACTTCTCCTTTTCGAGAATTGATCGAATGTTGAATGAATTGTTGTTTGCCATATTAAAAACTACAATTGAAAAGAATAAACAAATAAATAACCATTCACAGTTTCTCTTAATAAACTTAAATTCTAGCATACATGCATAATTCAATGTTTATTAAGCATTGTATTCAAGTTATGTGTTCCGGCAGGTGTGAATAAAATGATTCCAAGATCCTAAAATCATTGAAGAACTAAGCACAGTTTGTCGACTTATTCCTAAAACATCTTAGGTAAGCAAAAGCCTTTTGTTAATAGGTACGTCTAAGAACTTATTAGGTAAACCTATCGATTTTGCCACGACATAAAAGGACTCCTTACTTATATCGTTGAGTTTCACCAAAACTAACATGTACTCACAATTATTTGTGTACCTTGCCCCTTTAGGACCAATAAGTAACACCTCGCTGAGCGAAAACTATTACTAGATTGATGTAAAGGATATCCAAGCAAGTGTATATTTTGGCATGGCACCTTTTAACTCTATTTTTAAGTTTGGAACTTAAGGCTCTTACTATGTTGGTTAGATTTTAAGTGAACTAAAATCCTTAATCATGCAACATAATCAAGCTTTTGATCTCATGCATTTTAAGACATATTTAAAAGCAATAAATAACTTAAAACATGCATAAGATAAATGTGATCTAGTATGGCCCGACTTCATCTTGAAGCTTTGACTTCAAAGTCCGTCTTGAAAATCTCCGTGGGAGGCACCATTTTCTTCAAATAGGATAAGCTATAATTAAACTAATTACAACTATTTGATGACACGCAGACCATATTTGAATTGAAAAACAAACTTTGGTACTTTAGACCAATTACATTCAAATTAATGGTACGCAGACCATATTTTCTATCCTATTTGGGCCATACTAGTCACTTCATAACCTGCAAAACAGTACATATACAATATATACCATTCACCCATTCATTATCATGAATGGCCCACATAGCTGGTTAGTAAAACACATTATGCATCACGTAAACATTTGCAGCAATTAATCAAGGGCACCAATAATCTACCAATTATTCAGTCCTTATTAATTCTAATCAAGTTGTTTTAACCTTAAGGATTTGTAGACCTAATCAAGAGTTTATGACTAAAAGCGCTCCCACTTAAACCAATAAATTCATATGCTTTACTAATTTTAAACATAAAAATGTATTTCTAGTCTAACCGGAAACATACAAATTTAATTAAAATTTAAAGCTCATATAAATTTATAATTGAATCCAAAAAGTTTAATTTAATTTCAGTCGCATTTAAATTAATTCATGATTTTAATTTTAGTAAAATAATTAGAATAAATAAAATTTATTATAATTACAATATTCAAAATTAAAATCCAAGAAAATAATTTAAATTATTAATTTTAAAATTAAGTAAAATTACGTAAACTGAAAATTTCAAATTAAACATTCAAAACGATCTAATCGCAACGCAAACACCCTACGCATCGCACGCCCATGGGCCACACGCACACAGCCATCGCTGGCCATGTGCGCGCAGCCCATGCGCTGCGTCGCATAGCTGCTGCTTCTACCCTTCGCAAGCCATCGCACGAGTTGGTGCTCGCTGTGCGCGCGCCAGCGCTCGATGCACGCGAGCCATCGCTCGATGTGCGCGCTCGCCAGCGCTCGCTTGATGCGAGCCAGCGCTCACCAGCGCTAGCTTGTGCGAGCCAGCGCTCGCTGCGCGAGGCATCGACGCTGGGCGCAGCACTCGTGGCACGCGAGCTTGCGCTCGCTGCGCGGGAGGCTGCGCGCGCTTGCGCGAGGCAGTGCGCGTTGTGGCGCAGCTCGCTTGCTGCCCACACGCGACTGCCGTGCCTTGCCTTCGCCCATGCCCATTTGTTCATTGCTCATAGCCCACGACACAAGGCAGGGCTGCTGCCTTGTGCTCGTGCACCATGCCCTTGCTCATTGCATTCGTGCCGCATGGGCGACGAGCTCCCTTGCTCGTCGTCACATGCCCGCATTATACAACACCCCTTAAGGGTAACACGTAGCGTTCATTGCTTTGTGCGTGCAAGTTGTATGAACGAATCGCATAAAATTTAAAAAATTTATATTCAAAATTAATGACAAATTAATAAATATTAATTTCATAATTTTTTAGGGCGAAAAATCGAAAATTTATTATTCAATTGATTTCCGATTAACATGGATTCAAGTCTAGGTCATAAAAATTTAAAATTTATCATAAATTTACAATTTTTATGGTGGTTTTTAATCATAGGTATCTAATTAAATTATAATTAATTATGAAAACCAAATTAATTCTAAATTATTCTAATTTTCAACAAATTAATCATAATTACAAATTAGATTGCATAATTAACAAGGATAGGCATTCAAACTTGTTAAACATATACAGTAGGTCAATCAAAAATTCAAGATTTATCAACAAGAATCGCAAATATTTAATTTAACATCTTAAATTTACGAAATTTTGCATTCGAAAAACTAAAACCTTCGAAAAGTCATAGTTAGGCTTCGAATTTGAGAATTTTAGAATGCCTTTTACATGCGGAATTGACACAAAAATCACTCGATTTGGATGAGTAACGAAGAAACTGCCGAAAAACTGCGTACGTATAATTAAATAAACGCAATTTGCAATTAATTAACAATTACGAAAATTAATCACCCCTTTTAATTCTTGCAAATTCGTAATATTTAACCATGTTCATGCAATTTAGATTATGAAAATAATAAGAGGCTCGTGATACCACTGTTATGTTATGATACATATGACAATTCATAAATCATGCGGAAAAACCATTTAGCCAGGAATACATATTATTTACACATAATCATATAGCATAGTTTAGATGCATACTCTTTGTTGCGTGCCTTCCCTAGCTGCGCCCGAACCGAACAAGAACAGGTCTTTAGAACTCCAAGTGTCGTCCCTCCGTAGATAGTCCACAGCACGTCCGGATCCGCCTTAAGATTGACCAACTAGAATCGCCCTTAAGGTACTAATAATTTCGGCACTTTTAGGCAAGGTATGTGACTGAATTTTTCTCTCAAAAACTCACTTTGAATACTTGAATAATCTCGTTATAAATTGTGAACCCAGGCCACATATTTATAGGGGTATGGAAAGAGAATTGGAATCCTACTAGGATACGAATTAATTAAATTAGAATCCTAGTGAAACTCTTATTTAATTAATTTATCAAAAAGGATTAGGAATTTAATCATTAAACGAATCCTGTACGTTTTAGGTTTCAATGTGAACACAAACACACACGCACGCACAGCACCCCACGAGGGGCGCCATGCGCGCGCGCGCACAGCCCGAGCAACGCAGCCCACGACTGCCGCAGCCTTGGGCGCGCGCTGGGCCTGCCTTGCGGTGGGCCTGGCGCAGCCTTGGGCTGGCGTGTTGTGGCGCGCGTTTCCCTTGCTGGACGTGGGCCTGGCTTCGTGCTGGGCCTTCGTCTAGCAAGCTCGTCCGATGCTAATTCGTACGACGCGCTTCCGATTAATTTTCCGATTCCGGAATTCATTTCCGATACGGACAATATTTAACATTTCCGATTCCGGAATTAATTTCCGTTTCGAACAAATATTTAATATTTCCGTTTTCGGAATTATTTTCTGATTCCGATAATATTTCCGATTCTGACAATATTTCCGTTTCCGGCAATATTTCCGATTCCGGCAATATTTCTATTGCCAACAATATTTCCCGATATGTACCATGTTTCCGTTTCCGCCAACATCTACGACTTGGATAATATTTATATTTCCGATACGATCCATATTTCCGTTTCCGGCAATATCATCGTTTCCGGAGTATTCATTTCTTGTCTGTGACGATCTCAGCTCCCACTGAAACCAAGATCCTTCGATTCCGAATATCCATAGATGGAGTATTTAATGCCATTAAATACTTGATCCGTTTACGTACTATTTGTGTGACCCTACGGGTTCAGTCAAGAGTAAGCAGTGGATTAATATCATTAATTCCACTTGAACTGAAGCGGCCTCTAGCTAGGCATTCAGCTCACTTGATCTCACTGAATTATTAACTTGTTAATTAATACTGAACCGCATTTATTAGACTTAACATTGAATGCATACTTGGACCAAGGGCATTATTTCCTTCAATTATTGTTTATTATATCCTCACAAAAAAACGTTGCTATCCATCCTGAAATTCATGATCTTTCCTATGTTAATGCAAAGTTTTATCCATCAGAAAGCTAGATTGAAACTTCAGTATAGAAGATGTTAAAAGGGTTTTGAAATCCATCCCAAACAATAAGGCCCATGAATGGATGGCTTTAACAGTCACTTCTTCAAAGCTTCTTGGGATATTTTGAAAGATGACATGCATGCAGCCATCATGGACTTTTTAGAACTGGGAAAATCCTTAAAGAAATTAATGTTACATCCATCACTCTTATTCCCAAATTGAGTGTTCCTGCTTCTATTAATGACTTTTGACCGGCCAATTGCTTGTTGTAATGTTCTATACAAGTGCATCTCAAATCTTTTGTGTGAGAAATCGGGTTATGTGCTTCCTAATGTTATCTCTCACAACCAAGAGGCCTTTGTCTCAGGAAAATCAACCCTTCACAATGTTGTGGTGTGCAGGGAAATCATTAAAATGTACATATAAAGCCAAAAACAGGCCAATTAATTGCTTCATGAAGCTAGACCTTAAGAAAGCTTATGACACTATCGAGTGGGATTTTATTGCTGAAATAATATCTGATCTTGGCTTTGTTGTGCACTTTATTTAGATGATCATGACTTGTGTCTCTACCACTCAATACTCCCTTCTTCTTAATGGTGTCCCAACTCAGCATATTCTCCCAAAGAGAGGACTCAGGCAAGGGGATCCTTTTTTCCCATTGATGGTTACTCTGTGTATGGATTATTTCTCCATAGCCATAGTCACAGTTGGTGAACATCCATATTTTGTGTTACATTCTAGGTGCAAAGGAATGAAGCTTAATCATCTTTGTTTTGCTGATGATCTCCTGGTGTTTTGCAAAGGAGACATTAAAGCTATCCAGTTTATTTTAGAGGGGTTCCAGATCTTCTCTAATACCACTGTCTTGTTGTTAACCCTCCAAATCCTCTCTCTATTGTTGTGGTATCCCTAATACCAAGGTGCAACTGGATTCATTCTTAGCTCTCTCCCTTTGAAGTACTTGAGGGTCTATATTAGCCCTTGGAAGCTAAAGGCTAGTGACTGTGATGTCATGATTGACAAATTGACAGCCACAATCAAAACATGGAATTTTAGACATCTCTTCTTTGCTGGTAAAGCTCAACTGATTTACTTTGTCCTCATGAGCATCTGGTCACAACTATTCATTTTTCCTAGTTCAGCACTAAAGAAGATTAACACTATATGTAGATCTTTTCTCTAGTTTGGCACCTATGATGATAGCAAACCTGGTGCAGTTTCTTGGGAGAAGTTATGCCTTCCTAAGTCTTAAGGTGGCCTTGGTTTTAAACACCTCTTATTATGGAATCAAGCTGCAGTGTGAAAACAAGGCTATATCCAAGAAACAGGACAACCTCTAGGTTAAGTTTTTTGAACTTCGATGGAGTAGCCACCAAACAGGTTTTCGGGTCCAGTTTGGAAAGACCAAATGTAACTCGGTATAAGGCATAAGACTTGAAATAGATTGAAACTGGGGTAAGTAAACAAAACACTTATTTGAGTAAATTTTGCAATAGGTTCATACAATACATGCAAGCATCATTTTTAGAGTAAAATCCTATCATGACACTACTTTTAAGTGGGTGAGCATGCATATTTAGGACTTTGAAATTGCTAAGTTTGTATGGTGATTACTTTTATTTAAGTCAAATTTAGGGAGCCTAAACCGGTTGTCCAAAAATTATCTTTGTTAAGCATGATTACAATTTGTATTTTGTTGATTAAGTATGTTGGGTGATGAAAGCAATAGACAAGTAAAGCATCATCACAATAGAGAATAAAGTGCGGAATTAGAAAAGATTATACATCACCACCTAGAAAAAGGACTAGGTGTAAACCACATCGCGTAGAATGACTAGGCGAGTAAAATTGCATAAATAGTAAACACGGAATTGAAAGGTGAAATATTTAAAGGTATAGAATTGAAATACGCAATAAAGCATTTAACTTGTATTATAGAAATTGAATAACTTGAATATTACTCAAAAGTGATTTGGCTCCACGCAAAACCAATCGTGTAAACTAATCTCACTTTAAAATGAGTTGCTTATTAAAAAGTATCATCAATTTTGTATATTAAATATTGAAATAGAACTTGAATGTAGAACTTAAACTTGAAATTAGGAGATTTCATTCTCAAACGCCAAGACTTTTGTTAAAACGGATGCAAAAAAAGATTAAATAATGTGAATAAAGAACGAAGAGATTTAACGTGGTTCACTAACAATGTGTTAGCTATGTCCACAGGCATAGGGGAGAAAAGTTTTATTGGTCATGAGGAGTATAGATTACAGAATAGGATTAAGTTATGAACTACAGAGTTTATGTACTACTCTCTAGACAGATGTAGAAAAGCCCAGAAAATTGGCCCAAAATAGATAACCCTAGTCCAGAATAACAGATACCGTAAAATAATCTAACTTTAAAATGAGTTGCTCATTAAAAGTATCATCAATTTTGTATATTAAATATTCAAATAGAACTTCAATATAGAACTTAAACTTGAAATTACGAGATTTCATTTTCAAAGGCCAAGACTTTTGTTATAACGGATGCAAAAAAGACTAAATAACGTAAATAAAGAAAGCAGAGATTTAACGTGGTTCACTAACAATGTGTTAGCTACGTCCACATGCAGAGGAGAGGAAAGTTTAATTGATCTTGAGGAGTACAGATTATAGACTACGACTAGGTTATGACCAATAGAGTTATATATACTACTCTCTAGACAGATGCGGAAAGGCCCAGAAATTAGGCCCAAAACAGATAACCCTAGTCCAGAATAACAGATACCGTAAAATAATCTCACTTTAAAATAAGTTTCTCATTAAAAAGTATCCACAATTTTGAATATTAAATATTGAAATAGAACTTGAATATATAACTTAAACTTGAAATTTGGAGATTTCATTCTCAAAGGCCAAGACTTTTGTTATAACGGATGCAAAAAAAGATAAAATAACATAAATAAAGAACGCAGGGATTTAACGTGGTTCACTTACAATGTGTTAGCTACGTCCACATGCAGAGGGAAGGAAATTTTTATTGATCTTAAAGAGTACTGAATACAAAATACGACTAGGTTATGACATAGAGAGTTTTTATATCCTACTCTCTAGATAGATGGGGAAAATCCCGGAACATAGGCCCAAAACAGATAAACCTAGTACACAGTAACAGATACAGTAAAATAATCTCACTTTAAAATAAGGTGCTCATTAAAAAGTATCATCAATTTTGTATATTAAATATTTAAAAAGAACTTCAATATAGAACTTAAACTTGAAATTAGGAGATTTCATTCTCAAAGGTGAAGACTTTTGTTATAACGGATGCAAAAAAAGATTAAATAACGTAAATAAAGAACGCAGAGATTTCACGTGGTTCACTAACAATGTGTTAGCTACGTCCACATGCAGAGGAGAGAAATGTTTTATTGATCTTCAGGAGTATAGATTAAAGAATACGACTAGGTTATAAGCTAGAGAGTTTATATACTACTCTCTAGACAGATGCGAAAAAGCCCAAAAAATAGGCCCAAAACAGATAACCCTAGTCCAGAATAACAGATACCGTAAAATAATATCACTTTAAAATGAGTTGCTCATTAAAAAAATATCATCAATTTTGTATATTAAATATTAAAATAGAACTTGAATATAGAACTTAAACTTGAAATTAGGAGATTTCATTCTAAAAGGCCAAGGCTTTTGTTATAACGAATGCAAAAAAAGATTAAATAACGTAAATAAAGAACACAGAGATTTAACGTGGTTCACTAACAATGTGTTACCTACGTCCACATTCATATGGAAGGAAAGTTTTATTGATCTTGAAGAGTACGGGATACAAAATACGACTACGTTATGACCTAGGGTATTTTTATATAGTATTCTCTAAATAGATTAGGAAAAGCCCAGAAAATAGGCCCAAAACAGATAACCCTAGTACAGAATAACAGTTACCGTAAAATTAATCTGACTTTAAAATAAGGTGCACATTAAAAAGTGTCATCAATTTTGTATATTAAATATTGAAATAGAACTTGAATATAGAACTTAAACTTGAAATTAGGGGATTTAATTCTCAAAGGCAAAGACTTTTTTTATAACGGATGCAAATAAAGATTAAACAACGTAAGGAAAGAATGTAGAGATTTAACGTGGTTCACTAACAATGTGTTAGCTACGTCCACATGAAGAGGTGAGGCAAGTTTTTTTAATCTTGAATAGTATAGATTACAGAATACGACTAGGTTATGACCTAGAGAGTTTATATATACTAATCTCTAGACAATTGCGGAAAAGCTAAGAAAATAGGCCCAATACTGATAACCCTAGTCCAGAATACCAGATACCATAAAATTATCTCACTTTAAAATGAGTTGCACATTAAAATGTATCATCAATTGTGTATATTAAAGATTGGAATAGAACTTGAATATAGAACTTAAACTTGAAATTAGGAGATTTCATTCTAAAAGGCCAAGACTTTAGTTATAACGGATGCAAAAAAATAATTTAATAATGTAAATAAAGAACGCAGAGATTTAACGTGGTTTACTAACAATGTGTTAGCTATGTCTACAGGCAGAGGTGAGGAAAGTTTTATTGATCTTGAGGAGTACAGATTACATAATACGACTAGGTTATGTCCTATAGAGATTTTATACTACTCTCTAACAAATGAAGAAAAGCCCAGAAAATAGGCCCAAAACAAATAACCCTAGTCCTGAATAATAGATACCGTAAAATAATATAACTTTAAAATGAGGTGCTAATTAAAAAGTATCATCAATTTTGTATATTAAATATTCAAATAGAACTTGGATATATAACTTAAACTTGAAATTAGTTGATTTCATTCTCAAAGGCCAAGACATTTGATATAACGGATGCAAAAAAATAATTAAATAATGTAAATAAAGAACGAAGAGATTTAACGTGGTTCACTAACAATGTGTTAGCCACATCTATAGACAGAGGGGAGGAAAGTTTTATTGATCTTGAGGAGTATAAATTACAAAATACGACTAGGTTATGAGTTAGAGAGTTTATATATACTACTCTCTAGACAGATGCGGAAAAGCATAGTAAATAGGCCCAAAAAAGATAACCCTAGTCCAGAGTAACATATACCGTAAAATAATCTCACTTTAAAATGAGTTGCTCATTAAATATCATCAATTTTGTATATTAAATATTGAAATAGAACTTGTATATAAAACATAAATATAAAACTTAAACTTGAAATTAGGAGATTTTATTCTCAAAGGCCAAGACTTTTATTATAACGGATGCAAAAAAAGATTGAAAAACGTAAATAAAGAACGCAAAGATTTAACGTTGTTCAATAACAATGTGTTAGCTACGTCCACAGGCAAAGTGGAGGAAAGTTTTATTGATATTGAGGAGTACAAATCACAGAATACGATTAGTTTATGACCTAGGGAGTTTATATACTACTCTCTAGACAAATGCGAAAAAGCCCAGATTATAGGTCCAAAACAGATAACCCTAGTCCAGAATAACAGATACCGTAAAATAATTTTACTTCAAAATGAGGTGCTCATTAAAAAGATCATCAATTTTGTATATTAAATATTGAAAGAGAACTTGAATATAGAACTTAAATTGAAATTAGAAGATTTCATTCTCAAAGGCCAAGACTTTTGTTATAAATGATGCAAAAAAGATTAAATAACGTGAATAAAGAATACGTAGAAGTAACTTGGTTCACTAATAATGTGTTAGCTATGTCCACGTGCAGAGGGGAGGAAAGTTTTTTTGATTTTAATTTGAGGAGTACAGATTACAGAATACGACTAGGTTATGACCTATAGAGTTTATATATACTACTCTCTAGACAGATGCGGAAAAGACCAGAAAATAGGCCCAAAACAGATAATCCTAGTCCAGAATAACATATACTGTAAAATACTCTAACTTTAAAATATGTTGCTCATTAAAAAGTATCATCAATTTTGTATATTAAATATTGAAATAAAACTTATATATAGAACTCAAACTTGAAATTAAGAGATTTCATTCTCAAAGGCCAAGACTTTTGTTATAACAGATGCAAAAAAATATTAAATTAAGTAAATAAAGAACGCATAGATTTAAGGTGGTTCACTAACAATGTGTTAGCTACGTCCATAGGCAGAGGGGAGGAAAGTTTTATTGATCTTGAGGAGCACAGATTAAAGAATACGACTAGGTTATTAGCTAGAGAGTTTATATAAATTAATCTCCAGACAGATGCAAAAAAGCCCAGAAAATAGGCCCAAAACAGATAACCCTAGTCCAGAATAACAGATACCGTAAAATAATATAACTTTAAAATGAGGTTCTCATTAAAAAGTATCATCGATTTTGTATATTAAATATTGAAATAGAACTTGAATATAGAACTTAAACTTGAAATTAAGAGATTTCATTCTCAAAGTCCAAGACTTTTGTTATAACGGATGCAAAAAAGAAAACTAAATAATGTTAATAAAGAACGCAAATATTTAACGTTGTTCACTAACAATGTGTTAGCTACGTCCACAGGCGGAGGGGAGGAAAGTTTTATTGATTTTGAGGAGTAAAAATTAAAGAATACGAGTAGGTTATTAGCTAGAGAGTTTATATATACTACTCTCTAGACAGATGCTGAAAATGCCAGAAAATAGGCCCAAAACAGATAGCCCTAGTACAGAATAACAGATACCGTAAAATAATCTCACTTTAAAATGAGGTGCTCAATAAAAATGATCATCGATTTTGTATATTAAATATTGAAATAGAACTTAAATTTGAAATTAGGAGTTTTCATTCTCAAAGGCCAAGACTTTCGTTATAACGGATGCAAAAAAATAATTAAATAATGTAAATAAACAATGCAGAGATTTAACGTGGTTCACTAACAATGTGTTAGCTACGTCCACAGGCAGAGGGGAGTAAATTTTTATTGATCTTGAGGAGTACAGATTAGAGAACACGACTAGGTTATGACCTATAGAGTTTATATATACTACTCTCTAGACAGATCTAGAAATGCCCAGAAAATAGGCCCAAAACAGATAACCCTAGTCCACTATAACTGATACCGTAAAATAATTTCACTTTAAAATGAGGTGCTCATTAAAAAGTATCAATAATTTTGTATATTAAATATTGAAATAGAACTTGAATATAGAACTTAAACTTGAAATTAGGAGATTTCATTCTGAAAGGCCAAGACTATTGTTTATAACGGATGCGAAAAAAGATTAAATTAAGTAAATTAAGAACGCATAGATTTAACGTGGTTCACTAACAATGTGTTAGTTACGTCCACATGCAGAGGGGAGGAAAGTTTTATTGATCTTAAGGAGTATAGATTAAAGAATACGACTAGGTTATGAGCTAGAGAGTTAATATACTACTCTCTAGACAGATGCGGAAAAGCACGAAAAATAGGCCCAAAACAGATAACCCTAGTACTGAATAACAGATACCGTAAAATAATCTCACTTTAAAATGAGTTGCTCATTAAAAAAAATCATCAATTTTGTATACTAAATATTGAAATAAAACTTGAATATAGAACTTAAACTTGAAATTAGGAGATTTCATTCTCAAAGGCCAAGACTTTTGTTATAATGGATGCAAAAAAAGATTGAATAACGTAAATAAAGAACGCAGAGATTTGACGTGGTTCACTACCAAGGTGTTATCTACGTCCACATGTAGAGGGGAGGAAAGTTTTATTGATCTTTAGGAGTACAGATTACATAATACAACTAGGTTATGACCTAGAGAGTTTATATACTACTCTCTAGACAGATGCGCAAAAGCCCTAAAAATAGGCCCAAAACATATAACCCTAGTATAGAATAACAGATACTAGAAAATATTCTCACTTTAAAATGAGGTGCTCATTAAAATGTATCATCAATTTTGTATATTAAATATTGAAATAGAACTTAAACTTGAAATTAGGAGATTTCATTCTCAAATGCCTAGTCTTTTGTTATAACGGATACAAAAAAAGATAAAATAATATAAATAAAGAACACAGAGATTTAACTTGGTTCACTAACAATGTGTTAGCTACGTCCACAGGCAGAGGAGAGCAATTTTTTTTGATCCTAAGGAGTACATATTTCATAATACGACTAGGTTATGACCTAGAGAGTTTATATACTCCTCTCTAGACAGGTGCAGAAAAGCCCAGAAAACAGGACTAAAACAGATAACCCTAGTCGAGAATAACAGATACCATTAAATAATCTCACTTTTAAATTAGGTGCTCATTAAAAAGTATCATCAATTTTGTATATTAAATATTGAAATAGAACTTGAATATAGAACTTAATCTTGAAATTAGGAGATTTCATTCTCAAAGGCCAAGACTTTTGTTATAACGGATGCAAAAAAAGATTAAATAACGTAAATAAAAAACGCATATATTTAACGTGGTTCACTAACAATGTGTTAGCTACGTCCACAAGAAGAGGGGAGGAAAGTTTTATTGATCGTGAGGAGTAAAGATTACAGAATACGACTAGGTAATGACCTAGAGAGTTTATATACTACTCTTTAGACAGATGCGAAAAATCCCAGGATATAGGCCTAAAACAGATAACCTTAGTCCAGAATAACATATACCTTAAAAAATCTCACTTTAAAATGAGTTGCTCATTAAAAAGTATCATAAATTTTGTATAATTAACATTGAAATAGAACTTGAATATAAAACTTAAACTTGAACATAATCATGGGGATTGGATTTTGGATTTTGAACTTGGAATAATTTCATTTTATTCTAACAATTGGGACTTAACTCGGAGTTGTACCAATCTTGGCACTAGGCTAATGGTTTTGTCTTCGGCTCTAAGGGGAGAGACAAATTAGGTGTCTATAGAAGTCCCTACTTTGTCCGAGCGCCCGGTGAGGAAAGCACAAGTAGCGTAAGTTAAAATATTCAATTGGTGCTCAAGATTTTCTGCAATTGTGACCATCATTTGTACGCCGGTACCTGCATAAGACAAGCACAAGGAAACGGGTCGAGTCTATCTCCGGTCTGGCCTAACGACTCAACTTTGTATGGCTTGAACATATTCCGCCCCTTGCTTGGAACTGAGCTTGGGATTGAAAATTTTGATATTTGTATATGCCGTTTAAGGTTCACTCGGCTTGATCCACTCGGTAGTGATTTTGGATTTTCCGCCGGGGGAAAATTTGAACACATGTCATGTTGCTTTGAATTTCCCGGAACCTAGGTCCGTTGGGAGTGCTTTGTATATTTTTCGAAGTTTGGATGCTCGAGATATTTATCCTCCATTGTTGCCGAAACAAACATATACCCGTACTTGCCAGAAAGGATTTTGATTTGATGTTTGATGTCTGGCGCAGAAAACCATAGCAGGAAAGTACATACGATCAGCACAGAGGACAGTGCGGAGATTCTCGCATGCGCCAACAGTGGGCCCAACGCCTGGCGCCGGCCTGGGTTATATATACCCCTCCGTGAGCTAGGTTTCATTTCTCATTCTTGCTCATTTGTTTATCAAACATTTTTGTTTTTGCTCTTGTTTTGCTCAAGCTTGCTATTTTCTCCTCCTACTTCAATCCATGTAAGTATTTCAAGTTTTGCTTTTCAAAATGCCTTGAAGGAAATAGTGCCCTTGGTCCAAGTTTGCAGTTAATGCTAAGTCTAATAAATGCGGTTCAGTATTAATTAAGCAAGTTAATTATGCAGTGAGATCAACTGATATTAATGCCTAGCTAGAGGCCACTTCAGTTCAAGTGGAATTAATGTTATTAATGCCACAACTTACTCTTGACTGAACCCGTAGGGTCACACAAATAGTACGTGAACGGATCAAGTATTTAGGAGAATACTATATTCAATAAATGCTCTAAATAATGGATATTCGAAGATAACGGATGTTGGTTTAGGTGGGAGCTAAACAAACTGTCAAAAGGCAAAGAAAGAATATTTGCCGGAAATGAAGATATTGCCGGAAACGGAAATATGGTTCAGAACGGAAATATAAATATTATCGAAGTCGAAGATATTGCCGGAAACGGAAACATGGTTCGTATCGGAAATATTATCGTAAAAAGAAATATTGCCGGAATCAAAAATATTACCGCAAACGGAAATATTATCGGAATTGTAAATATTGTCGGAATCAGAATTAAATTCCAGAATCGGAAAAACGTATCGGAAATAGGAAACGAGCGACGGACCATTGCATGAAGCATAGGCCCATCGCTCGATGAGCCAAGCGCAGCGCCAAGCACCAAGGCCCAGCGCCAACGCAAGCACACCAGGCACACAGACCCAGCGCGCCAGCGCCAGCACACAGGCCCAGCGTCCAGTGCGAAGCTGTGCTGGCCTTGTGCGGGCTGTGCGTTGCTTGGGCCATGGCTCCAAGATGCTTGGGCCATAAGGCTGCGTGCATACAAGACCTTGCTGGTCGGTTTGCTCGCCTTGGAAGCAGCCGTCTAGGCCTAGCATTTTCGAAAAATTGGTTTTTGGTATAGTTCCAAGACTTTCCTAAAATCGTTGTAGGGTTTTGGCTCTTAGGGGTTTTCCTATTTCCTATAAATACATGGCCTATGGGCATGAATAAACTCATCAATTGAAACACAATTCAATACTCTTTTCCTATCACCTAAAGTGAGATCCCGAAACCATAAAACTTTATATTATATCGTAGTTCGTACGATTTAAGGCGAATCCCAAAATACTGTGGACTATCTACGGAGGGAAGATGTTTGGCGTTCTAACTTTTTCTTGTTCAGTTCGGGAGCAGCAAGGGAAGACACACATCACAAAGTGTGTTCACTAAATTATGCTAAATGATTACGTGCATTTATTTTGGATTATGGAATTTATGGTTTTTCCGCATGACATTAGAGTGTTCATAACCTAACAGTTGTATCACGAGTCTCTAATTAATTGCATAATAATTTAAATTAATATGGATTAATATTATAAAATTTTAAAGAAATAAAGGGGTGAGTTAATTTGGTATAATTAATTGCAAATTCATGCGATTATTAATCAATATGTTCGCAGGATTTTCGGCAGTTTTGTCAATAATGCTCGGAATTTTATGTTTTTATAGCGAATTCTGCATGTAAACGACGTTTTAAAATTTTAACAAAAATCATGATTTTGTGCCGAACCCAGAATTCCCAAATGCGAAGCCTTACTATGACTTTTAGGAGGTTTTAGTTTTTCGGATGCATAATTATGATTTTAAAGATATTAAAAATTAATTTTTGTGAATCTTGTTTAATGATTTTGAGTTAATAGAAGACCAGCTGCATAAGATTAACAATTTTAAGTTTTAAATTCGTTAATTATGCTACCTAATTCGTAATTATAAATAATTTGTTGAATTTCAAATAATTCGGAATTTGTTTTGATTTTCATAATTAATTAGTAATTTAATTGGGATCTTAACACTAAAACACCACCTAAAATTTGTTAATGTTTGAATCTTTAAAATTTTATGAAACCTTATTTTAATCCCTAAAGTATATCGGAAATTATTTTAATTAATGCATTTTCGATTAATCACTTAAAATTTTATGAAATTAATACGATTTATTAATTGTAATAAAATTTCGAAATATATAAAATATTGATTTTATAGATGTTAACGAAATTGCACGCACGAAGCAATGGATAGCTTAATGTTACCCTTATGGGGTGTTGCAATGATACGGTCATGCGACTACAAGCAAAGGAGCTCTTCGCCCATGCGGTACCATAACAAAGAGCAAGGCACAAGCACGCACATGGGCTACGAGATGTGGGTGTGTGCGAGTGAACAAAGGCGAAAAAGCAACACGCACAGGGGTGAGCGAGCGACACGCTGAGCAAAGGAGCTCACATGTGCGCAGCGCCCAGCCCCTCTGACTGGCGCGCGAGCAAGCGAGCGCTGCTCCTTGCTTCGCTGCTGTGTCTGATGGATCAGCGCGGGCCAGCGAGCGCTGGGCGAGCCAGCGAGCGATCACTCGCTGCTGTCTGAGCTGTGCGCGTGTGGGCTTGGTGAGGCGTGGGATTCGTGCTCATGGCCTTGCCTTGGCCCAACGTTCGATTTAATTTTCGTTAAGCGACGAATTTAATTTTATTTAATTTCGTGCTTATAATTTTTTCTCGGAATTTAATTTTATTAGTTTAATTATTATAATTAATTTTATAATAATTATTTAATAAAATTAAAACTTTGAATAAATTATGATTAATTTATTTTAATCAACTAAAATTAGTCAAAAGCTATATAAAATATTAATATACGAGCTTTAAATTTTTAAATAAATATGTGGTTTCCGATTGGACATGGAAAGACATTTTTATGTTTAAAAATTAGTAAAGCATTTGATTTTTTGTTTGAGTGGGAGCTTTTATTCATGAATGGTTAAACTCTTAATTATGTCCTTGTTACCTTAGGATTAATAAACTCGATTAGAACTAATAAGGTCAAATAATTGGTAGATTTTTGAGCCTTAATTAGTTGTTGCAATTATTATGTGATGCATTTTTCTGCTAACTTGCTAAGTGGGCCATTCATTGTTAAATGAATGGGTGAATAGTATATTGTAAATATATTGTTTTGCAGGTTGCGAAAAGTGACTAGTATGGCCCAAATAGGATAGAAAATATGGTCTGCGTACAATTAATTTTGAATGTAAAATATGGTCAAAAGTACCATGGTTTTTATTTAAATATCGTCTGCGTACCATTAATTTGTTGTACATCCTATATGGTGAAAATGACGCCTCCCATAGTGAAATTCAAGGACGGAGTTTCCAATCCATTTTCAAGACGGAGTTTGAAGATTGAAGCTTCAAGATGAAGTTGGGCCATACTAGATCACAAATTTTATCTTATGCATGTTTTGAGATATTTATTGCTTTGCATATGTCTTAATATTTTACATGAGATTGTGATTTAGCTATGTTGCATGCTTAAGGATTTTAGTTCGCTTAAAATCTAACCAACATAGTAAAAGCCTTAAGTTCGAAAGTTTAAAATTGAGTTAAAAGGTGTCATTCCAAAATAACACTTACTTTCTCACCTTTATGTCAGGTTAGTGATAGTTTTCCGCTATAGCGAGGTGTCACTTCTTGATTTTATTGGGGTAAGGTACACATTAGTTGTGAGTACAAGTTGATTTTGGTTGAACTCAACGATATATATAAGGAGTCCTTTTATGTCGTGGAAAATGGGATAGGTTTTTCTAATAAGTACTTAGACGTACCTATCAAACAAGAATAGTTCCTAGACTATTAGCAATGGATTTGCTTACCTAAAAATTACTTAGAATTAAGACAAGAAAAGCATTATTAGTTCTTTAATGGTTTTGAGGATCTTGGATTCATTTTATTCTCACCTAACGGAACAAATACAATTGAATACAATGCTTAATAACTTTGAATTAGGCATGATTGATTGAATTTAATTTTATTAAGAGCATGTATTTATGGTTATTTACTTGTTTATTCTTTTTAATTGTAGTTTTTACTATGGCAAACAACAATTCATTCAACATTCGGTCAATACACGAAAAGGAGAAGTTAAACAGGAAAAACTTCCTTGATTGGCAAAGGAACTTGCAAATAGTTCTTATGCATGAAGGAAAGGAGTATGTCCTTGTAGACACCTAAATTGTGTCTCCCCTAATGGGATGATGACGATACTATTACCCTTGCTAGGTGGTTGGTGCAACTTTGTGCGGAAGTCCCAATTGCTATAGTATATTCCAAAATCGAAAATCCAAAGTCTAATTCCCGAGCCCATTCCCATTACGGAACTCGGTACAAAATTCAATTTCCGAAAATCAATTTCAAAATCCAAACACAATCTTACCTAATGGACCTCTCCATTGGTTTTACAAGGCCCTTTCCAGTCAAAATGACATTAAGCAATCCAAATTCGGGCGCCGACCCACAAAACCTAGCATGCTGGGCCCCGTCCCGTAAAACCGAGTTCAAACACAAAATCCAAATTCAAAATGGCTTGTTTTTAGACGCAAATCAAGCCTTAATCCCCAAGAAATCACTACGTGCCAAGGTCGTACAAACCGTACCAAGGCCACGTCACCTGCGCCAGTCGCAGCTGGCTTTTGGATTTTAGCCGCATAATCCCCTATTTAAACCCTCATTTCCCAAGAATTTGGGGAGGGAAGATTATCAACATATCGTCGTAATCTCAAAATTATCTCTCAAAATAAAAATACAAAATCAAGTTATAATCTACAATTTCCTTCACAATTCCAAACATTTAAGCAATTGGGAGCACTAATCGGAAAGCTAAATGTAGGCGGGTATTTTTCGTACGTTGCTTTCCCTTCCTACGGGGCGGTGTTAGGACCTTTTTATTTTTGTACTTTGAAGGAGTCGCCAACAAACATTGTTTAGGGTCTCGTTTGGAAAGACCAAAAAGATGACTCTATTAGGATAAGGCTTTGAATCTTCGAAACGGATGGGTGAGATCTGGGCAAGGTAATGAGATGCTTATTCCGCGAGCTTTAGAAATAATTCAAGTGCGTGACACAACATTTTCGAAAAATACCCTAGTTTAGACTATGTGGGTTTGAATTTAGAACAAATAGAATTTCTACTTTGTATTGTGGCCACTTTTCTTTAAAGTTAATTTAAGGGAACCTAAGATCGGTTTGTCCAAGAAATTATCTTTGTTAAGCGTGGTGTAGCCTTGTATTTTGTTGAATTTAGCATGTAAGGTGATGAAAGCGATAAGCAAGTAAAGCAACATCACAATTGAAAATAAGTGCGGAATTAGTAAAATACAAGACCTCCTAGAAATGGACTAGGAAGTAGAACCACATTGCCTAGAAGGACTAGGCAAGTAAAGTTGCATAATTGAAAGTGCGGATTTGAAATGCGGAATCGTAATTTCGTAATTGAAAGGTGCGGAATTGAAAGGTGCATAATTGAAATTGCGGAATTGAAATTGCAATATTGAAATTGAACTTAAGCACATGAGATCCGAACGCCAAACGTCTACTGAAAAATAAGTGCGTCCGACACGGATTCAAAGCTAAAAAATCTCAACTTAAGGATGGATTGTTCACCCAAAGTATCCTAGATTTTGCGCATAGAACATGAATGGTTTGAAACTTGAAATATTGAACTTGAAATGTTGAACTTTGAAATATTGAACTTGAACTTGAAACTTTGAATTTGAACTTGAAACTTTGAACTTAAGAGTTTTGAATCTCAAAGATCGGACCTTTTAATATTGAAAAGGCTTAATCTTTGATATGCTCTTACTTTGAAATAATCCTAATTTAGGGAAGTGATTATGAACAACCCTAAACATTATTGGATCTAGAAACTTGAACTTGAAATTTGAAAAGTGGAGTCTTGAATCTCAAAGACTAAACCTTTAAACATTAGAAAGGCATTATATTTGTTTACTCCATATTTTGAAGATGATTCTAGTTCAAGGAAGTGATTACAAACAACCATGAACATCATTGAATCTTGAAAGTTTGCATTTTGTGTCACATAAAGTTTGGATTTTGAAAGAAATGTATGATTGTTGTAAGTGACATTTTTAGGATTAAAAATGGTAACTTACTAATCACTTTTGAAAGAGAAAAAAAATCAAAGAAACATGATTGATTATGGTGGGATTCGGAATTACCTATTGAGGCTTAGGCAAGAATTCCGTTTAGAGATCCCAATTGCTTAGAACTTGAAATATTGGATGAGATTTTGAAGGTTTTTTGGATTTTGATTTGAGTTGAAATTTTTATATTACGACGTTGTGTTTTGATTTTTTCCTCCCCATAATGTTCACAATTAGGGGTTTTTATAGGAGGATTTGCTGCTAAACGCCAGCCAACGCCAGCGCAGCACCAGCGCTAGGCGCTGCTGACGTGGCGTAGATGCTGCCAAAACAAGGACGCGGGCTTCGTCCTTGCATTGTCTTGTCTTGATGTACCTTCGTACTATTTGTACGAAGTTGGCACGTAGTGTTGCTTGGGGATTAAGGCTTGGTTTGCGTCTAAAACCAAGCCGTTTCGGGTTTTTGAATTTCGGTTTTACGGGACGAGGCCCAGCTTGCTCGGTTTTGTAGGTCGGCGCCCGAATTTGGATTTCTTAATGTCATTTTGACGGGAAAAGGCCTTGTAAAACCAATGGGATAGTCCATTGGGTGAGATTGTACTTGGATTTTGAAATTGATTTTTGGAAATTGTATTTTGTACCGAGTTTCAGAATGGGAACGGCCTCAGGGATTGGATTTGGCTCTTGGATTTTGGAAATGTTCTTAGCAATTGGGACTTCCGCATGGATTTTTTCCATCCGCCTAATAAGGATAATGGTATCGTCTTCATCCCAATGTGGAGACACAAATTAGGTGTCTAAAGAAGCCCCCACTTTGACTGAGCGTTCAGTTAGGAAAGCGCAAGTCAAAGTACTTCGAAAGGCACGGAGGATGATCAAGATGTTCTGCAATCAAGACCATTCTTTGTACGCCGGTACCTGCACAAAATAGGTGTTAGAAAAAAGTATAGAGTCTACCTCCGTCGGTTATGACGACTCTGATTTGTACTTGTACTGCTCTTCCGTCTTTGGTCTAGGATGGAGCTTGGCATCGAAAATTTGGAATCTTGAATTTTTGAATCTTGATTTTTGAATTTTGAATACCCGGAATTGATCCGCTGGGGTTGCGCTTTACTGGGGATGAGAGCTTTTTGGCTCTCTTGATTTTGAAATTTCGGCCGACTTTCCTGGAGCTTGGGTCCGTTGGGAGTCGAACGCCTGAGTCGTTGTATTTTTTGGACTTTGTATTCTTGAAATTCTCATCTGTTTGTGCTTGGAGATACGGGTATATACCCGTATTTTCGAAGGATAGCATGATTTGACGTTTTGATGTGTGTTGCAGAAAACCGTAGCAGCAACTGACGTGCAATCAGCACGGGAGAGCGCGCGTTGAAGATTCCTGCGCATGCAGCAGGCAGCGCTGGGCGCTGTGCTCCGCGTTCGGCGCGGGGTTGTGCTATAAAAGTGTTGGAAATTCTCATTGGGAAACACAAAGGGAAAAAAGTGAGTGAAAATAAAGAGTTCCACATGGAAAAAACTCTTCATATTCTCCTTGTTTATTAATTGGGGAATGAGTGTAACTCTTGTTTAACAAAGTGTGAGGGTTGTATGGGTGGACACATCACACACACGTGCGCGCGCCGGGCCGGGCTCGGGCCTCGGGCCGTGGGCCGTAGGCCTTGGTACTAGGTACTTGGTACTTGAGCTCTTGGGAATGCTGTTCGCGGGCGTGGGGTGGGTTTTATGGGTCAACCCTATTCTTTTTGGTAACTGGACCGTTTTGGTTAAGTCACTGTTAGGGAATCTGTATTGATTACGTAACCGTTGGATTAATTACCATTAATTGCGTCAGTTACAACATTGATTAAATCTGACCGTTTTTGGCTGTTACAATCCTCATTGATTTCAGCCGTTTCTGTCTGTTGCCTTGCTTTGATTCTGATTACTTAAATCAGAATTTCGGAGTCTTTCAAAACACAGAAATTCATTCACACAAAATACGAAAATACATTTCTTCTCTCAAACAAAAAATTGCTCTCGGTTTTGGGCATATGTTATGACTCCATCCGGCTTTGTGAGTGCACACAACGTCGGAGTTGCGCTAATCCTGGAGGGCGACCGCATTCTGTTCTACTGCACCGGGAGGTAGCGCGGAATCGGCTTTTAGAACACTGGGTGTCCACGCCGCAACAATTGTTCTTCGTTCAGTTCATCGAATCAGATAAATTTGTTATAATTTTTGGTTTAATTGCAACAATCTAAAAGACGATTATTATGGCTTTGACTTCGAAATCCATGATTCCTGATATGTCTAAGTTAGAACCTCTTGATGGCAAGAATTATAAACGTTGGGCTGTTAGGATGCGATTCTATTTAGAACAAATTGAGATTGCTTATGTGCTTGATGATGTTGTCGAACCTGATGATGAAACTGAATTGCATGCTTTTGAGTTGAAATTTGCTAAAGATGATAGGACATGTAAGGGCATGTTGCTGCATCATATGTCGAATGCATTGCTTGATATCTATATGCACTAGTGCAAAAACGTTTAATTGCATCGCTGCATTTGCATCGCCAATCTAAACATGTGACGCAAATGACAAATTTTAGCATAAAATTTAGTCATTTGCGTCGCAGCTTTATTAAACAGCGAGGCAAATGACTCTAAAATGCTCACAGAGTCATTTGCGTCGCAGATTAGTAAAACAGCGACGCAATTTAATCAATCAAGTGCGTCGCAGTTTCATTAATCTGCGACGCAAATGACTCTGAGAACATCTTAGAGTCATTTGCCCCGTAGTTTAATAAAGCTGCGACGCACAGGTGTTTGTGAATTTAATTTTTTCTCAAATTCGCGCTCACCTTTTAATTGTTTTCTTCAATATTCTGACTTGCTCCAAATGACCTAAATCTATCCAAACCAGTTAAGCCCAAAACTTCCGTTCTCACCGGCTTCACCCTTTCGTTTACCAGCTTCACTGCCGTCGTCTTCCCTCCTTCTGCGTCGTTCTCTCCTTCCCCTGCGCCGTTCAACTTGCTGTTCGTCCTCCTCTTCAACCTGCTGCTCGTTCTCTTCTTCCCCTGCGTCGTTCAACTCAAACTAATCAGTGTCGCTGCTCCGTGTTAACGCCGCCTTCCATGGCAGCCGCCCACGCCGCCGCCCACTCCTCCGCTCCTGGTCACTGTCTTCTCTCCTCTCCTAGGTATATTTAAAGATTGAATTTTAATTTTGATATTAAGATTGAATTTTTGTGGATATTGAATTTTAATTGTTCATTTTAATTTTAATTGTGCATTGTCTCTTGACTGTTAAGGTTTTGAGTTCGTTTGATTTTTGACGGAAAAATGCGCTGATAATTCTTAGAATTTCGTTGTTTAGAATTTTACTTTTTTGGCATTGGACTGCTATTCTGTAGGTTTTAGGCACGGAATTGCTATTATTTTGTGAGATTTGGATGTATTTGGGAGAAATGTGTTATGATTTTGATTGTTGTTTAAATTAATTTTCAGCTTTACCCTTATATCCTTGTAGTATTGGTCTTCTGACTTGTATTGGTCTGGTTTCCTGAAAAAATCAAAATGTTGAGAGTGAAGTGCAATTTCTCTTGCTGCAATATATTTTTTATATCATCAAATGTATGGATAATATTAATGCAATTTGCCAAATTCTGTTGCTCTTATTTTTGTACTCCATGTTTTAATTGGGAACTTGTGAAGAAACCCTTTCGTTGGCAACTTGGCATTATTTTCTTTATTTTTCTTTCAGGTAAAGAGCTTCACTATTATTTTCCGTTATGTTAAATACTAGATGTTGTTAAGGTCTCGTAAGGATTTTCATGTTGTTGCCACAGAAGCTGTTTGGTAATATGTGCTTGAATATTACGTATACTACCTCCGTAGATGCTGAAGATAACATACAAGAGTTGTTTGTGTTAGGTGTAGAAGCAATCCCGGATTGACAGAGGTTTCCTCTAGTTCTGTTGGCTTCTCCTTTTTGTGTTCTTGTTTTATTTATTTTCTTCAAATTTTGTGAAGACTTAACAAAAGATAGTTGTCGAACACTTGCATATCATTGCATTGAACATGATCGAACACTGTAATTTTCAATTGCTGTTGGTAATTAGATCACGAAACTGGTGATTTGGCAATTAGACATGTAACCAATGTATAAATTTCGTAGTTATGAAGTGGACTCGGAGCAGTTGTCTTGGCATATGCTCTTTTTGGTGATTAAATTTTCTACACGACCTTTCTTTCTGTGGAAATTTGGAATTACTTATTAGTTACAATCGTTGTCAGAAACTCTGCGGAGTTGGATGTTTTAATAGTGATTTATCGCTTTTTAAATTGGAGTTCACTCTTCGAATAATCTATAATATGTAGACAGGGCAGTGACGTGTCTGTGAAGGATCTTGACTACCTTTTGTCTCTACTTGAGGAAAAGAAGAGAAAGATGGCCGGAGCAAGAAGAAGTTAGGGTTTGAAGCCAGTAAACTCGCTAAGAATACAAGGAAATGGTTAAGATTGAAGCCAGTAAACTCGCTAAGAAGCATCCACGATGTCTTGCAGATGGAATGAGCTACTAGGACGGTGGTTGACTGGTACTTTCATTCCGGCAGAAATATTAAAAGTACAAGAGGTTGTGTCAATGAGATCAATCAGTATATTTCGCAACATAATCAGCTTTTGTTGGATCACATAACTGACCTTACTTTGGAGCTCTCTGATGCCCAGTTTGTGTTCTATGATGTTTACCAAGGTTTCATGCGTATCTTGTCCAACCCTAAACACTATGGTAAGCACTTTCATTACATTACATTGGTGGAACTGTTTTTAACCTATGATCTTGTAACAATGCTGGTTATAATGTTGTACAATACTTAGTGTTACTTGTGCAGTTATATATGCATAATTATGTCTCTAAGCTGATTCTGTTGTGATGTTGGTAGTGATGGTATGTGACATATTTCATCCCTTGAGCGTCCGAGCACTGGTGAACATAACTTCAGCAGCAGCAGCAGCAGGTGTTCTGGCAACAACAGTTATCGATTACAAGCTAGAAGCAACAGCAGCTGTTCTGGCAGAAGTAGAAAGCAGCAATTCTGGCAGCAGCTGCAGTTGAAACCAGAACAAAACCAAGCCAGCCTAAAGAGTGTTTATTTTCACCAGTTGCTGGACTTTCTTGAAGTTCTCTGCCTGAACTGTGACTATCACCGTTTGTAATGCATCCCATCTTTGTATTGAAAGTCATATCTTTATTTGTCATAGATTTGATTTCTAACTTCTTCCATTTTTATATCCAGGATAGAGATCTTCTGTCATGATATCAGTGTGCATATTCCTCATCATATCTCTCCTAAAATTCTAAGTCACGCACACAATCAAAATATCTACAACTATGGCGAAACCAAGAAACACAAGCAGATCCACAGTCACTTTAATCTGGTCTTCTCATCTGGTAAGCTTCACTTCATCCCTTTTTCTTATTTTGATTTTCGTAATTTGTGCACAATTGTCAAATTAGAATGTGGATTTAATATTAATTGATTGGGTACAATATTCTGATACATAATTTGTAAAGAGCCTTAGAAAGTTGTAAATAAGCATATTAAACGTAGAATAAGTTTGAAAACATTCCTTAGGTTCTTTAGTTCAAAGTTGGGTTCGAAAACTTCATTTTTGGCTAAAAATGACCTAGAACGACCCAATTAGCCTTAAATGTGAAATAATAGATTGTAAAGAGCCTTAGAAAGTTATAACTATGCATATGAGACGTGTAATAAGTATGAAAACATTCCTTAGGCTCTTTGGTTCAAAGTTGGGTTCGAAAACATCATTTTTGCCTAAAAATGACCTAGAACGACCCAATTAGCCTTAAATGTGAAATAATAGATTGTAAAGAGCCTTAGAAAGTTATAACTATGCATATGAGACGTGTAATAAGTTTGAAAACATTCCTTAGGTTCTTTAGTTCAAAGTTGGGTTCGAAAACATCATTTTTGCCTAAAAATGACCTAGAACGACTCAATTAGCCTTAAATGTGGCTACTACGTATATAATTGCATTTACATGTGTAAACAAAGTATATAATTTCACTTACATGTAAAATATTCTTTGCATTTACATGTGTAAACAAAGTATATATACTTGCATATTTTATCGAATGTGTAGTGCTTTTCGGAGTTACAAGAGACTAGGTGGACAATCTAAGGGAACTAAATTAACATGGATTCCAGCACAGGTATAATTAGTTTATTATTTACCTAAGAAGCAAGTTTTTCAAAATTATAGCATACAATGTGATAGAAATTTTACTTGTGTTATTTATTTTAATGCATTTAGTGTGCTCAACAACCGGGATCACTAGATTGTGGCTACTACGTCATGCGTTTTATGTACGACATAATAATGAATCATGGTAATAGTCAAGATCTTACTAAGGTATGTTCTCATAAACTATGTACTTTATATAATAAATTGAAGTACACAAAACTATTATATTGATCGATCGTTGATAAATTGAATTATTTACACTTTTTTAGGATTTTTCAAGAACATTGCCTTATTCACCGGAGGAGATTAATGAGGTGAAAGATTTTTGGGCAGATTACTTCATGAACAATGTCGAATTTTTAGCTTAATTTTTAATATGAACTTGATCTCTAGCTAGCTACGTACCTTTGTTGTAATAATTTTATGTTTGTTGTAACATGTTGGTTGATCTATGAGGAATTTAATTGCCTTTTATTGGGAACGTTAATTACGTTGTAAACTTTTGTGACAGGTATTATTTATAAATGTATTCCCGGTATTGGGAATGAAGCGTCTAATTTCAAAGACGATCATGTCGGAATTTCCAACTACAATATTAAAAAACGAAAATTATTTTTTAAAAAAATAAGTCATTTGCCACGCACGTTAGCTTAATGTGCGAGGCACATTTGCCACGCACATTTGCTTATTGTGCGACGCAAATAAGGGTCATTTGCGTCGCACATTTAGCTAATGTGCGTGGCAAATGACTTTTCAACATGGTGCCTGAAAAGTCATCGATTTTTCGATTTTTCGATTTTGTTAATTTTTCATTAAAAATTAAAAGTATCGGACAGTAATTCAATTAAAAGGTCAACCTAAACTACTCGGAATTGCTTGAAATTTTGACACAATGTTTCTGGGTACATTCTTGATCTATGGTAAAATTCTCATATTTTTCCGATTAGTATAAACCCTAATTTTTCTTTTCCCCAATTCGTAAAATTTGCAACCCTAATTGAATTTTAATTAATTTTGATTTAATAATTCGGTTAATTGGGGAAGGGGGTATAATTTCATGGGTCAGTGGCAAATTTAAAAAATTATTGGATTAAAATTTTGAATGGTTTCGTTAATTTTAATCGCACTTAAACCAAATTATTAATAATCTGAAATTTAATTGTTTATGAACGATATAAAGTTTCGGATTTTATTAATTAAAATTTCAAACTTTAAAGTTGATTCGATCGTTCTTGAAAGTTTGAATATTGTTAGCCCTTGATTTATTAATTTTACGAAATTGGATTGTCGTTAAAGTTTATTAAATCGTTAAAAATCGTTGTTTTTCGAAAATAAAAATCGTAACTTTTTTGAAAAAAAAAATTAATGCAAGTTCGTGAATTAAATTTAATTTTAATTAAGTTGGTCCGTATTACGAACCAAAAACACGAACATGAGCATGGTGGAAGTATGGCTCGTCGAGCCATACGAGGCCATTGTGCTCGACCGAGCCATACGACACGGGCAGCAGCAGCGAATGCTGCGTGCCTCGTGCGCGCTAGGCGAGGAAGGGGCAGGCGAGGTAGCTTGCGGGGCTGCGACGAAGCGAGGCGCAAGCCTTGCGACGTCTAGCACACACGATGCACAACACACAGCGCAGGGGCAGCGATGCTGCGGGTACGCGCGCGCGCGTGAGCGATGGGGCGGGGTGCGCGAGCTCTGCTCGTGTGCTCTTGGGCCTCACGCGAGGCGGGGCTGGGCGCAAGCCTAGCCTGATTTAGCAATTGGACTTTTTTTTAAATCGTTTAATTCGTTGGGATTCGTATATTTGCATTAATTTTGGTTAACGGGATATTTAATTTAATATTTTATTTGCTTGGGCCGGGCCGCGAGTTTTAATTTAATATTTCATAATTAATTATCCGGAATTATTATTGGTTTGAGTGGGAGCCACTAAATGAAATTAAAATGAAATAATTATTTTAATTATTTTCGTAGGTCGCACTATTTTAATTAAATTCAATTTTAATTAGAATAAAGTCTAAGGATTAATAATTTGGAAATTGATTAATCTTTTAGGACGCGTTTATGTGAACGTGAATTTTAATTAATTCACGTAAATACTTGCATATTAACATGGGCCATTCGTTTTAGCACACGAATGGATGAATGCGTAGAATGTATATTTTATGCAATGCAGGTACTCCAAGTGACTAGTATGGCCAATTTAGGATAGTTAAATACGGTCTGTGTACCGTTCTATCTTTGAATGTAAAGTTTTAAATATGGTCTGCGTACCATGGAAATTTTGATGTAATTTATTATTTTCAAGTATTTCTAAGTTTAGAACTTTAAGTTAGCATTGAATGAAGATTCAAGACGATGCCAAGCTAGCAAGGAGGTGATGAAGATTGGATGCTTCAAGACAAGATGTTTTGGGCCATACTAGATCACCATTTATTTATGCAATTTAATATATATATATTATGCGTGAATGTATGAATGTATGAATGCTTTGCATGAACAGGTTGTTTCCTATGAATCGATTAGTTTTAAGTTCACTAAATAATCGAACCAACATAGAAACAACTAGGTCCAAGTAATATTGAGTTTAAAAATTGCCTTCCAAATCAACACTTACAAAAATCTAGGGATCGTAGGTTTACGTTAAAGGGAGGTGCTATTTTAGTTGACTTAGGTGGTAAGGCGTCCTAAAGGAGCACGTTGATTGTGGTTGCAACTCAAACAACAATGGCATTAAGTTGTGGCAATGGGATAAATTATGGCATTAATTTATTAACCAAGAGTAATTTGGAGATTACTAGCAATAGGTTTTGCTTACCTAAAATCTTAAACTACTTAAGACATGCTAAAGCTGCTTAAGGATTTAGGACTTTTGGGGTCTTGGAATCGTTTCATTCATTTTGGACCATGTTTTTGCTTTTTGCATGAATGAGATGTTTTTAATAGCTTTAATGATTGCATGTTTTTGCTTTTATTTCAAAGTTATTGAATTGTATGAATGGTTATTTATTGCATATTCTTTTCGATTGTAGTAATCAAAATGGTCGCAAACATAACAACAATCATATCAGCTGAAATTCTGGGTTTCGAGTTAGACTTAACTAATTTTCTTGAATGGAAAGAGAAACTTGTCGAAGTTTTGAAAGTTAATGGCATACACTATGTCATTGAACAACCTTTCCCTAGCTATGATGCGCGAGGCATGACTCCTGAAAGGTACAGAAGTTGGGCACTTCACAAGTACCTTGTCACGGAGTTCATCCTTAAATCTATCCCTGACAGTTGGAGAGGAAGGTTCATTACCTTTGAACCTCAAGCTCTCCTAAGTAGCCTCGAGGATAAATTTGCGGGTTTTCGACCCTTGTGCCAAACTTGTGGCAATGGGGTCGACGAATTGGCTAATTCGATGAGCCATCTCAAGCTCGTAACCCCACGCAAGTCGTGCCTAGAAATCCAACTTCTAGAGGCACAAAAGCGCATTTACTCTGTCAAGATGGACAAACACACATCAATTCGGTCTCATGTGGATGTGATGTCTGGATAATTTTTCACAATTGAGAGACTTGGTGGTTCCATCAAAGAGTCGATAGCTATTGCACTAGTGTTGAATTCTCTTCATAAGGATTATGAGGGTTTTAAGATGCACTATCTCTTTCATCAGAAAGAGAGCACATTCTGTGAACTTGTGGAATTGCTCGTGAAATTTGAGAGAATCCTTAAGTTCAATCAAGACCCTTTGAATGTGAGGTGCACTAAATTCAAGAAAATAGGCACGGGAAGAAAAGCAAGGCTACATCTTCGTCCACTCCCGAAGGGCATCTGGCGCCTTCCAAGAGCAAGATGAAGAGTGTTATTCCAGTAGGAACACGCACAAGAGGGGGGGGGGGGTGAATTGTAATTAGAACTTTGATAAAGTTTCTTTCGGAACTTAAGAAACAATCAAGGAACTGAGAATAGAGAAGACAATAACAACAATTGTGAAAACTTCTTGACACTAATCAAGAAGAGAATTCTTTTATTATAGTAATGCCTCGATTACAATAATCTCTCCAACACAAGTTCCTCTCAAACTTGTGTTCCTCACAGTAATCTACTCTGATTACAGCTCTTTCACTTCTCTCTCTCAGACTTAAACTCTAAGTCTCAACAAGATAACTCTATCCTTACTAATACCAAATACAATTCGTGTTTGGATAACTCTAGATATTAATGATGCTTTGGTGTATATATGTCACTTAGGAACTTAGGATTAACTAGGACACAAACTGTTTTTAGAAAAATCTTTGACAATGCGTTTTTAGGAAAGCAAGAACTCTTAGAAAGTTTGTGTGTTTTTTTCAGAAAACTTCTTGGCCTTATATAGAGTTTTGTCCTTAGGGTTTGTTACCTTCAAAAACTCAACTGCCAACAACTGACACTTTGATTTTCACGTCCCTAGACTTGAGGAACAAGGGGAGACCACTTCCCACACAACTTCCTCAACTGCTGGACGTGTTTAAGACTATGTCAATCACTGAAAAATGTTTATTTATTTTGTCAAAATATTTAGGAGAAGTTTTAGGAAGATAAAAACTGTTTTTATTTAAGTAACAGAATGTGATGAAAATCTTATTTTTATTAAACAGGAAAAGATATTTTATTTAAAGTATTTTCCTTAAAACTGTGTTGCTTGATATTTTGACAAAAACACACGAGTAATCCAAGTTCCTCTAGTTCCTTATATACTACTTAACATATTAACATATTACATATAATCTAAGCAAGATAAACTACCTAGACATATATGTCTTTCCTTTGGTGAGGCATTCAACTCTGAAGCTTCACTTGTTCCAGCTCAGGAACATTAATGAGTTCCTCTTATGTTTAAATAGGAACTCGTGGCCATGAGTCTGTAATAGTTCTTGTGAATATTCGGAACTCTTGTTATGTAACTGTGTTGCTCCTCTTGTAACTTCAAACTGGAACAAATACAACTTCCAGCTCTGGAACTCCAGTGACTGTTCCAAGTGTACATCAGGAACTTCACCATCTGATTCAAGTTCCTATCCTAATAGAAACTTGGGCATTTACCTGTTCAAAGTCATTTAGCAACCATAATCAGGAAGTTTGCAATATGTGTGTGTCATCAACCAAAACTTAGGAACAACAATATTCCCCCTTTTTGGTGATGACAACACTTGCAAACTTTTTACAAAGAGAGTAAGTACAAATAGGAACTTATACAGACTATTGTGAAACAGAACATAAAAATTGAAAAACAAAAGAGAAAGATTAAAGAGAAGAAAGAAAGAAAGAAAAATAAACTTACAGAGAGATTCAGAGAGATTGATGCAGGAACTGGGATTGAGTGTGCCTTGGAAGTTTGCACCCTTGACTTCCCCCTGTTGACATCAACAAAAAGCATAGCACGAAATATAGCCATTCCAAACACAGTGCCCCACGATCAACGTTTGGCAAGTTAAGCTAGCCTCAAAGTATTAAACCAACTCATACAATAAATTGAAAGCAAGAAGTAATGATCAAAACTAGAAAGCACAGATAGGTGTAACCAAGCAAGTCAAAATAAGATGGAACAAATACCCAAGTTTGAAAATTATACAAACCAAAAGCAAATTAAAAAGATTGTTCCATGGCAAAAGATAAAAGAAACATGGGATAGGGTGATTAGGCTTGGGATGGGGAACCAGAACCAGCAGTTTCTTCTATCACAGTCTCCTCAAAAGATTCCAGATTGTTGATCTTGGTGAGGATTGTGGCACGAGTTGCATTGGCTTGTTCTGAGTAGTGGTGAAGAGTGGTTTGGAGAGTCTTGACACTGGTAACCAATGCACCTATGTGGGCCTGCATTGAGCTAATCCTGTGATCTGTTCCCTCCTGCAGTTCCACCAGACGAGCAACTGTTGCCTTCAGCTCCAATATCTGATCATCCTTTGTGTTCCAGGCACCCCCATGATCTTGAACATGTTCCTGTTCAGATGGAACACGACGAGCTTTGGACTTTTTGGAGGATCTGGGTGTCCTTTTTCTTGGCCCAACAGTTTCAGGCAGTTCCTCTTGATTTAGTGGAACAACATCCTCCTCTATGGGCATCTCCTTGACATCCCCTTCCTCATTTATTTCCATGAAGACAGGCCCTCTTTTCTTGTTCTCCTTCATTGCCACCCTCAAGCTCTTTCTTTTTCCTTGGGATCCTACACTCTTCCTGTTCCCTCGAGATAAAGGGACCTCTATTTGTTCGAGTTCCTCCTCCTCCTCCACCTCTTCTTTAACTACAGTTCCTTCCTGATCTTCCTCATCTTGTTTCTCTTCCTTTCCAGCCCTAATGACTTTACCCTGAACCACTTTAAGATTGAATAGATGGAGCATTTCAAGTTGAAGGATTTGGGTGGATTTTAAGGGAATCACAAAGTATGGGCTAAGGTCAACTGAGAAGCTTTTGAAGATTTCTGTAAGAAGGGAGGAGTATGGAATTTTGAATTTGGGGATACAGGTGGATAAGTGTTTGATCATGATTGCAGGAAAGTTTATGGGAATTTTCCTTTCAAGACAATACATGAGACATGAATCAAACAGACTTGCTATGTTCCTTTTCTGAGTTCGAGGAACTACACCTCTCCACACAATATTAAACAGTAATTTTTGAAGAGGTGAAAAGCAGTTGTGTGAGGTGGAGGTGGATACTTTAGAATCTCCTCCAATGGAACCAACTATATCTTTCTCATCTACATTATCTATGGTCACTGTGATTTGACCTTTGAGCCACATATCAAAACCCCTATTGGGTGTACCAAACAGCTGTTCCAGATAAGAGGCATCAAATTCGATGCGAGTTCCATTCACTTTACTTGAACATACATTATCAACACATGCAAAGTTCTTGCAGAATTCTTTCATAGCTTCAGGAATTAAGGGGGATTTGGCATAGGTACTCAACAGACTTACCCATTTTTGTTGTTCAAGGATTTCCATCAACTCTTTAAATTTCGTGGCTTCACACCATGTTGAGTTGATTGCGAACCCCTCGAGCAGGTTGTTTTCCTTTGCAGTGAGTTTCTTGGACCCTTTTGCTCCCCCCTGAGTTTGAGCATTCTCCTCTGTTTCCTCGATGTTTTCACCAGAAGCTTCCACTCGTCGTTTTTTGGATTTTCTTGTGGAGGATCTAGGGTTTGAGATTGGGGATTTCATTTCGATGTCAGTGTCGGTTTGTTCCCCCTGAGTGATTGCGAGCATTGGATTGTGGGATCGAAGAGGAATTGGCGATTGAATGGGTGAGGTATCCATGGGAACTGGAGATGAAGGGTTTCTCTTTCGTTTGAGGGAAGTGAGATCAGTGTTGTTGCTTGTGAGAACCATGGTGAAGGTTTTTATAGGTGAAAGGAGAGGTGATGTCAGTGGAGAAGGCGTGTGGGAGAGAGAGAAAGGGGGTTGCATGGATTGAATGTGGAAAGGGAAGAGTTTCTCCTATTTATTGCCAATGGAACCGTTCCAAACATTCTTTGAATATGGGTATTCGGTTTTGAATTTTAAAAAATAAATAAATAAAAATAAAAGGAAAATGTAGAAAAAAAATTGTGTTTGACTTTGACTTGCTTAATTTCGTATCTCTGACTTAACTAGTTTGAAAGGAACTGCTTACCTTGCTCATTTGGAGTGTGAGTGAATTTGCCACGATGGTAAGCTTCAACTATGTTTTCACACAAGATTTTGTGTTTGTAATAGTCTATATGTACCATGATTTTTGCTTTTGCCTTAGAGGAACTTCAATTTAGCAATTACCTTAGCTTGATCATTCCGAGTTCCATTCTCATTTTCTCATGTTTCTCTCTGTTCAAAGGCTTAGTTAAAATATCAGCAATTTGGTGATCAGTTTGGCAAAAATCTAATTTGATCAAGCCTTTCTCAACATTATCTTTAAGGAAATGGTGTCTAATGTGGATGTGTTTGACCCGGGAATGATGAACCGGATCTTTTGAAATACAAATAGCACTAGTGTTATCACAATAGATAGGAACACAATCATAGATAATACCAAAATCTCTTAGCTGTTGTTTTATCCATAGAATTTGTGAGCAACAAGCTGCAGCAGCTACATACTCAGCTTCAGCTGTGGATAGAGCAACAGTGTTCTGTTTCTTGGAACCCCAAGAAACCATGCATGGACCTAGGAACTGTACCATACCTGATGTGCTTTTTCTATTCACTAAGTCACCTGCATAATCAGCATCCGCATATCCTCTTAGCTCGAAAGATCCACTTCTTGGATAGTATAGGCATAGGTCATCAGTTCCTTTGAGATATCTTAGTATTCTTTTCACCGCAGTTAGATGGGACTCCTTTGGATTTGATTGAAATCTTGCACATAGTCCTACACTAAAAGAAATGTCAGGTCTACTGGCTGTTAAATACAATAGTGATCCAATCATACCTCTGTATTTCGTTTGATTCACACTTTTCCCATTTGGATCAGTGTCTAATCTGGTAGCAGTTCCCATGGGAGTGTGATTTACTTTGGCTGATTCTAGCTCATATTTCTTTAGGAGTTCCTTCACATACTTTTGTTGGTGTATCATGATTCCTTCCTCGGTTTGCTTGATTTGTAAACCAAGGAAGAAATTGAGTTCCCCCATCATACTCATTTCAAATTCACTGCTCATCAAGCTTGCAAAATCCTTGCACAAATTTTCATTAGTTGCTCCAAATAATATATCATCAACATAAATTTGAACTACTAACAAGTCAGTTCCTCTAGATTTTAAGAATAAGGTTTTGTCTATTCTACCTCTTTTAAAATCATTTTGAAGGAGGAACTTTGATAATCTCTCGTACCAAGATCTAGGGGCTTGTTTTAGTCCATAGAGAGCCTTATCTAATTTGTAAATATGATTTGGAAATTCGGGATTTTCAAATCCAGGGGGCTGTTCCACATAAACATCTTCCTCTAAGAAACCGTTTAAGAAAGCACATTTAACATCCATTTGATAAAGTTTAAAGCCCATGAAAGCAGCAAAAGCAATTAAGATTCTAATGGCTTCTAATCTAGCAACAGGTGCAAATGTTTCTTCAAAGTCAATACCTTCCTGTTGGTTATAACCTTTGACCACTAACCTTGCTTTGTTCCTTATGATTGTTGCATGTTCATCTTTCTTGTTCCGGAACACCCATTTCAGCCCTATCACCTTCTGGTGCTTTGGTTTGGGTTCCAAGTGCCATACCTTGTTTCTTTTGAATTCATTTAATTCTTCTTGCATGGCTATGATCCAGTCAGCATCCTCCAGAGCCTTAGTGTGATTTCTTGGCTCAAATATGGAGAGGAACGCGTGGAATGCGCAAAAGTTCCTTAGTTGTGCCCTTGTCTGAGTTCCTTTTTTGATGTCACTCACAATGAGTTCCATTGGGTGGGACTTTTGATGCTTCCAAGGTTTAGGTTGAAATTGAGCTACTGGTGTTGTGGCATTTTCGTCAGTTCCTTCTATGACCTGAGTTTCCTGTTGGTCATTGTGGGGTTCCTCTGGTGTTGTTTCTGGATCTTCTTGGTTTTCTGCTTGTTCCTCTAGTACGGGAACTTCTTGATTTTGTTGAGCAGTTCCTCTGGCTGTGTGTTTGCTTGGTTGGAACTCCTCATCATTTTCTGCAGCACGAGATAAACCAATCTCGAAAAATTCTTGTTCCTGTACTATATCAGTTTTGTTAGATTCATCAAATATTATATGTACACTTTCCTCAACACACATAGATCTTTTGTTATAAACTCTATAAGCCTTGCTATTCAAGGCATATCCTAGGAACACTGCCTCATCGCTTCTTTCATCAAACTTCCCCAAGTTCCTTTTTCCATTGTTGTGGACAAAACATTTGCTACCAAAGGCTCTAAAGTAAGAGATGTTGGGTTTTATACCTTTTAGTAGCTCATAGGGGGTTTTGTTTAGGATTGCTCGAATCATAACTCTATTTATAATATAACAAGCAGTATTGACTGCTTCAGCCCAGAAGTTCCTAGGCAGGGAACTGGCTATTAACATGGTTCTTGCCATGTCCTCTAAGGTTCTATTTTTCCTCTCAACAACTCCATTTTGTTGTGGAGTTCTGGGAGCTGAGAAATTGTGGTCCATACCTTGTTCCTTGCAGTATTCATCGAATTTGTAATTTTCAAATTCTGTTCCATGATCTGATCTTATATGGATCAGTTGATGACCTGTGGTTTTCTGAATTTTCTTTGAAAATGTAACAAACTCATCAAACGTTTCATCCTTGCTTGTTAGAAATATGACCCAAGTAAAGCGAGAGTAATCATCAACAATAACTAATACATATTTTTTCCCACTTCTGCTTTGAATTCTCATTGGTCCACATAAGTCCATATGGATGAGTTCCAATGGTTTTGTGGTGCTTACCAATTTCTTAGATTTAAAGGAACTTCGTACATGCTTGCCTTTTGCACATGCATCACACACTTTATCAGTTAGGAACTTGATTGAGGGGAGTCCTCGAACCAGTTCCTTTGATCTTAGTTTGTCAAGCAGAGAGAAACTAGCATGTCCAAACCTCCTGTGCCATAGTAGGGAATTTTCTTCAAGGGCACTGAGGCAGGTTAGATTGTTCCTGGGAACTGTATTGAGATCCACAGAATATGTGTTCCCTTTACGAGTTCCTTCCAAAATAACCTTCCCAGTGTTATTGTTTATGATTTGACAGTTTTCAGAAGTAAAACTTACAGAGTTTCCTTTGTCACAGAATTGAGAGATGCTTAGTAGACTGTGCATCAAACCCTCGACTAAAAATACATTTTCAATGGCGTAGGAACTTGACCTTCCAACTTTTCCAATTCCAACAATTTCTCCTTTCATGTTGTCTCCAAAGGTCACAGTTCCTCCATTGTAGGCTTCTAGTGAGAGGAATTTAGATTTGTCTCCTGTCATGTGTTTGGAACACCCGCTGTCGAGATACCACGAGCTGTTCCCCTTCACTAGAATCTGTAAAGAGATCAAAGGTTAGTTACAGGAACTCGGGTTTCCTCGAGTTCCTTTTCAACTATAACTTCAGACTTCTTGACCCATTTTTGCTTTACATAATTTATGTTTCTTTGATCCTGTTCCTTCATCTTGGAACACTCAGTACTTATATGACTTCCACTTCCACATGAGAAACAGACTTTTACACTAGGAAGATCCACATACTTTTTCTTATGACTAGTTTTATGGTTAAAGCCCAATCCTTCTGTTTTCTTAGATTGAGCATTCTCAATCCATTTGGGAGGAACTTTAGGTGGTTGTCTCTGTGCCCTGGCCATGGATAGTTCCCTTTCCAGTTTCTCTTTTTGTTCCTTTGTGGTGATCAGATCTTTGTTTAAATTTTCTAAGTCGATGTTAAAAACTCCCATGTTGATCTCCAAGGATTTTGTAGGATCTAAACTTAGATTAAACATCTTATATTGACTGAGTTGAACTTGTAGAAGGATGTTTTCATTTCTAATTTTTTCGAATGACTCATTAATAGAGGTATTTCTATCTAGTAATTCAAAGAACCTGCCTTGGACATCAGATCTAATATTGTTCAGATAATTTATGTGGTCTTTACTGAGTTCCAAGGCTCTATCACTTTGTGCTTTTAATATACTTAGCTTTTTGTAATCATCTAGAGTTTCTAGCAACAGTTCAATTAGTTTTGACTTTGAGAGACACTGAAGAGTGGAGGAACTTACTTCTTCTGATGGAACTTGATCAGTTCCTTCTGTTCTAGCCATAAGGCAGAGATTTGCAGTTTCTTCATTTGGTTGTTCCTCATCGTCTTCTGAGTCTGTTGCTTCGCCCCATGCAGCTATCATGGCCTTCTTGAAGTTTGGTATGTTGAAGGTAGACTTGTTAAAGAGATCTTTGACCTGTTCCTTCCCTTTTCCTCTGGTCTTTTCGTTCTCCCACAGAGGGCATTCACGAATTTGATGATCAGTTTCTCCACATTTGAAGCAACCTTGCTCAGTTTTGGAACTAGTGATTTTCTTGGCAAAGTTCCTTCCTTTCTGGTTTCCTGGTTTGAAGTTCCTATAGAGCTTTCTCATTCTTCTGACCAGCATGGCAGCCTCTTCTTCATCTGGTTCAGATTCATCGAGTTCCTCAGCCTTTAGAGCAAGTCCTCGACTTCTTGAGCTCTCAGGAACAGCAGCTCCAAGATGCAATTCGTGTGTCATCAAGGAACCAGCAAGTTGTTCAATGTTGAACTTGGTAAAGTCCTTGGTCTCAAACAGTGCAGTGACCTTTGTTCTCCAACGATCATCTTGTGGCATGCTTCTTAGTATTTTTCTTACCTGTTCATCTGTGGGAATGATTCTACCAAGAGAAACTAATTCATTGGTTATGTTAGTAAATCTAGTGAACATTTCTTGAATAGTTTCTTTTGGAAGCATTTCAAATCTTTCATATTTAGACATCAAAAGGTCAATTTTGGAACGCTTAACTTCATTAGTTCCTTCGTGGGTTACTTGAAGTAGTTCCCAAATCTGTTTTGCGTTCTTGCACCCCATGACTCTGTTGTGTTCATGAGGTCCAAGCCCACAATGCAAGATTTTGACAGCCATGGCATTCATCTCATATTTATCAAAGTCTTCTTTAGAAAATTCAGACATTGGTTTAGGAACTACCTCGTTTTCAGCATTGGTCTTTGTTACCTCGAAGTCTCCAACTTCAATTACACGCCAAACTTGGTAATTTTCAGCTTTGATGAATATCTCCATTCTATTCTTCCAGTATGAGTAGAACTTGCCATTGAACATAGGTGGCCTTTGTGTCGAGTAACCTTCTTCCAGTTTCTCTTGTGAGTTCATACTTTCAGGAACTTGACTCAAACAGGGTTTCCTGTGTTTTAGTGAGTACTGGCTCTGATACCAACTGTTATTCCAGTAGGAACACGCACAAGAGGGGGGGGGGGTGAATTGTAATTAGAACTTTGATAAAGTTTCTTTCGGAACTTAAGAAACAATCAAGGAACTGAGAATAGAGAAGACAATAACAACAATTGTGAAAACTTCTTGACACTAATCAAGAAGAGAATTCTTTTATTATAGTAATGCCTCGATTACAATAATCTCTCCAACACAAGTTCCTCTCAAACTTGTGTTCCTCACAGTAATCTACTCTGATTACAGCTCTTTCACTTCTCTCTCTCAGACTTAAACTCTAAGTCTCAACAAGATAACTCTATCCTTACTAATACCAAATACAATTCGTGTTTGGATAACTCTATATATTAATGATGCTTTGGTGTATATATGTCACTTAGGAACTTAGGATTAACTAGGACACAAACTGTTTTTAGAAAAATCTTTGACAATGCGTTTTTAGGAAAGCAAGAACTCTTAGAAAGTTTGTGTGTTTTTTTCAGAAAACTTCTTGGCCTTATATAGAGTTTTGTCCTTAGGGTTTGTTCCCTTCAAAAACTCAACTGCCAACAACTGACACTTTGATTTTCACGTCCCTAGACTTGAGGAACAAGGGGAGACCACTTCCCACACAACTTCCTCAACTGCTGGACGTGTTTAAGACTATGTCAATCACTGAAAAATGTTTATTTATTTTGTCAAAATATTTAGGAGAAGTTTTAGGAAGATAAAAACTGTTTTTATTTAAGTAACAGAATGTGATGAAAATCTTATTTTTATTAAACAGGAAAAGATATTTTATTTAAAGTATTTTCCTTAAAACTGTGTTGCTTGATATTTTGACAAAAACACACGAGTAATCCAAGTTCCTCTAGTTCCTTATATACTACTTAACATATTAACATATTACATATAATCTAAGCAAGATAAACTACCTAGACATATATGTCTTTCCTTTGTTGAGGCATTCAACTCTGAAGCTTCACTTGTTCCAGCTCAGGAACATTAATGAGTTCCTCTTATGTTTAAATAGGAACTCGTGGCCATGAGTCTGTAATAGTTCTTGTGAATATTCGGAACTCTTGTTATGTAACTGTGTTGCTCCTCTTGTAACTTCAAACTGGAACAAATACAACTTCCAGCTCTGGAACTCCAGTGACTGTTCCAAGTGTACATCAGGAACTTCACCATCTGATTCAAGTTCCTATCCTAATAGAAACTTGGGCATTTACCTGTTCAAAGTCATTTAGCAACCATAATCAGGAAGTTTGCAATATGTGTGTGTCATCAACCAAAACTTAGGAACAACAAAGAGGAATGCTTCTCCTTCCACATCGCAATGCTTCAATTGTAATGAAATTGGTCATTACAAGCGAGATTGCCCCAAACTAAAGGAAGAGAAGAAGGACGGAAACGTTGCTTCTCCTTCAGGTATGTATGTGATACATTGTAATCTTGCTAATTCTACTTCTTGGGTATTAGATACTGGTTGTGGCTCACACTTATGTTCCAATTCACAGGGACTAAGGAGAAGTAGAAAGCTTGATAAAGGCGAGATGGATCTACGCGTGGGAAATGGAGCACGGATTGCTGCATTAGCCGTAGGATCTTATTTTATTTCTTTGCCTAGTGGGTTTGTTTTGGAACTAGAAAACTGTTACTACGTTCCTAGTATTACCAGAAACATCATTTCCGTTTCAAGTTTGGATTCTAAAGGTTTTAGTTTTCAATTTAAAGACAATAGTTGTTCTTTTTCTTTGAATGGAATGTTTTATGGTTCAGCACAACAAGAAAACGGTCTTTATGTGCTAGATACGAGCAAACACATTTATAACATAAATACCAAAAAGGCTAAAACTGGTGATTCAGATCTCACATTTCTGTGGCATTGTCGATTAGGCCATATAAACATAAAGCGCATGGAATTACTTCAACGGAAAGGAATTCTAGAATCATTCGACTTAGAGAAGATTGATCAATGCGAATCTTGTTTACTTGGCAAAATGACAAAGCAACCTTTCTCAAAGGTGGGAGAAAGAGCAAGCGAACTACTAGGGCTAATACGTACGGACGTATGTGGGCCTATGAGTACGAAAGCTAGAGGTGAGTTCAGCTATTTCATAACGTTTACGGACGACTTCTGTAGATATGGCTATATTTACTTAATGAAGCACAAGTGTGAATCGTTTGAGAAATTCTGAGAATTTTGAAATGAAGTAGAGAATCAACATGGCAAGAAAATCAAAGCTCTAAGATCGGATCGAGGAGGTGAATATCTTAGCAACGAGTTTGATGACCATCTAAACGAATGCGGTATTCTTTCTGAATTGACTGCTCCGGGAACACCTCAATGGAATGGAGTGTCGGAACGGAGAAATAGGACCTTACTCGATATGGTCAGGTCAATGATGGGTCAGGCCGAACTTTCTTTATAGTTCTGGGGACATGCGTTGCAAACTGTAGCACTCACACTGAATCGTGCTCCGTCAAAAGCTGTTGAAAAGACTCCATACGAATTATGGACTGGGAAACTTCCAAAGTTGTCTTTTCTGAAGATTTGGGGTTGCGAAGCATGTCAAGCGATTAATTTCGGATAAGCTACAACCTAAATCTGACAAATGTTTCTTCGTTGGGTATCCAAAGGAAACTATGGGGTATTATTTCTACAACAAGTCAGACAACAAGGTATTCGTTGCTCGTGACGGTGTCTTTTTGGAAAGAAATCATATTTCCAAATTGTCAAGTGGGAGAATAATAGACCTCGAAGAGATTCGAGACAAACAACGAACTCAGAACTCTTTAGAAGCAGTTCAAGTTGATGAACCTCCAATGTCTTTAGAAGAGCCAGTGGGAGTAGTTCCTCAAAACGTTGTTGCCCCTCGTAGGTCAAATAGAACTATTTTTCAACCGGACAGATGGACAGGCGTCCTCTTGACTGAAAACTTAGACGTTCTCATATTGGATAGTGATGAACCTTTGAATTACAAGCAAGCTATGACGAGCCCAAGCTCCATTAAATGGTTAGAGGCCATGCAATCTGAAATAGACTCCATGTCTGAAAATCAAGTATGGGATTTGGTTGATTTGCCGGATGGGTTCACACCTATCGGATGCAAATGGGTCTTCAAGTTGAAGAAAGACAAAGATGGAATTTTATACATATACAAGGCTAGATTGGTAGGAAAAGGTTACAGGCAAGTTCACGGCGTTGACTACGATGAAACCTTTTCTCCAGTCGCGATGCTTAAGTCTATTCGGATAATCCTTGCGATTGCCGCTTTTCATGACTATGAAATATGGCAAATGGATATCAAAACTGCCTTCTTGAACGATGTTCTTGAAAAGACTGTGTTCATGGCACAGCCGGAGGGTTTTGTCGATCAAAAGAACCAAGGAAACGTATGAAAGCTTAAGAAGTCCATCTATGGACTAAAGCAGGCATCAAGGAGTTGGAATAAATGATTTGATGAAGCAGTCAATAAGTTTGGCTTCATCAAGAATCAGGACGAATCTTGTGTATACAAGAAGGTCAGTGGGAGTAAAATTGCATTCCTAGTCTTGTATGTTGACGACATACTGCTTATTGGAAACGACATTCCTATGTTGGAGTCTGTAAAGACTTGGCTTGGGAAGTGTTTCTCAATGAAGGACATAGGAGAGGCACAGTACATATTGGGCATCAAGATCTATAGGGATAGATCTAAGAGGATGATTTGACTAAGCCAAAGCATTTACATTAATAAAGTGCTAGCTAGGTTCAATATGATGGAAGCCAAGAGAGGCCATCTACCCATGTCACATGGCGTATATCTAAGCAAGAATCAGTATCCCAAAACATCTGATGAGCGTAGAAAGATGAGTGGAATTCCATATGCTTCGGCTATTGGATCCATCATGTATGCTATGATTTGTACAAGGCCGGATGTTTCGTTCGCATTCAGTGCAACGAGCAGGTACCAGTCGGAACAAGGTGAGGCGCATTGGACTGCTGCCAAGAACATCCTAAAGTACCTGAAAAGGACTAAGGATCAGTTTCTGGTTTATGGTGGTACAGATGAGTTGATTGTTAAGGGCTATACGGACGCAAGCTTTCAAACCGACAGAGATGATTTCAGATCACAGTCTGGGTTTGTGTTCTGCCTCAACGGCGGAGCAGTAAGCTGGAAAAGTGCTAAGCAAAGCACTATTGCGGATTCTACAACTGAAGCCCAGTACATTGTTGCCTCAGAAGCAGCAAAGGAAGCTGTTTGGATTCGGAAGTTCATCGAAGAACTTGGTGTTGTGCCCTCCATTAAAGGACCAATGGCTTTGTATTGCAACAATAGCGGAGCCATTGCTAAGGCAAAGGAGCCTAGGAGCCACCAGAAGTCCAAGCACGTACTGCGGCGATTTCATATACTTCGAGAGATCGTTGAAAGAAAGGAAATCGAGATTCGCAAGGTTGGAACTGACGACAACGTCGCGGATCCATTGACTAAACCGTTGCCACAAGTGAAACACAACGCACATGTAACAACCATGGGAATCAAGCATGTTGGAGAATGGCTTTGATTTTCTAAGTATTGTTTTAGAACATCTGTTAGATCTATGTTTAAAACAATTGGTTTAACCATTTCATATTTATGAAATTTATTTATTTCATATTTATTTAATTGTGGTTTAGAAATAAATGATAAGTCCATGTGATTCAAATCATTCAAATGGGATTTCAAGATGGATTCTTTGACAAAGAAACACCCATAAGTGAACTTGAATATTGAAGTCACCAAGGATACCTAATCCAGGTCATTGAAAGGTGGACGACCAATGACTAATGAAGATTAGATTGCAAGTAGATTACTTAGTTCTGTTTCTTGAACTAGAGTGACTGGATGTCAGAATCTTTTGCATAAATGCTTATTGGATCTTGTATCAGATTGACCATGAGAACGCTTTAAGAGATTAAAGTCATGTCATAGGTAGTTCTCATTAATGGTGATTAGAAACCGTTCCTCAGAACATGAGCGATTATGTCTGCTCGTTTGAGAATTAGTTCGCTTTGATACTAGCTAAACGTCGCACCGTAAAAGGAGGCTATAAAAGCAGTTATTGGGCGTACTATGAATCAAAGTGAGTGTTCATAGATTGCAAGAATGGATTGTCCTCCTATCTCTGATAGGATATGGTGTTGTTGTGTAACAAGGCCTCTCAGAGAGTTAGATACTGTAAAATGCATGGCCGTGCTCAGAATGGTTGGGCTTAACCTTCTGCAAAAGTTTGACAGTTGAACTCTGTAATCCGAGAAACACTTCTGGACCTAATAAGGATGGCTTGGATCTTACCTTATGTTCAGTAAGTAACACTAAGTGACAAAGGAATGTGGATGCACACTTGTCTGAATGACAAGTGGTAGATTGAAGGAAATATGTCCTTCACCCAAGGTGCATTAAGTATAATACCAGGGTTCAGATTAATTGCGAACAATTAATTCAGTGAGATCAAGTGATCGGAATAGCTAGCTGGAGCAATGCTTCCGATCAGTGAGTTCTAATGGATATTGAACTCACAATTTACTCTTGACTGAACCTACAAGGTCACACAAATGACACGTAACAGATCACCAGATTATACGATACGACCTTTGTCGGAATCGTATATCGTATCGCGAATATTCGTAAGCTGGGCGACACGAATAAATCGTATACGAAACGATAAATAATATATTGGAAATATATTAAATCGCGAATACGAAGGGCATCGGAGTTGCCGGCCCGTCGAGCCAAGCACGTAATCGTGCAAGGCCCAACGAGCCAGCAAGCTCGCGAGCCAAGGCAAGCGAGGCAAGCCCATTGTGCGCAAGCACACAACAGCAAGCAGTAGTGCACAGCACGACGAGCGAGCAAGGCCCACGACCCAGCTGCTCGGCGCGCGCGCTGTGGGCTTCGATCTGCAGTGTGTGTCGCTGGGCACGGGCGTGTGTCCGTTGCTTGGCTCGCACGGCTTGCTAGCCGGCCTTGCTTTTTGCTTGGTCGGTTAGTAAGGTTAATGATATAACCTTACAACCTTGTTTCCAACACACACACAATTCTTACACTCAAACCCTAGAGACACAGAGAATCTTAATTCTCTCTGTGCCTCCAAAGTGAGTTCTTCCCAAAAGCAAAGTATCTTGGTCAATTATCGAAGCTACGATTATCAAGACGGATCTGATCGTGTCGGTGAACCAAGTAGAGGAACGACAAGTGGAGTTCTTTATTCGTGTTCGTTGACAGATTATTGTGTAAAATACGCTTCGAATGTAAGTTTGCTTAATCTGTGCTTTATACATGTTTCCTGGCTTTGGGGATTGTTCCACACATGTAATTATGTTTAACTGTATTCCCCTACAGTGGTGAGTATGACCCTAATACTCTTAAGGCATTTTGTGAGCAGAATGGGATCATTTATGAGACAACGACTCCCTACACACCCGAGCAGAATGGGATTGTTGAAAGGAAGAACAGAACATTGAAGAACATGATGAATTCTATGCTTATTAGTTCTAGGTTTTCTGATAACATGTGGGGGGGAGCTATATTATCTGCTTGTCATATTTTGAACAGGGTACCTCACAAGAAGCTAGACAAGACTCCATATGGAAGGGTCGTGCACCTAACCTAATTAAGTTACTTGAAAGTGTGGGGGTGTCTAGCAAAGGTGGCTATACCCAGCTTCAAAAGGGACAAGATTGGTCTTAAAACTGTGGATTGTATTTTTATAACTTATGCTTACCAATGTGCTTCATATCGCTTTCTTGTTAAGGGTGCTAACAATTCTTATGCAGGTGGTAACATCATTGAGGCAAGAGATGCCGAGTTTTTTGAAACTATATTTCCTTTGAAAATATCTTGTATCAATGATGTGCCTTCTTCTAGCACTTCTTCCAGTATTGCTGTTGCTGCTCCTCCCACCTCTAATGTGAATTCTGAATTGGAGCCAAGGAGGAGCAATAGGGCAAGAAAGGAAACCAGTTATGGTGATGATTTTATTACTGCCTTCTTAACTGAACCTTACTTGATTGATGATGACTTTGTTTATGTCTTTATTTTGGAAGATGATCCTAAAACATATGAAGAGGCTATGAAATCTGTTGATGCAGTATTTTGGAAAGAGGCAATAGATAGTGAACTTCAGTCATTCCTAAGTAACAACACTTGGGAGTTGGTTGATTTGCCTAGGGGTTGCAAGCCCATTACTTGTAAATGGATCTTTAGGAAAAAATTGAAATCTACTGGATCCATTGACAAGTATAAGGCTAGAATTGTGGTAAGGGGATTCACCCAAAGGCATGGTGTTGATTATTTTGATACTTACTCTCCTGTCACTAAAATTGCTACTATTAGAACTTTGATTGCTCTTGCTTGCATTCATGATCTTGATTTGCATCAAATGGATGTTAAAACTGTATTTTTAAATGGTGATTTGGATGAGGAAATTTACATGGTTCAACCAGAAGGGTTTGTTGTTCCTGGTCAAGAGAATAAGGTTTGTAAATTAGTCAAGTCTTTGTATGGGCTTAAGCAAGCTCCAAAGCAATGGCATGACAAATTTGACAAGACTATGAAAGGTAATGGGTTCCATGTAAATGAAGGTGATTCTTGTGTTTACTCTAAGCATGATTCCGATGGTTGTGTGATTATTTATCTTTATGTGGATGATATGTAAATTTTTGGGACTAACTTGGATCGTGTAATTGAGACAAAAAGTTTTCTAAGTTCTAAATTTGAAATGAAAGATATGGGTGAGGCAGATGTGATTTTAGGAGTGAAAATCAAGAGAACTCCAAATGGCATTTGTCTTAGCCAAGCTCACTATGTTGAAAAATTACTTAAAAAGTTTAACTCTTTTGACGTCGATCCAGTTAGGACTCCCAATGATCCAAGCATCCACTTAAAGAAAAATAATGGTGATCCTGTTAGCCAATCTGAATATGCTAAGATTATTGGTAGTGTTATGTTTCTGATGAACTACACTAGACCTGACATTGCTTATTCTGTGAGTAGATTGAGCAGGTACACTCATAACCCAAGTCATGAACATTGGGATGCTTTGAAGAGATTGCTTAGGTACCTTAAGGGTACCACGGATTGGAGTTTGCACTACTCAAGTTTCCAGGAGTTTTGGAAGGCTATTGTGATGCCAACTGGGTTTATGGCAATGATGAAATTAACTCTACCAGTGGTTATGTTTTCACCCTAGGGGGTGGAGCTGTGTCTTGGAAATCTTGTAAACAATCTTGTACTGCTATGTCTACTATGAAATCTGAGTTTATTGCTCTTGAATTGGCAGGTCATGAGGCAGAATGGTTGAGAAATGTGCTTGCAGATATTCCGTTGTGGGGGAAGCCAGCTCCTTCAGTTGCACTTCATTGTGATTCGCAAGCGGCTATTGATGTGGCAAACAACCATGCCTACAATGGGAAGAAAAGGCACATTCGTTTGAGGCACAAGGCGGTCAAAGAATTGTTGTCAAGTGGGGTGATATCACTAGACTATGTAAAGTCTGAAATGAACATTGCGGATCCGTTAACTAAAGGCCTGTATAGAAAACTAGTTTTGGAAACATCGGAAGGGATGGGCTTGAAGCCCATTGAATGAATTGTAAAATAATGAACTTCTACTCACAGAGTTCAAAGGACGACATTATGTTATAACTCGGAAGCACAAAATTTTATTTTGTTGTCCATCCCCTAGATGTTATAATGTGCTTGCTACAATCGGAAAGAGGTTGAGCATACGGCTCTTAATGAACCCATACCATATGTTTGGTGGTGTGAATGTAGCTCACACTTGATGGGATTCACCTACGTAGGTGTGGAAGTTTGGCCGCTTCCTATGAGAATTGCGATATGGGCTATTCTCTATAGCACCTATGAGCATATCCAGGTCGGACGTATGGCCAGTAGAAGGCGTCACTGTATTCGCGGAGTCAGAATGTCATACATATTCAGTTACGTGCTTTAAGTGACGGGTTTCCAACTCCCTATCAAGTTCAATACGAAAGTCAATTAGTAGGAAAGAAATCATAGCTTAAATGTCACTAAGTGTTAATTCAAGTCGAAAGACATTGGCACCTATTCAATTGTTTTGTTTTGCCCAAAACCAATATCCTTCTCCTTTTTTCCTTTCTTTTCCGCATATTCGAACCTGTGGGGGATTGTTGGAAATTCTCATTGGGAAACAGAAAGGGAAAAAAGTGAGTGAAAATAAAGAGTCCCACATGGAAAAAACTCTTCATATTCTCCTTGTTTATTAATTGGGGAATGAGTGTAACTCTTGTTTAAGAAAGTGTGAGAGTTGTATGGGTGGACACATTAAACACACGCGCGTGCGCCGGGCCGTGGGCCTTGGTACTTGGTACTTGGGCTCTTGGGAATGCGGTTCGCAGGCGTGGGGTGGGTTTTGTGGGGCAACCCTATTCTTTTTGGTAACTGGACCGTTTTGGTTAAGTCACTGTTACGGGAAGCTGTATTGATTACGTAACCGTTGGATTAATTACCATTAATTGCGTCAGTTACAACATTGATTAAATCTGACCGTTTTTGGCTGTTGCAATCCTCATTGATTTCAGCCGTTTCTGTCTGTTGCCTTGCTTTGATTCTTATTACTTAAATCAGAATTTCGGAGTCTTTCAAAACACAGAAATTCATTCACACAAAATACGAAAATACATTTCTTCTCTCAAACAAAAAATTGCTCTCGGTTTTGGGCATATGTTCTGACTCCATCCGGCTTTGTGAGTGCACACAACGTCGGAGTTGCGCTAATCCTGGAGGGCAACCGCATTCTGTTCTACTGCACCGGGAGGTAGCGCGGAATCGTCTTTTAGGATAGTGGGTGTCCACGACGCAACAGTTGTTCTTCGTTCAGTTCATCGAATCAGATAAGTTTGTTCTAATTTTTGGTTTAATCGCAACAAAAAGCACCCCTTGCCGTGCCATTTTGAAGAACACTCTCTTGCATTCTCTTGCTTCATTCTCTCAAAGGTCGAATAATCTATCTCCTTGGTCTTGTTCTTGCGTTGTCCATGTAAGTATTTCATGTTTTGCTTATGAAAAAATCTCCAGGATTGCATTTTGATGAGCGACATTTATGTCGCTCTTAGCTTAGGATTTTATGTTAGTTTTTATACTTTTTTATAGTTTTTTTTAGCTTTTGGTGTGAATTTTATAAGTTTCGTTCCATCTTGTGCTTTATAGGTGATTATGATGAAAAGTAATGGAAAACAAATAGAATCAAGCCAAAACAGGGCTTGTGCGATCGAGTGCTGGTTTGTGCGCCCGAGCAGAGGAGTGCAAATGGCATCACGGAATATCCAGTTCTATGCGGTCGAACGTGCTCTGTTATTCGGTCGCAAAGGATTGGTTTTTGGAGGCAGAATGTCTCAAAGTTGGAAAGCGACCGCACAGGTCTACTACTCGACAGCACAGGTTTTGTGCGATCGAATATGCTATGTTGTTCGGTCGCACATGATTGATTTTTGGAGGCAGAATGTCTCTAATTTGGGATGCGACGGCACAAGGTTATCTACTCGACCACACAAGATTTGTGCGCCCACACAAGGCCTTTCGTTCGAGCGAATCATGCTGCAGAGGAATTATGAGCCAAAGAAACCCCATTCGACCGAACAGGGTTCTTCGTTCGGTCGCACATGACGAAGGAAGTGTTCTTCACTGCCTTCGCTCGCACAGGTCCTAGTGTTTTCTCGAACGATTCTTTTACGTTCGGTCGCACAAAGGGTCTGTGCGACCGAATGGTTGCGCGGGCTGCTCTTATTCGAATTTTGGCTTGTATTTGGGGAAACTTATAAATAGATTTTTCGATTATTTTGTTAAGTGCAGAATTTTAGTTGACAATTTTAGATTCTCAAAGTTAGTTTTTCAGCATTTCTAGAGAGAGAAACTCTCCTCCATTGAAGCGTCAATTTGTAATTCTCTAAACTCTTCTTCTACTTTTGTGCAACTCAATTTCAATTTCTCAATTCTTGCTTTTGTTGTGATTGTTGATTGTTCTATAATTCCTTCAATTCTTGAATTCTTCTTGATTTTACTTTAGTTACTTTGATCTTTAATTCTCTTGTTGATTGTTCAATTGATTGTTCTAGTCTTTGATTCTCTCTTCCTAATCCTTCAATTTCATGCTTGCTAGTGTAGAATTAATGGATTTTATGATTTTTAGAATGGCTAGTGAGTAGATTTAGGTTAGGGAAAGGGGAGAATCTATGGGCTTAATTAGGGGAACTTGATGATTTGATTGATGAATGATTGATGTGATTAAATTGATTTAGTGGTAGGATTTTCCATGATCAAGTGAGTAGTAGTTGTAAATGCTAGTTGATTGAATTAGATTGGAATGTATGATTTAGGTTTGGCAAGACATTGTGAGCCTAATTCATGCAAGTGAATGATAGTTCCTATTAGGCTAGGTTGCTTCGCGTGCTCTATCCGAGAGGTGACGAGTACGTCATTAGTTTTCATTCCCCTATGTGTTATTTCATTGCATCATTCATGATTACTAGATGGTAGTTCATTTCCCCCGATTTCCCTAGACTATCCCCAACTCCCTAACGTTTAGCTTCCTTGATTCAATCTTGTTTAATTGTTAGTTTAGCATCTTAGTGATAATTCAAATCAAACCTGTTGTTCGAATTAGCTTGACATTTAAACTCGAGAACCATCGTTTCTTTGGGACGATCCCTTTACTTGCCACTATAGTTCATATAGTTGGTTAGTCTAGCGGTTCTATAAATTTTGTTTGATTGCGGCGTTGATCTTTCAACGACGGTAAAACGCCTTATCAAAATGGCGCCGTTGCCTGGGAAAATTGTTGTTTTTGAGTTTAATTTGAGACTAGTTCATCATTAGAAAATACAAAAAAACTTTGCAATTTAGTTTAGCTTTCTTTTTTCCTTGGCATTGCTCACGGTTTTTCTTGAGTTTGTATGCTTGTTAGGGGGCGTGCTCGTCAAAGGACCCTCCATCCTCTTGACCTCGAATTGGAGAGGACACTTAGGAGACTAAGGCGTGTACGGTCTAGCTCATCAAGGCATAACAGATTCGAATCGTTGAGTGTTGGTGAGGAACCACAAGAGAGTGAGCAAGTTTTTGAGAATATGGCACTCCCGGTTAAGAACTTGGGAATACCGGGGGCATTCGAAGCTACATGCGGTATTCAAGCCCCCACAACGGGTGCCAACAACTTTGAGATCAAGCCCGCCTTAATCAATTTGGTCCAAAGCCACCCCTTTTGTGGGAAGAGCAATGAATCACCTCACGAACATCTTAAACAGTTCGAGCACTATTGTGACACAATCAAGCACAATGGTGTCACAGCGGATTACGTGAGGTTGACATTGTTTGGGTTCTCTCTACTTGGGCGAGCAAGTGATTGGCTTGAAAAGGAGGTCAAGCCCAACTCACTTCGCACTTGGACCGAGGTGACGGGTGCATTCTTAAACAAGTTCTATTCGCATGGGAAGACGGCAGAGTGTCGCCACAAGATTCAATCCTTTGAGCAAAGGGGAGATGAGTCACTCTTCGAAGCTTGGGATCGTTTTAAGGAGTACCAAAGGGAATGCCCTCACCATGGGATCTCTAAATGGTTGTTTCTTCAAACATTGTACTTGGGGTTGAGTCCAAGTTCAAAGACAAGTCTTGATGCGGGCGCGGGAGGCCCCATCATGAACAAAACTGAGGATCAAATAGAGGAAATCATTGAGGATGTAGTTCAAAACTACCAATCTTGGCATTTAGGCACAAGGAATTATGATGGGAAAGGTAGGAGTGAAGATGGTAAGGGTTCGGTGTACGCCATAGAGCAAGCACGGATGATAGAGAAGCTTGGCTCGGGATTGGAGAAGCACAAAACCACACCAAGTCAACCGCCATCACCGTCTACAATCCCATCTCCTTCGGCCACTCTTCTCAATAAGGGGAAGAGCAAGGTTAGTTCTTATGATACAATGCCTCCGGGCACCTCCTTTTGCGAAAATTGCCAAGACTTTAGTCACTCCCCCAATGCATGCCCCTTAGTTCATAACTTGTCATTTGTGGATTATGGCCCTTCGTATGAAGACGATTTTGATGTAGAGTATGCTAATGCCTTAAATGAGAGGTCTAGGAATGATAACCCTAACAATCTAAATTTTTCTAGGCAACCTAGATGGCCCTCTATGTATGGTTCCCACCAAGGCTATGGCCAAGGAAGTGGGTATGATAGCCAAAATCGAGGTGGCTATAGAGCACAAGGCTATCAAAGCCAAGCGCCCTATGGTCAATCTCAATATTTTGGCAATCAAGGCCAATACAACCAAGGGAGTTATAATCCCAACCATCAAGGTGGAGGGGGTTATAACTACTCTTATGGGCAATTTAGGGGTGCCTCAAGTGGGGGTTATCCTTTGAACTCGGGAGGTCCTTATGGTGCATCTCAATTGCCACCCCCCCAATTCAATGGACCGAGGACCTTTGGCAACCAATATCAAGAAAACCTTAGTGGTTATGACATTGCACCTCCACCACTCCCGCCTCTCAAGTCTAATCTTGAGGCTCTCATGGAGTCGTTTGTGGGGGCGCAAGCCAAGAAGAATGTCGAGTTTGAGGATGGATTCAAACAATCCAACACTCACTTGAAGATGATTGAGACCCAACTTGCTCAACTAGCTAGCACCATTAAAGAGCAACAAGTGCACACAAGTGTCCCACCCCAAGGTCGAGCACCTAAACAAATGTACTCGGTTGTGACTCGGATTGGGATGACTCTAGATGATGATGCTAGGCTAGTTGATGCACCTTGTTCTAGGGGTGAGGATCTTAAGGGGAATGAGTCTCCGGACTGTGATATTGCGGAAGAGGAGTCTCATGTCGATGGTGTGATTGATGGTGTTAAGTCGACGGGGACTACTCTTCCTCCTCTCCTAATTCCACCTCCCCCTCTCCTCAAAGAATTTCTGGAAATAAACTTGATGATCAATTTCACAAGTTTTGGGAAACCATTAGCAAGCTTTATGTGTCCTTATCTTTCACCGAGGTACTCAAACAAATGCCTAGATTCATGAGAGATATTCTTAGTGGGAAGAGAAGTTATGAAGCAAAGGAGAAAGTGCAACTCACGGAGAGTTGTAGCGCTCTAATTCAACACTCCTTTCCCCCAAAACTCAATGATCCCGGGAGTATTTCTATCCCTTGTAGCATTCAAAAGCTCAAATTTGATAATGCTCTTTGTGATTTGGGGGCGAGTGTTAGCATCTTGCCATTTAAGACTTATGAGAAGCTCAAGCTAGGTGATCTCTCTCCTACCGCTATGTCATTGCAACTAGCCGATGGATCGGTTATGTTGCCATTGGCTAGGATTGAGGATGTTCCCCTAGTTATTAGCGAGCTTACTTTCCTTGTGGATCTCGTCGTCTTGGACATTGATGAGGATGCACATACCCCCATTATCTTGGGGAGGCCATTTTTAGCCACCGCGGGTGCTCTTATCGATGTGCAAGGGGGACCAATCACCTTGAAAGCGGGAGACGCCAAGGCTAGTTTCAAGCTTGCAATTGATGAACTTGTTGCTCTAAGATGAAAAGTTGTATGAAAGTTGACACTCTTGCTTGTGTTGATCACAATCATTCTTGTGATATTGCTTCTAACAATCCTTGTGTTCTTAAGTGTGATTTTTAGATTGATAGGAAGGTGAAGAAGGATATGCACGAGAGCTCCTTTGTGCAAGGTGATCCCTGTGATGACGTCATTACCATTCCCGACACATTCGGGATGGATCTTGATGATGTAAAGTCTTTCACTCCGGTATCTAATGGTAAGAAGTGTATGAGCAAGAAGTCCAAGCAAGGCAATCCTATGCCTAAAAGGACATGGTTTGGTCCCCACTCAATAAGTGGTGGTTTGGGTAAGTTGTTTGTGCCCAAGGAGGCCAAGAAAGGTTTGTTGACTAGTGTTGACCCGAGGTTTGTTGTGTTTGACCCCCCTTGACTTTTGGGGGGGTCCGTCAAGCTAATGACGTTAAACGAGCGCTACCGGGAGGCAACTCGTGTATTTATTTCCTCTCTCGTCCCCCTATGAGCTTTGGGGGGATTCGTCAAGCTAATGACGTTAAACGAGCGCTACTCGGGAGGCAACCCGGTTGTCTAACTCCTAGTTTTAGTTTTTATTTGATTTTATGCTTTATTTTCCATTAATTAGCTTAATTTTCGATTAAAAGGGGAAGCTTGTGAGATATTTGCAAAATCATGTTTTGTGCCACCGAACAGGATTCCTCGTTCGATCGCACAAAACTGGTTTTTGAGGCAGAATGGCCAGGTTTTGGAAAACGATCGCACAACTTGAAAAATTCGATCGCACAGGTCTGTCCGACCGAACGACTTTTTCTGTTCGATCGCACAGACTGGCGGAGCTGTCTCTGAAGTCTTTAATTTGAAAAAATCGCGAGCCCCCCCCCCCCTTTCTTCTTCATTTCTTCGACTTCCTCTCATACTCTCCTCTCCATTGCTCTCTCCTCTCTCACTTACTACCACTACTCCTCATCAAATTCATTCACTTCCCTTCACAAATTTCACTTCCCATTCATCAAATACACTCAATCTCATTCATCCCAACCCCCAAAATTCCCAAATTTTCAGATTTTTGCAAAATCCCCAATTTCTAGGGTTTTTGTGAAATTGGTCATAAGTGTGTGTGTGGTGAATTGGAACTCTTGAGGCTACTTGGGATCGATCCTAGACCACTTCCTTGCTTGTGGTGATGATTTCTTTCCCTTAATTCTTGTATTTCATTCCATTCTCACCATGTTCATATTGTCTTTGATTTTTCTAAAATTTTTGATTTTTGAGTGTTTGTTGATGCATGTTTGTATTGTGATTAATCTTTAATTCTCTAGATGAGCTATGCATGTATTATTTCTTGTTCCATTTAAGCTCTAGACTTTTTGAGATGATTTTGTGAGATTTTGGGTTACTTTGATTATACTTGTTTGTGGAAGTGTTAGTTGATTGATTATGGTTGTTAGTGTGGATTAATGTTGTTAGTTCATCTTGTTGAGAAGTTGGTATAATTTTTGGAGCTTGTTGAAGAATTGATGGAGATAGTTTACCCTTAGCTCTTGTAGTTGTTTTTTTGTCCTAGATTGTGAACTAACTTAGTTTACTCTTCTTTGTGTGTCTTGGTTTGTTCTCTTTGTTTTGTAGATTTTTTCTTAGCTTCAACTCATCTCAATGGCACCAAAGCGCGCAAAGAAGAACCCCACCGCGACCGCGACCACCTCTTCATCAAAGAGGAAGGCACCAACTCCGCCGAACATGGAAACTTACGGAATTGAGTTCGCCGAGCAAAGGTCTTGGGACTTCTTCGAGCTCCTTTCCAAAAGGACAATTAAGCCCACCAAGGTCTTCCATCGGGAGAGTGTTTGTATCTTGGGGGTCGAGGCCGAGGTTGACAAGTTGATCAAGGGCCTAGGGTGGGAGGAGTTCACAAAGATGAGTGCCCCAACCTATAAAAGGTTGACATTGGAGTTCCTCTCCTCGGCTCGGAAGAACCTTGTAGAAGATGAGGATGGTGATAATGTGGTGGAATTGAGCTTCCAAGTGTTCGGTCGCCAATACAAGTTGAACCACAATCAAATCAATGCCCTCTTCTCCATCGACTCGGAGTATGGTTTCATCACGAACCCAAGGTCCGAATGTGCTAACAACTATGATGAAAATAGTTGGTGGAGAGAGCTCACCAGAGACGACGGGGATTTCTTCTCCGCCTCGCCCAAGTCTTCTTCATTTCATCATCCGGCCATCCGCATCATGAGCCGGCTCCTCATCTATTCCCTTTTCTCTAAGGGTGCTACCGGTGCTTTGTCGGGCACGGAACTTGGTGGCGTATGGTTGGCCACACAAGAGGAGCAAGGGGTACTTGATTTCGGGCAATTGCTCATTTCCCGGATCATCGGGGTTCGGGATAGCCACTTGAATAAATCCGAAATCCTCCTTGGCGGCATGCTCACTCTTCTTTTTCGGCTTCTACCGAACAACCCTCATGCCAAGGAGATGGCGGCTTTACCTCCCGTTGCCGGTGGTGAATTCTTAAACATCCGGGCGATGTATCATGCCACTTGGCTTCACTACACCACCAATGAGGCACAATGGATTTGGCTTGTGCGGAAGAACGATTGGTGCTTTCTTCCGGACCTGCCCATCACTTCATAGTCCCCTAATGTCCGCTTCTTGCTCTCGCGGCATCAAAAATTTGTCAAGGCCGCCGTCGCCACTACCGAGCCTACCGGTACCACTACCGAGCCTACTCAAGCTCCTCCTCGGTCTCCTAGTCCTCCTCCTCCGAATGTGGGTAATATACCTCCCTCCTCTCCTTTTGAAATGACGGGTTTGCAATCCACCCTTGCGACTATCTTACAAGGGCAAGAGGACCAAGCACGTGTCTTGGCTTCTCTTCCTCCTCAAGGGAGCCGCCCGGGGGATTTATTTCCCGATTTTGACTCGTCCTATTACGGTAGGCGGGTGTACGACTATCATGTTGACAATGGGGACTTTTCCCCCTATGTCAACTACCCTTACCACCCTCCCCAACAAGGGCCCATCCCTAGTTGGAATGAGGAGCGTACACCCACCTACCCGTATTGGACGGGTCCATCCCAACCCGGTGTCACTCCCCCCTCCTTTCCTCCCTATGACTATACTATGATGGGCGGTAGTGACTACCGTGGTGACCCTATGTACCCCACTACCCCACCGGTGGATCGGCCTAGTGAGTGGCCCGAGGATTTCACCGGGTGGCCTAGGGGATACATGGGTTGTTAGGATGGCCCCCGAGGAGAGCCACCCCATGGCAACTACCCCCTTGTGCCCGAATATGGTTGGCCGCCCTATACCGACGCTTCGGGTCCCAATGTGGACCCCACCTACAATTTCACCCCGTTCACCGGTGACGCGGCTCGTGCCTATCGTCTTGAGCGGGATGAACATTGGAGGATTTATGATGCAAAGGGTAAAGGGCATGCCCCGGGCCCTTCTTCTTAGAGTTCACTCCATTTCTCCCCCATCTTGATGTGATGGTATGCTTGTGATTAGCTTGGGGGAGAAATGCGGAGTAGGGGTTTGCTATGGGGAGTGTTTGATGTTTGTTGGTGTGATCTTCTTGCCACTTCATGTGGTTGTATATATGATGATGAGTTTTTGCTTGTTTTGTTTTTGTTTTGGCCATTTGGCCTTGTCTACTAACATTTTTCTTAATTGTTTTTTAGTGTTCTTTGTGGCATTGTTTCGATGATGTGGGTTCATGCTTTCCACCTATGCCTTTTTCGTCGATACTTTGATGAGTTTGTTCGATTTTTACCGGTTCTTTGCGGGGCTTGCTCCCACGACTGTTCCGGTAATATCCTTCTAACTCAGATGCATTCTTTGGGACGGGCATCTTGCATATGGGGCATTTGGTTGGATGGGTAGTTGTGCCCCTCCTTGCTTAGTTTTAGGCCTTGAGGACATGGCCTAATTCTTGCTTGGGGGGAGTTTTGTTGTGTAGTTGCCTATTTGTGATGCTCATGTCTTGGAAACCATACCGTTATTTGCACTTTTATATGTTAGTTTCTTTGTTTTTAGTTTGATTTTAGTTTCTTTTCTTTTCGTTTGTTTTGTTTTCCTTTTTGGTGTGTTTTCTTATTCTCTTTCTTTTTCTTCTTTTTCCTTTCCTTTTGTCAAGGCAAGTTTTTCTAGGTTTTCTTAGGCAATATTCTTGATTTGGGCAAATGAAATTGGAATTTGTAGACTAGAATGCTTTTATTCCCAATTGGTAGATGTTTACACGGTTTTTAATGTCTTGGGTCGAATTTAAGATTTGGTGTTAAGAAAGTTGGTTAGAACTTTGGGTAGCATGCGTCTTGAACCCTTGGCTTGTGGTAAGATGGTGTCGATCTCTCTAGTGATTTGAAACCGGAGAGAGTGGTATTTGCTCCCATGTCAGGTTCATCATCAAATTAGCACAAACACATATTCATATATTTTGATTGGCATGGATCCTTGGCATTGACTTTCTTACTTCCCGAATTTGACTATTTCCTTCCTGAAACCACGACCGAACTACTTTAGGGGACGATAGAGGCATTTCTTTCGGTGACTATTTTTCTTTTTAGTTTAGGACTTTATTTTCTATTTTTCATATATTTTTGTTTGCATTTGCCCCTTTGCTAGCCATTTGAGCCTTGACCCTTCATTTCTTATGAGCACATTACAAGCCTAATAGCCTTTGTTTTATTTTCACCCTTAGAAGTGATAGTGAAGCTTTGTGTTATGATGCTTGGTAGTTTTGAATGATTATGCATATTTGAGGAATGATGTTTATTGGTATGAATGGCAAAGTTTGGGAAGTATGTTGTATATAGTGAATAAATAAGCAAAAGCAAAAGTTTTGAAAAAGCCAAAAATAGAGAAAAACAAGGCAATGAGAAAAGTTTCAATTGAAACACAAAAAAAAAGAGAAAATCAAATCAAGAAAAGTGAAAAAAGAGTTGTAGTTTAGATTTGTTTTTGAATAAGCTCGGGGGTACCCCAAATAAGTGGTATGAGTTTGTATTTGGTTCAATATGCTTGAGTTGAGTTCTATAATTACGCTTCACTTTAGGTATGAGCACCAAATTACCAAATTTTTTCCACACCTTACCCCTAGCCTACGTTACGCCCTAAAAGTCCTCTTGACCCTTTAGAGTTGAGTCATTGTCGGTGGAGGGAGGATTTGGTCAATTTTATGGAATGGGATTGTCATGCTAAGATGTCGGGTAGCCTATCTTATTTTCTCCGGCGCCTTCGCGGTGTCTCGAGACGCTACTCTCAAGGGTGGAGAAGATCTAGAGATTTGACGTGGTATGCTCGGTTGAAGGGGAATTGATTAGTGTTCACCCTTAGTTCACTTTGCTTGGCACTTGAATCTTTCACTCGGTTTAGGACATTAGTTAGCGTGTACTCATTTATTTGATTGGTAATATTAGTGTTCTTTTATACTCGTTCCATAATAAAGGCCCTATCTTGGATTTTGTAGTTTAATTTCTTTTCTCCTCTTTTCTTTTCTTCTTCTTTTCTTTCTTTCTTTTCTTGGTTTCTGTTTTTCATTTTAGTCTTGCCATGATTAAATTTTCTACATTTTGTTTTTGGTAGGTTTTTAGAATTCGATTAGTTGCTCATTCTTTCTTAGTTGAGTTTAGTTTGCTAGAGACTAGCAAACGCTTAGCTTGGGGGAGTTTGATGAGCGACATTTATGTCGCTCTTAGCTTAGGATTTTATGTTAGTTTTTATATTTTTTTATAGTTTTTTTTAGCTTTTTGTGTGAATTTTATAAGTTTCGTTCCATCTTGTGCTTTATAGGTGATTATGATGAAAAGTGATGGAAAACAAGTAGAATCAAGCCAAAACAAGGTTTGTGCGATCGAGTGGTGGTTTGTGCGCCCAAGCAGAGGAGTGCAAATGGCATCAAGGAATATCCAGTTCTGTGCGGTCGAACGTGCTCTGTTGTTCGGTCGCACAGGATTGGTTTTTGGAGGCAGAATGTCTCAAAGTTGGAAAGCGACCGCACAGGTCTACTACTCGACAGCGCAGGTTTTGTGCGATCGAACGTGCTCTGTTGTTCGGTCGCACAGGATTGATTTTTGGAGGCAGAATGTCTCTAATTTGGGTTGCGACCGCACAATGTTATCTACTCGACCGCACAAGAGTTGTGCGCCCACACAAGGCCTTTTGTACGAGCGAATCATGCTGCAGAGGAATTATGAGCCAAAGAAACCCCATTCAACCGAACAGGGTTCTTCGTTCGGTCGCACATGACGAAGGAAGTGTTCTTCGCTGCCTTCGCTCGCACAGGTCCCAGTGTTTGCTCGAACGGTTCTTTTACGTTCGGTCGCACAAAGGGTCTGTGCAACCGAATGGTTGCGCGGGCTGCTCTTATTCGAATTTTGGCTTCTATTTGGGGAAACTTATAAATAGATTTTTCGATTATTTTGTTAAGTGCAGAATTTTAGTTGACAATTTTGGATTCTCAAAGTTATTTTTTCAGCATTTCTAGAGAGAGAAACTCTCCTCCATTGAAGCATCAATTTGTAATTCTCTAAACTCTTCTTCTAATTTTGTGCAATTCAATTCAATTCAATTTCTTAATTCTTTCTTTTGTTGTGATTGTTGATTGTTCTATAATTCCTTCAATTCTTGAATTCTTCTTGATTTTACTTTAGTACTTTGATCTTTAATTCTCTTGTTGATTGTTCAATTGATTGTTCTAGTCTTTGATTCTCTCTTCCTAATCCGTCAATTTCATGCTTCCTAGTGTAGAATTAATGGATTTCTTGATTTCTTGAATGGCTAGTGAGTAGATTTAGGTTAGGGAAAGGGGAGAATCTAGGGGCTTAATTAGGGGAACTTGTTGATTTGATTGATGAATGATTGATGTGATTAAATTGATTTAGTGCTAGGATTTTCCATGATCAATTGAGTAGTAGTTGCAAATGCTAGTTGATTGAATTAGATTGGAACGTATGATTTAGGTTTGACAAGACATTGTGAGCCTAATTCATGCAAGTGAATGATTGTTCCTATTATATGCAAGCTAATCTAGCTTAGGATTATGCGAAAGCTTTTCTATAGGCTAGGTTGTTTCGCGTGCTCTATCCGAGAGGTGGCGAGTACGTCATTAGTTTTCATTCCCCTATGTGCTATTTCATTGCATCATTCATGATGACTAGATGGTAGTTCATTTCCCCCGATTTCCCTAGACTATCCCCAACTCCCTAACGTTTAGCTTCCTTGATTCAATCTAGTTTAATTGTTAGTTTAGCATCTTAGTGATAATTCAAATCAAACCTCTTGTTCGAATTAGCTTGACATTTAAACTCGAGAACCACCGTTTCTTTGGGACGATCCCTTTACTTGCCACTATAGTTCATATAGTTGGTTAGTCTAGCGGTTCTATAAATTTTGTTTGATTGTGGCGTTGATCTTTCAACGATGGAAAAACGCCTTATCACATGTAGCTTTGATTTTTCTTGTACTTGGAATGATACTTGTAGGATACTAGGCCTCTTGAATCTTATAGAAATTGTTTGATAGCCATTTGAACTTGAACTGTTGGAACTTGTAGATTTGAATTTTTGAATTTTGAAATTTTTCTTGAACTTGTATACCTGCTTCGGCATAGATAGCCTAGGCGTTGGTGTAGAACTTGTATTCCTGCTTCGGCATGGATAGCCTAGGCGTTGGTGTAGAATTTGTATTCCTGCTTCGGGATGGATAGCCTAGGCATTGGTTGTAGACACCTACTTTTGTCCCCATTCCCGAAAGGGAAGGTTCGATGATGAAAGCATAAATCTCCACTTGACAACGCATCTCCTATAAAATAACGAATCTCGATCACTCCTTTTCATTTCACCTGAAACCTGCTATTTATAGAAACCTGCTATTTATGGAAACCTGCTAAAAATAGTAACTGCCGTAGTGGGTAGTTGTTAAAAGTGGCAAGTCATAAAAGATAGAAACTTGTCAGAATTAGGTGTTGCACTCCAACATAAATCCTAAATGAGATAGAAATTGCGAGAGAATCCTATTCCTAATACGATTCGAAAATAAGAGTTACGTATTAATTAAAATCCTAACGAGCCTAGAGTTCGTAACGGGCCCAGACGCATTCCGTCATAAAATTAATACGCACTAAAAGACTCCATTAAGTCTCATACACTCCGGATTCTAAGAGTCCGAATCTGACAAAGAAACGGCCCAAACATCAATTTCAACGCCCAGACCTGGGCGCTGAAATTGCCTGGATCCTATATTCAACGCCCGGAGCTGGGCGCCGGAATCATTGACGCCCAGCCCTGGGCGCTGAAAATACCCGGTACGTGTTTTCTCCTAATTCCTCGTGGATTAGAGTTCTACAATTCTATCTTTCCACGAACTCTTTTCTATAAATAGGGCCCTAAGCTCGACGTGGAAAAAGAACAACACACAATCATTAATTTGAGTATTGACTCTAAACCCCTAATCCTAAGCCTCACGCTACAAAACTGATCACGCGTGCTGTCGCAATCGATCCATAAATCGAACAGAACATATCCTGTCCCATAATTTGAGATTCGTTAAATAAAAGGAGAAATAGCAAAGTCAAAGTGGTTAGTTTTCTGAGAACCGTGACGCACCTCTCAAGGGTGCGTCGTAATGTGTACCTTTTCTATGATTTAATTGCTTTCCTCGCCCTTTTATGAACTGTTAAACTAACTAAATCTGATTGTTCGATCACGCCTAATAAATACGATATTTTTGGGAAATTGGATTATCATGCTAGGTCCCTTAAAACAATCTAAATCAGATTATCGCGCTCGATCTAGTACTATATGTTGCATATTGTTAAAATCAACTCAGATTAGTTTAATAGTTAACACACGTCCCTTCAATTATTTATGCTGAGCTAGTAAGGATATCCTGCCTCTGGAGTTATCGAAGAGCGAGTACTCCTGTCGGTAGTTACAGTCCCCCGAACCCTCAATCTCTACCTTGCGGGTGTATGTTGAGAGATCCCTACACCAGGGATCACAAGGGAACCTACGACCGTCGTGGTCAAACATAATTGCACTCCCTTTATGTCACGATAACCGGGTTTTGTCAGTTTTTCTCATTGTCGTTAAAAACTGAATGGCGACTCCTATATTACTAGTCAATTGGGTGTAAACTCACAGGAAATCCAATTACACTTGATTTGACAAAAAGAAACGTCACACCCACGAGGGACAAGGTCACGCATTCGCCTCGTGCTTTTTCGACCCCCTCACATTGGTGTAGAACTTGTATTCCTGCTTCGGCATGGATAGCCTAGGCGTTGGTGTAAAGGTCCCTGGCTGAGTCTGTGTTTCCACTGGGGATTTTTTTTGAATTTTGACTTTTGTACGGGCTAGTATAGGATAGCCCCCAGTTTAGAATCTTGATATTTCGTATTTTGCATGATTTAGAATGCCTTGTCACACTCGGAGAAAGCTTGCCGAGCGTTCGGTGGTTCGAGCTGCTTATGAAGATGCTTCGGATGATGAAACAGCCGCGACTAACGTGTCGGAGGGGGGCATGGTTCCCCAGAGAGTACCCACCTTCGTTGGCACTGGTTGGAGTCCTTCCGATCTACTGTTTCGACCGGAGTTTCATTTCTCTCAGCGGCTGGAGTCCTTCCGATCTAGTGTTTTGCTGGTTTGGTGAGTCTTGTACTGTGCCTTGTGTTTTGAACTTGTATAGGTTTTGAACTGACCGTCTCATCCATAGGCTGATGGAGATCCGTTGCGCACTTTTTGGTCCTTGTCGGACCTTCATGATGTTTTTCCGGCCGTCTGTGCTGACGAGGAGGCCGTGGAGATCTGGTTGCAAACGGGCCTGGTTGATTTCTGGCGTGCCATGGAAGATACTCGGAGGAGAATGGGGATCAAGCCCCGGTTACAGGCTTTGCTGGAGCGGTGGTGGGATACCACCAACACCTTTCACATGTCATGGGGGGAGATCACTATCACCCCTCTTTAGTTTGCTATGATCACGGGTCTTCCCTTCTCTGAGAGGAACGTGACTTTTGATTCGGAGCTGACATAACGCTCGACTGTCACCAGGGGCTTGCTCGACCCTGTTGTTGACTTGGCGGATGATAATACCCACGCTTCTGTGACAGTGGTCATGGCTGCGATCCGTAGCGTGGATGTATCTGCGGGGCAGAGGGTTCGGCTCTTCCTCTTGGCTCTGATGAGTAGAGTGATGGCCCCTAGCTGGAGTAGTCGGGTGCATATTGGCTTCCTGACAGCTTTGCAGGATTTGAGGGCCGTTTCGAGCTACAACTGGGGTGGTCTGGCATATAGCCACCTTTTGTATGAGATGAAGTGGGCCTCCCGGACTGCGCCGGAGAGCGAGCCCAGTATTGCTGCCTTGTGGAGTGTGCTAAAGGTATTTGAGACTCCTCGTACTTTGTATTTTGTACTTGTATGTTTGTATCTTGAACTTGACTGATGCTTTATTTGCTTTTTGAAAGATTTGGATTTACGAGCACTTCCTGACTTTGGCCCCGGTTCGTACTAGGGATGCGGCCTCTTGGATAGGAGCGGTGCGCAGGAGGGTGCCTTTGGCGGCCTCCCGCAGAGCTTTGAGGGTGTTACCCGTTGTTGAGGTAAACTCTTGTACTGTTTTGTCTTTATGTATTTGTACTTGTATAGATGCCTGAGTTGTCTGCTCTATAGGTGATTTGGCGTCCCTTTGCTGGTGCGCCTATACCTATTTCGGCTACTCGTGCACTCTAATTTTCTGGGCGGCGGGTCTTGCTCCCGGGGGTGTATCGCCATATGTGGTACTTGGGGGAGCGAGTGTCCCTTCAGCACAGCATGGGGGACCTACTTGTCCCTAAGGACCCACCGGAGTCCATGTTGGCGCCAGACGAAGAACTCGCCCGGCTCTATTTGAGTGCTAGGGGTGATGCTGTTTGCCTCCCCTGGAGTTATTTTTTAGATATGAGAGGTCGCTATGAGGACTTCTTGAAGAAGCTTGCTCCACCAGTACCCTTCATACTGCCGGTGAGCTTTTGAATTTTGTATCTTGTATTCTTGAATTCTTGTATTCTTGTATTCATGAATCATTCTATGAATGTTTGTAGGAGGAGGAGGTCGACCCCGAGGACATTCCCTATGCTGATAGGGTCATCCTCTATGAGAACTCGGATGGAGACCAGTTGGAGGTGACCGTCCCTGTAACTTCTCCTCCGCACCGGAGGTCGTATGATGCTGTACTGGAGCATTATGCAGCTGTGAGTACTGTTGTATTTGCTTGAAACTGATTGTAATCTTGTATCTGGAAATTGATCTTGAAATTTGTATGTAGGCTCCTCGGGTGAGAGTGCGTCGCTGGAAGCTTCTGATTGATTCTTTTGCCAAGCTGACCTAAAAGCTTTCTGGCCGGGACAGAGAGGTGCTTTCATTGACTGTGAGATTTTTTACTCTAGAAATTCGAACTCGAATGTCTGATTCTTGAATTTTGTATTACAGGAGTGTCGTCGAGGTCGCAGAGTTTCCGTTGACAGGGAGCCCCAGGTGGAGATTTCGTTGAGGCAGGAAGGACCGAGCTTGGATCTGGGACAGGGGTCCGGTGCTGGTACTTATCAGAGGCATTCTGATGCTGATAGGGGAGCTGCCCCTTTTGTATATGCTGATCCCACCAGGCATTCTTTTGGGGGTGCGAGCAGTTCGAGGCCTTTTGTTCCTCCTCCTGGCTACTACTTCGGAAGGAGTGGTCCTCAGCCTTGGGGTGTGGATGCTCGGACTTACTGGCAGGAGATGCAGAAGATGCGTCAGGCCCAGATGTTTGGGGCACCGCACCAGTTCATGGCGATGCCGCCGCCTTATCAGTACCCTTCCCCTCGGCAGGGAGTTTATCCTTCTCCCGATACTCTTCGTATCTAGGAGCAGGAGCCTGGTACCCCTGGGACAGAGCTGGATCAGGATCTGGAGCGTTACAGGAGCCGAAACACAGGCAATGAGCTTGTGGTTGACATTACGGCTGGTGATGACTCGGACTGACCCTGCATGGTAGCGAGTTCGAGCTTGCCTTGGTTGGATTTTTGTATAGATTGTATTTTGTATGGTTTTTGTATGGTTGGAAATTGGATTTTTGTATGGTTTGGATTGGAATTTTGAAATTTTTGTATGGTGTGGAATTTTTGAATCTTGTATGGCTGAATATTTGTTTTTTTTATGGTTGAAAATTGAATTTTGTATGTGCTGTGTGTGTTTTTTTGAAATTTGTAGCTATATGTATGCATGCAAAATTGAAAAAAAATTCCCATTTTTTCGGGTGTATATATATACCTACTATAAGCCCCCACTTTGACTGAGGTTTTTTGGTTAGGAAAAGCGCAAGTCAAAGTATATTCAACTTTTTCTAATGCATATGCAGACTCGACTTATGACGCCGATGTAGGACTAGAATGCTTGAATTTTGAACAGATTGACCCAAAATCGGCACGAAGTGCTGACTCGAATTGCTTGAAATTGCGCGGCTCGTGGCTTTGGAATCTTGAATAATTGAGGTTGTACTCTGTTGTCCGAAGCACTAAAGAGTGCGTACTCGGAATCATAAAGGGGACGGTGGCCTGGTCCTTTGTTGCAGGCCTCTGGCGCCAGGGTACTGTCTTGAGTGATGATTCTTGTATAAATAGGGAGCTTTTCGGATCATTCTTTGCATCAATCCTTCCCTGCTCTGCCTTGTATACTGCTTCCTTACGAAAAGAAAGAAGATGGCCCTGTCTTTTGAAAATGCCTTTAACTCTTGGCTTGGTTCGTTAGGCAAGATGGAGAAAAGGGAGCTCGATGGAATGCATCTTGGGGTGCTTGCCTCCTTCAGGTTTGTAAAGCTTGATGTGCACTTCATTCTTGCTGCTTTGGAGGCTTGGGATCTGAATCATCATGTCTTCCTCTTTGGAAATAATGAGGTATGTCCCCTCCCTGAAGAGTTTAGTGCCATATTGGGGTGGCCCATTATGCCGGAGCCATGCATACCTAGTGTTGAAGAACACTTTTTCTTGGGTTTTGAAAGATATTTGGGCTTGAAGCCCCTACTTTTGAGTGCTGTTGTATATGGCAGAGGGGTGGATTTGTCCCTCCTTGTCACCTATTTTGCTGGGCTTGATGTCCCCAAGGCTTTCCGCTTGGGGGCCTTGAGTTTTTGTATCTTTGCTCGCTTCCTCTTTTCGAAACAGGGGTTTGGCAATGGTGATGCCTCCGTAATAGAGATTGTAGAGCAGTTTGCTAGTGGCCGGGACCCAATGCCGCTCGTGGTTGACGAAACATTGATGGGCCTTGGTATGCTGAAGTCGGACCCCTCTTCTTCGCCGTCGGGAAGTCCGGTATTACTCCAAGTAAGGATCTGGAGCTTTCTTGTATATTGAATTTGTACTTGTATTTTGAACGTTAAATTTTGAATGTTGAAATGCTTTTGTTGTATATTCCCCAAGGTCTGGCTTATGGAGAGGCTCATGCTGGTGGCTCCACCGGAGAACATGGAAAGCTATAATAGAAAGGGATTCACTGTGCGGCGCATGGTGTATGGCCGACTTTCATTGGATGAGTGGCGATGCATACTCTCTGGGATTGAGTCTTGTATAAGGTGGGTAGTTCCTTGGTGGGGAATTGCTGCTATGAGACATGCCCCAGGTTCTACTGCTTTGAGGGTGCCAAGCCTCACAATCCTGGTCTTCTACTTGCCTGCTAGAGTTATGAGACAGTATGGCATGAAACAGGAAATCTCGAATTGTGTTGAAGAGAATCCGAAACCTGTTGCTCTTAATGCAAATTGACTTGAAGTTTGGAGGCGGTATTGGGTCGTCAAACCATTCTTGAGTGTTCAAAACCCACCTGAGCCAGTCACTCTGTCTGCGGGTTATGTTGTATGGATGAACGACCCAAGCCAGAGGGACGTTTCTTTCTCCGGACCAGCTAGAGTCTGAGGTTCTAGAGCTAGACGCCCGGCATCAACTGATTATGAAGGAGGTGACGGGAGTGTGGTCCGTCCGGTGCTTGACCGATTGGAGTCCACAGGAGGTTCGTCATCCTACCGTCTTGGAAGTGTAACAAGTTCCTTCTCCCGCGGCCTGGGCAAGGGGAAGATTGATGATTGATTGCGGGAAGAGCCAGGGGATAGTACTGAAGGTGCCAAGACTCAAGAGCATAGCCGCCCGACCCTAGATCTTTGTAGGCTAATGTGTTTGAAGTTGTATTGGAAGGAATTGTATTTTAAGAATGTGTTTGGAAAGTGGGTTTAGAAAATGTGTTTAGGAAGTGAAAAGGATTTTGAACTTTGCTTCACTTGATCCTAAACTTGTATTTGAATTAGCTTTGAAGCCCTTAGAGCCCAATAAAGAGTTATTGCGTTAAATTCCGCTTGAACATACTTTGCTTTGAATTGGCACATTTGGAATAAAGACAACAACAACAATTGAATTTTGAATTTGATTTTTAGGATGCCCTTAATTGAGGAAATTTTGAATTTTTTTGTATTAGTGGTCGGGCCTCGAAATGAGGTTGCCTACGTGTCCCGTTAAGGAATCAGGCCGGACGTAGTTCTAACCCTTACAGGACTTTTGAATTGGATTTTGAATTTGAACATTGAACTTAGACATAGAAGTTCTTGAGTTGATCGACGTTTGTCAGAGATCGGAATTCTGTTCCGTCGACATCTGTTAATTCGACTGCTCCCCCGGAGAGGATTTTCTTGACAATGTATGGTCCTGCCCAGTTGGGTTTCCCCTTGGGTCCATGACGCTTTTGCGAAGGGCTTTCAGGACAAGCTCGCCTTCCTTGATGTTTCGGGTTCTGACCCTCTTGTTGAAATGTGTGGCCACTAGGCGCTGATAGACTTGTACGTGGTGAGCGGCTTGAAGCCGATGCTCATCAAGCATGATTAGCTCATCATACCTTGCTTGTACCCATGCAGCTTCTGGGATTTTTCTTTCGAGGACTATTCTTAGAGAAGGTATACCAGCTCGATAGGTTGTACTGCCTCCATTCCATAGACCAGTGAGATTGGGGTTGCACCAGTTGAAGTGCGAATTGAAGTTCGATACCCCTACAATGCGAAGTGCGGCTTCTGGGGCCAGTCTTTGTAATTGGTTGTCATTTTCATGATGATGGTCTTGACATTCTTGTTGGCTGCTTCGACTGCCCCGTTAGTTTGCGGGCGATAAGGCGAAGAACGATGATGTTGAATTTTGTACTCGGTGAATAGATCTTCACACTCTCCTTGAAAGTGGGCTCCCTGGTCGCTAATGAACTCGTAAGGAACTCCGTATCTGCATATGATGTTTTCTTGTATGAACTGGGCCACTTTCTTGGAACCCAACACTGAACTAGGGGACCTCTTGTATGGAATGCCGCCTTCTATGACGAAATTGGCTGATTGTAATCGTAAAGCCCTTTGATTCTTTCTTGAAAAGTGTGGAGAATATTCAGAATGTTGTAGATACCTTTGAATGTATGTAAAACAGGGCTCGTCTCTGTCTGGCTCGATGTCGTCAATAGCATGGACATATGCTGCTTCTTGACGTGTTTCTATTGTAAGTGGCATTTCAGCCTTGCCATTTGGAATGCTGATCATTGAGGCCAGCTTTGCCAGTGCATCGGCGAATTGATTCTTCTCTCTCGGGAGGTATGTATAGCGAAGCTCTTCTACCTGCTCTGATAGCTTCTCGAGATAGGATTGGTATGGGGCCAAACTCTCGCTCCTTACTTTCCATTTGCCGGAAATTTGATTGATGATTAGGGAGGAATCCCCGTAGACTCGAAGTTTCTGGACACCCAATGCTAAGGCGGTTTCCAGGCCCATAATGCATGCTTCATATTCCGCCGCATTGTTTGTGATGTTGAATTGCAGTTTTGCTGATATCGGAATGTAGGTGCCGTTCGGGGCTACTAGAATTACTTTAACTCCACATCCGTTCTGATTTGAAGCACCGTCAAAATGCATCGACCAACTGTCATCACTGGTCATTAAGATTTGCTCGTCGGGTAAGTTATAATCTTCCTCTTCTGCCACGACAGTCGGGCAGGAAGTTTGAGACTGCTGAACCCTTGATAGACTTTTGCGGGGTGTATTTGAGATCGAATTCTTCTAGCATGACCAACCATCTGGATAATCGTCCGCTGAGAGCTGGTTTTTCGAACAAGTACTTGAGAGGATTTGCTTTGCTAATTACATGCACTGTATGGGAGAGCATGTAGTGTCGTAGTTCTTTGTGGCCTAAACCAAGGCGATGCTGAGTTTCTCGAGCTGAGTGTATCTGGTCTCGTACTTGATTAACTTTTTGCTGATGTAGTATACGGCGTTGTCTTTGCCTTCAATTTCCTGGGCGAGCATGGCCCCGACTGTTGATTCTGTTGTTGTAAGGTAAAGCCTGAGGTTAGTCCCTCGCATGGCTGGCTTTAGCACTGGCGGATTGGAAAGGTAGTCTTTGATAGTATTGAATGCTTGCTGGCAATTCTCGTCCCAGACTTTGGGTTCGCTTTTGCGGAGCTTTTGAAATACCGGTTCACAGATCATAGTGAGCTTTGAAATGGACCTACTGATGTATTGCAGCTTGCCGAGAAACCCCTGAATCTCCTTTTCATTCGTTGTTGGCTTCATCTCTTGAATGGCCTTGATTTTCGAAGGATCAGCCTCGATGCCACGAGAGCTGATGACATATCCGAGTAACTTGCCTGACGTTACCCCGAATGCACATTTTTGAGGATTGAGCCTCATGTTGTATTGCCTAAGCCTGTCGAAGAACTTTCGGAGTACTGAGGTATGCTCATGTCGCTCTTTGGACTTGACGATCATGTTGTCAACATATACTTCAATTTCCCTATGAATCATATCGCTCATGATTGCTGTGGCTGTTCTTTGATAAGTTGCCCCTGCGTTCTTCGGTCCGAACGGCATAACTGTATAGCAATATGTACCCCACTGAGTGATGAAGGTTGTTTTCTCCATGTCCTCCTCTGCCATGGGAATCTGATTGTAGCCTGCATACCCGTCCATAAAAGAGAGTAAGGCATGATTTGCGGTGTTGTCGACCAAAATGTCGATGTGAGGCAATGGAAAATCGTCTTTAGGGCTAGCCCTGTTAAGATCTCTGTAGTCCACACACATTCGTACTTTGCCGTCTTTTTTTGGAACTGGGACGACATTTGCTATCCATTCTGGATATTTGGCTTGTCGAATAAACCCGGCCTCTAGCTGCTTAGAGACTTCTTCTTGAATTTTGAGGGAAACGTCCGGTTTCATGCGACGGAGTTTCTGCTTGATGGTTTTTGAACCTGGGATGAGGGGAATTGTATGCTGACCGATGCTTGGATCAACCCCTGGCATATCATGATAGGACCATGCGAAGACGTCTATGTACTCTGAAAGTAGCTTGATAAGATCATCCCGCTCTGCTTGAGATAGAGTTAAGCCCATCTGAACTAGTTTTGAATCACTGCTGTTAGAAAGGTTAACTTTTTCTGTTTCCTCGATTATGGGCGTCCTGTTTTCATGATTTTCAATAGCTTTTAGTATTTCAAGGTAAGTTTCTTTTGAAGCAAAGTTGTTTGGATTAGAAGTGTGTTTTGAATTTGGACTTGAAGAATAAGAGGAAATTGAAGTGTTATTGAAATCAGCAATCATTACATCGACAATTTTGACTTGAAGCTCCACCTTTAGAGGCTCTTGATGGATGCAAGACTCTAGCCCTAGACTCTTAGACTCGTTACTAGACTTTAAAATTGAAAGACAGACTCTGGACTTGAACAAAGACACTAATCGTAAAGATAGTTCTCGGGGTATTCCCAAACTTCCAGGCCATCGTCATCATCATCGTAGACGTGGCTACATGCACAGATCTGCGAGACTTGATCCCAGACTTGGCCCCACGTGCTATACGGGAATGTACCGAAGCAGCCTTTGCATGAGGTATTGAGCCCTAAGAGGAACATTCTCACCATTTTTCCCTCTGGCAGCTCAGGCTTGATTGTACGAGCAGAGATTTCCCACCTGTGGTAGTATTCTTGAATGCACTCGTCCTTTTCCTTGCGTAAAGCCGGTTTTTTCTTGATGTAAGTGTCCCGGAAGCTCGAGTCTTTGAGGGTGAGGCAGGAAGGGACGTCCAATATATCCTCGAACCAAGGCTCTCCAAATAGTAGATCGAAGTAGGCAGTCACATCGATGACTAGAAATTCAGCACTGTTGTAGTAGGTGTCGAAGGAAAATATCAAATCGAGGACTCCCAGGACTTTATATGTGACACCTTGGAATTTGACGGTCTGCTGGGCAGTTAGCAGGAGATCGTAATCGGAGAAGCCCAAAGCATTTAAGGTGGCGAGGGCACATATGTTTTCTTGAATGTCGGTGGTTACCCTAGGTTCGGGGATCACCTAGTTTTGAGCACTTGGAAGGAGATGGCAGGTGCTTGGAACCATTATATCGTGACCTGGCTTGTATATTGTAGAGATTAGGTTGCATGGAAAATCCTCTCCTTCTTATTCACAATTAGAGGAGATGGCTTGCACCGAGGGAGTTTGTTTGGCTCCCGGAGGTAGTGGTAGGGTCTTGTTGTCGACCATGTTCTAGATCAAATGCTTAAGCTTGTAGCAGTCTTCGATGTCATGACCCTTCCCTTGATGGTATTTGCAATGTGCTGCAGGACCCCAGCTCTTGGATCTCTTGTCGACTGGAGGATCGGATGTAAGACCGATTGGGGTGATGACTTGCTTTTTGACCAGTCGGTCAAATGCCTCGCTGTAAGACATTCCGAGGTTAGTAAAGACCCGTTGTGGTCTGCCTTGAAAGTTGCGCTGATTGGTGCTATTCTTGAAATTGTTCGGCTTTGGAACTTGAGGAGCTTCTAGGGCGTTGACCTCGTGGACCTTGTGTGTTACTTCAGTTTTCTTACCCTTCCACTTTTCAGCTTGTGGAGTTGGTGCTAATGGTGCTTTCATCAGGTCGTCCTCTATTTCGACCCCAATGTCATATGTTCTCTTGAAGCTTTCCAAGCCTCTAGGTACTTCATGTGAGTATTGTATTTTGGAAGAAGTCCAGCAATAAAGATCTTGACCAATTCTCTCTCGGAGGGTCGAGTCACCATTTGGGACGCCATTTCTCTCCACCGGTTGAGGTAATTAGTGAAACCCTCTTGAGGCCCTTTCCTGAGAACCTCTAGCTCCCTTAGAGTAGTTTGAAGTTGAATATTGGGCTGATACTGCTCCTTGAATGCTCGAGCGACCGCTTCCCATGTACCGGTTTGATGCTCCTTGAGTGAGTAATACCATTTATGGCAGACAGGTTCCAGAGACATAGGGAATACCACGGGGTATAGCTCGAGTTCGACCCCCTTAATGGCCATTGTTGCTCTGAAGTTCTTGAGATGATACTTAGGATTGTCAGTTGACTTGAATTTCGGAATGTCATTGGCGGAGAATTTGTCTGGCAGATTTGCCTTCCCCTTGAGGTTGTCCTCCATTGAATTGTCAAAATAGTTCTCTTGATTGGTGACCTTACTGACCAGGCTCTCGATTTTTTTGGTTAGGTCATCGGTGGGTGCAGCCTGTTCCACAATACCCATTCGGTTGCTTATGCTTTACACATTGGTGCTGAGGCTGGCGACAGCGGCTATGAGCTGGGTGAGTTGATTGGGGGCAGACATTTGGACTAATTCTTGAAAGGGACTTGAAGCTTGATTTGTAGAAGGTGAGCTGACTGCTTGCTCGATACCGGCTATGAGTGAGGCTAGGGCTGATGGAGTTATCTTCAACCTTTCTCCTCTTCCGCGAACCCATAGGATCTTTGGACTCCTATTGAGGACACATGACATGATTTAGAACTTGAACTTCCCGACACATGATATGATATGCATGCAATGAATGAGACCTAGACTTGACTCTAAGTGCCACTCCGAAGATTAGGGATTTTGGATTTTGTATTTGTATTCGGGATTCGCGACCCGTTGGAAATATTTGAGAGGAGCTTCATTCTTTTGTGGAGGCTTTCTCCTTGTACTAGAACTTGGAATATTGAACTCGAGCTATTTTAGGGGGATTTTAACCCATTGGAAATTTGACTTGTAAGGGATTCTCAACCCGTTGGAAATATTTTAGGAGATTGGATATTGTATTATTTCAGGGGAGTTTCAACCCGATTGAAAGGGAATTGATTTTGTATTGTTTCAAGGGGATTTCAACCCTTCAATATTTTAGGGGAATTTCAACCCATTGGATCTTGGAATATTTTAGGGGGATTTCAACCCGTAGTAGAATTCGAAGTATTTTAGGGGAGTTTCAACCCATTGGATCTTGGAATATTTTAGGGGCATTTCAACCCATTGGAAGTGTTTTGAGGGATCAAATTTGTATTATTTCAGGGGAGTTTCAACCCATTTAATAGGAATTTTGAATTTGTAATTGGAAGCGAAGGAAAGCAAGGATTTTTTGTAGCTTCAAGATGAATTTGAAGTTTGAATTTGATTCGAAGTTTGAGCATTGAAATGGGAAAGAGGCACTTTTGTATAGAACATGAGGTGTTTGAATTTGAATATTCCGGCATCGCGCCATCATGGAATTTTGAATTTGAAATTGAATGAGGAAAATTCGGCATTACGCCATCATGGATTTGGAAAGTTTTGAATATGGGACTTGAGATTAGAAATTTTGAACTTGAGGTTTGGAATATGGAATGCAAGAGTCGGCATTACGACGACATGAATTTGAACATTTGAATTTGAGGTTTTGAGATTGAATTTGGTGATTTTAATTCGAGGTTTGAAGGCTTGAAAGTTTTGACTAGAATATCCGGCATGATACCGTTGGATTTGAGTTTTGAATTTGAAATTTGATGTTTGAATTGGAAAATCCGGCATTATGACGCCGTTGGATTTGAACTTGAATTTGAAATTTGAAATTTGAATTGGAAAATCTGGCATTATGTCGCCGTTGGATTTGGATTTTGAATTTGGAACTTGGAACTTGGAATTTGGATTTGAAAATCCGGCATTATGACGTTGTTGGATTGAATTTGAAATTTGAAACTCGGAATTTTAATTGGAAAATCCGGCATTATGACGCCGTTGGATTGAATTTGAAATTGAAATTTGAATTGGAAAATCCGGCATTATGTCGCCGTTGGATTTGGATTTGGAACTTGGGATTTGGACTAGAAAATCCGGCATTATGACGCCGTTGGATTGAATTTGAAATTTGGCATTTGTGCGTGAGGCGTGTTTTAGGGTTTTGAATCAAATGGAGTGGCACTCCTTAAAGACCTTAAATCGGCGATTTTAGATGCATGAGGCTTGAATGATGCTCCTAGGGGGTTGGTTTCCTAGTTGGAGGCTAATGGGTTTTAGCAAGCTAGAACTCGAGGTTAGCCATTCACGCGTGCAAAGACGCCCACACAATGCACAAGTAGCATGTTGTCACACTAACATGAATATGAATGCGACATGCAAAGTTCTCAACCTAAGGTCGGTCTATGTTTTGTATGATGCAAGTGGTCGGCTTTGGGTGTCAAAAAATACTCGACTAAGAGGCGGATCCGGCGACAACGTGCACATCCACCTAAGGGACGTGTGTGTCGGCAGACGACCTCCATACTTGACATCGGGAATGTCAAGCAAATGCCAAGTTTCGGTAGGCGCGGAAATGGTCACACACTTTAGTCGGGTACCGTATGGAGAGTCACCATTTCGTTGCCCCCGGGCCTAGCCCGAATGTAGAACACATTCGTTTGGGCAAGGTGGAAATTCTTTTTGCACGAATATGGTTTTCAAAAAATGCATGAAATGCCTAGAAATTAAAAATTGAAATCGCACTTGAATATTGCATTTGAAAAGCTCGTTTTTCGACATTCGTTCAAAAGGTTTGGGAGAGTCCTTCAAAATACATAAATAGACTGACTCCCACTTGAAAACTCGAGCAACATAGGCAACAAGCCACTGTGAGCCACTGTCCTAGATGCAGGCAGTGGCGTTTGGCGCAGGTGGCTGCGCCTGGCGCCAGTGCTGGCATCCAGTACTTAAGCAGATTAGTGGCTTGATGCTCAAAGTCTGCTCATATTTTCCAAGTTGAAATCAGGAACTCCCTAGTGGAGTCGCCAGAATTGTAGTCGGGCATTTTTCGTACGTTGTTTTCCCTTCCTACGTGGCGGTGTTAGGACCTTTGTATTTTTGTACTTTGAAGGAGTCGCCACCAAACATTGTTCAGGGTTTCGTTTGGAAAGACCAAAAAGATGACTCTATTAGGATAAGGCTTTGAATCTTCGAAACAGATGGGTGAGATCCGGGCAAGGGAACGAGATGCTTATTCCGCGAGCTTTAGAAATAATTCAAGTGCGTGACACAACATTTTCGAAAAATACCCTAGTTTAGACTATGTGTGTTTGAATTTAGAACAAATAGAATTCCTACTTTGTATTGTAGGCACTTTGCTTTAAAGTTAATTTAAGGAAACCTAAGATCGGGTTGTCCAAGAAATTATCTTTATGAAGCGTGGTGTAGCCTTGTATTTTGTTGAATTTAGCATGTGAGGTGATGAAAGCGATAAGCAAGTAAAGCAACATCACAATTGAAAATAACTGCGGAATTAGTAAAATACAAGACCCCTAGAAATGGACTAGGAAGTAGAACCACATTGCTTAGAAGGACTAGGCAAGTAAAGATGCATAATTGAAAGTGCGAAATTGAAATGCGGAATTGAAATTGCGTAATTGAAAGGTGCGGAATTGAAAGGTGCATAATTGAAATTGCAGAATTGAAATCGCAATATTGAAATTGAACTTAAGCACATGAGATCCGAACGCCAAACGGCTACTTAAAAATAAGTGCGTCCGACACAGATTCAAAGCTAAAAAATCTCAACTTAAGGATGGATTCTTCACCCAAAGTATCCTAGATTTTGCACATAGAACTTGAACTTGAAAGGTTTGAAACTTTAAATATTGAACTTGAAATGTTGAACTTTGAAATATTGAACTTGAACTTGAACTTTGAATTTGAACTTGAAACTTTGAACTTAAGAGTTTTGAATCTCAAAGATCGGACCTTTTAATGTTGAAAAGGCTTAATTTTTGAAATGCTCTTACTTTGAAATAATCCTAGTTTAGGGAAGTGATTATGAACAACCCTAAATATTATTGGATCTTAAAACTTGAACTTGAAATTTGAAAAGTGGAGTCTTGAATCTCAAAGACTAAACCTTTAAACATTTGAAAGGCATCATCTTTGATTACTCCATATTTTGAAGATGATTCTAGTTCAAGGAAGTGATTACAAACAACCATGAACATCATTGAATCTTGAAAGTTTGCATTTTGTGTAACATAAAGTTTGGATTTTGAAAGAAATGTATGATTGTTGTAAGTGACATTTTTATGATTGTTGTAAGTGACATTTTTAGGATTAAAAATGCCAACTTACTAATCATATTTGAAAGAGAAAAAATCAAAGAAACATGATTGATTATGGTGGGATTCGGAATTACCTATTGAGGCTTAGGCCAGAATTCCGTTTAGAGCTCCCAATTGCTTAGAACTTGAAATATTGTATGAGATTTTAATTTGAAGGTTTTTTGGATTTTGATTTGAGTGGCAATTTTTATATTACGACGTTGGGTTTTGATTTTTGCCTCCCCATAATGTTCAGAATTAGGGGTTTTTATAGGAGGATTTGCTGCTAAACGCCAGCCAACGCCAGCGTCCAGCACAGCACCAGCGCCAGGCGCTGCTGACGTGGCGTAGATGCTGCTAAAACAAGGACGCGGGCTCCGTCCTTTCTTTGTCTTGTATTGATGTACCTTCATACTATTTGTACGAACTTGGCCCTTAGTTATTGCTTGGGGATTAAGGCTTGGTTTGCGTCTAAAAACAAGCCATTTCGGGTTTTTGAATTTCGGTTTTACGGGACGAGGCCCGGCTTGCTCCGTTTTGTGGGTCGACGCCCGAATTTGGATTGCTTAATGTCATTTTGACTGAAAAAGGTCTTGTAAAACCAATGGGATATTCCATTGGGTGAGATTGTACTTGGATTTTGAAATTGATTTTTGGAAATTGTATTTTGTACCGAGTTCCGGAATGGGAACGGCCTCGGGGATTGGATTTTTGCTCTTGGATTTTGGAAATGTTCTTTGGAATTGGGACTTCCGCACGGAGTTTCTCCAGCCGCCTAATAAGGATAATGGTGTCGTCATCATCCCAATGGGGAGACAGAAATTAGGTGTCTACACTAACCTAGTCCTAAATAGGTAATTCTGAATCCCTAGTACAAATTTCCATCTTTATTATTTCAAGTTTTCCTATGATGTTCTTATGTTGTTCATACACACATTTGAACTAGGAAATGTCAAAAAAGGAGTAATCTTTGAGGGGATTTCATACTTGAAATTCCCCCTCAAATGATCATCCAAACTCCTTCTACAAATTTCATGTTTCAATCTTTATGCTTTGATTTCAAAAAACATGATTAGTAAGTTGAAGCTTTCACTCTCGAAAGTATTCCTTACAACAATCATCTTCAAATATTCAAAAACCCCAACTTTATATAAGTTCAAGGATGTTTGGAAAAGTGCAAACCCTTTTCCAAACTAGAACACATGAACCCTAATTTTTGATGTTCAAATGCAAGTCCTACTTTGTAGATTCAATGATGTTTAAGGTTGTTTGTAATCACTTCCTTAAACTAGAATCAATTTCAAGTTATGGGGCACATTAAAGGTGAGGCCTTTTTAACATTAAAAGGTCTAATCTTTGAGATTCAAGACTCGTAATTTTAATATTCAAGTTCAATATTCAAGTTCAATATTCAAGTTCTATATTCAAGTTCAATATTCAAGTTCAATATTCAAGTTCTATTTCAATAACCAAAATCAAAAATGCTTTATTATGAGCAACTCATCTAAAGTTGAGATTTTTAGAATTGAATCTGTGTCGGGCACACTTATTATTAAGTAGTTGTTTGGCGTTCGGATCTCAAGTACAATAATACAATTTCACTATTGCCTTTCAATATCGCACATTTCAATATCGCACTTTCAATACCGCAATTTTAATATCGCATTGTTAGGTTATGATACATATGACAATTCATAAATCATGCGGAAAAACCATAAAGCCAGGAAAACATATTATTTACACATAATCATTTAGCATAGTTTAGATTCATACTCTTCGTTGCGTGCCCTCCCTAGCCGCGCCCGAACCGAACAAGAACAAGTCTTTAGGACTCCAAGTGTCGTCCCTCCATAGATAGTCCACAGCACGTCCGGATCCGCCTTAAGATTGACCAACTAGAATCGCCCTTAAGGTACTTAGAATTTTCGGCACTTTATAGGCAATTGTATGACTGAATTTTGCTCTCAAAAACTCACTTTGAATACTTGAATGCTCGATGTAAATATGTGACCCTAGGCACCTATTTATAGAGTTATGGAAAAGGATTTGGAATCCTATTAGGATACTAATTTATTTAATTATAATCCTACTAGGACTCTAATTAAATAAACTAAATCTTTTAGGATTATATTTAATCATATGACAAATCCCGGTAGCTTTAGGATTCGAGTAGCACACAAACACACACGCACGCACAGCAGCCCACGAGGGGCGCCATGCGCGCGCGCGCAGCCCGCGAGCTCGCAGCCCACTGCCGCAAGCCCACACGCTGCCGTAGCCTTGGCGGGCGCTGGGCCTGCCTTGCGGTGGGCCTGGCGCAGCCTTGGCTGGTGCGTTTGTGGCGCGCTGGCTTGCTGGGCGATGGCCCGGCTTCGTGCTGGGCCTTCGTCTGGCAGGCCTCGTCCGATGCTAATTCGTACGATACGCTTCCGATTAATTTCCCGATTCCGGAATTCATTTCCGATACGAACAATATTCAATATTTCCGATTCCGGAATCAATTTCCGTTTCGAACAAATATTTAATATTTCCGTTTCCGGAATTATTTTCGATTCCGATAATATTTCCGATTCTGACAATATTTCCGTTTCCGGCAATATTTCCGATTCCGGCAATATTTCCATTTCCGATAATATTTTCCGATACGTACCATGTTTCCGTTTCCGGCAACATCTACGACTTGGATAATATTTATATTTCCGATACGATCCATATTTCCGTTTCCGGCAATATCATCGTTTCCGGAGTATTCATTTCTTGCTTGTGACGATCTCAGCTCCCACTGAAACCAAGATCCGTCGATTCCGAATATCCATAGATGGAGTATTTAATGCCATTAAATACTTGATCCGTTTACGTACTATTTGTGTGACCCTACGGGTTCAGTCAAGAGTAAGCTGTGGATTAATATCATTAATTCCACTTGAACTGAAGCGGCCTCTAGCTAGGCATTCAGCTCACTTGATCTCACTGAATTATTAACTTGTTAATTAATACTGAACCGCATTTATTAGACTTAACATTGAATGCATACTTGGACCAAGGGCATTATTTCCTTCAGTCTCCCACTTGTCCTTAGGGACAAGTGTGTATTTCCTAATTCCTTTGTCGCTCGATGCTTGCTCTTGAACATAAGGTAAGAGTTGTCATCCTTAATTATTATGTCCAGAGGTGTTTCTCGGTTTCAGAGTTCAACTGATCAAATAAACAGATAATCATAGCCTATGATTCATCCGAGCACGGCCATGCATTTCACAGTTTCTAGCTCTCCGAGTGGCCTTGTACAACTTTTAAGCATCTCATCCCGATTTATGGGAGGACAATCCCAATCTTGCGATCTTGAGATTAGACTTCGTTTGATAGGTGATTACCTGAGCGTTGCCTTTATAGCCTCCTTTTACGGTGCGACGGTTGGTCAACGTCAAAGCAACCAGTTCTCAAACAAGTAATCTCAAATCACTCAGGTATTGAGGATTTAGTGTCTAGTAATTTTAATGAAATTTACTTATGACAGATTTTCATCTCTTACAGTAAAGTTTCATAGGTCTTGTCCGATACTAGTCTTCCCAAAGTAAGTATCTATGCAAATGATTATGACATTGCCATGTCCACATAGTTCAAGAAACAGAACTACTAGTCATCTTGCATTCTAGTCGTCTAACGTTTTCTATGCGTCCAATTTTATAGAAAACTGCGACTAGGGACCATTTTCAACCTTTGACATTCAAGTTCACTTGATAGACATTTCTTAGTCACAGGACTGGTCCTGATAGTCTATCTTGAATATATCGTCAAATTGAAGGGACTCATCATTTAATAAACCACAAATTAAATGGAAAAATGAATTCTTTTCATTTATTGTGAATGATTAACCAATAATGTTTTACAAAGATTTAAACTCTAAAACTTTAAAACATTAAACAGGGTCATCAAAGCCATTCTCCAATATGCTTGATTCCCATAGCTGCAGTGTGCGAGTTGTGCTTCGCCTGCGGCAGAGGTTTAGTCAATGGATCTGATATGTTGTCATCAGTTCCGATCTTGTTTATCTCGACTTCTTTTCTTTCAACGAACTCTCGTAGAAGGTGAAATCTACGAAGTACATGCTTGACTCTCTGGTGGTGTCTAGGCTCCTTTGCCTGTGCAATAGCACCGTTATTATCACAATACAGGGCTATTGGTCCTTTAATGGAGGGGACTACACCAAGTTCACCTATGAACTTCCTTAGCCATATAGCTTCCTTTGCTGCTTCATGTGCAGCAATGTACTCCGCTTCAGTTGTAGAATCCGCAATGGTGCTTTGCTTAGCACTTTTCCAGCTTACTGCTCCTCCGTTGAGGCAGAAGACAAACCCAGTCTGTGATCTGAAATCATCTTTGTCGGTTTGGAAACTTGCGTCCGTATAGCCTTTAACAATTATTTCATCATCTCCACCATAGACCAGGAAGTCATCTTTGTGCCTTTTCAGGTACTTCAGAATATTCTTGGCAGCAGTCCAATGCGCCTCTCCTGGGTCTGACTGGTATCTGCTCGTAGCACTGAGTGCGTACGCAACATCCGGGCGTGTACATATCATAGCATACATTATTGAACCAATCAATAATGCATATGGAATCCCATTCATTCGTCTACGCTCATCAAGTGTTTTTGGGCACTAATTCTTGCTTAGAGTCATTCCATGAGACATGGGTAGGTAGCCTCGCTTGGAGTCCGCCATCTTGAACCTATCAAGCACCTTATTGATATAAGTGCTTTGACTAAGTCCAATCATCCTTTTAGATCTATCTCTGTAAATCTTGATGCCCAATATGTACTGTGCTTCTCCTAGATCTTTCATCGAAAAACATTTCCCAAGCCAAATCTTGACAGAGTTCAACATAGGAATGTCATTTCCGATAAGTAATATGTCGTCGACATATAATACTAGGAAAGCAATTTTGCTCCCACTGACCTTCTTGTATACACAAGATTCGTCTGCGTTCTTGATGAAACCAAAGTCACTGACTGGTTCATCAAAACGTATATTCCAGCTCCTGGATGCCTGCTTCAATCCGTAGATTGACTTCTTTAGCTTGCATATCTTTTTAGCATTCTTTGGATCCTCAAAACCTTCAGGCTGTGTCATAAACACAGTTTCTGTTAAAACGCCGTTTAAGAAAGCAGTTTTGACATCCATCTGCCATCTTTCGTAATCGTAATATGCAGCGATTGCTAACATTATCCGAATAGACTTTAGCATTGCAACTGGTGAAAAGGTTTCATCGTAATCCACACCGTGGACTTGCCTGTAACCTTTTGCAACCAATCTAGCTTTGAAAACTTCAAGTTTCCCATCTTTGTCCTTTTTCAGTTTGAAAACCCATTTGCTTCCAATGGCTTGGTAGCCATCTGGCAAATCGACCAAATCCCATACTTGGTTTTCAGACATGGAGTCTTATTCAGATTGCATGGCTTCTTGCCATTGCTTGGAGCTAGGGCTCGTCATAGCTTGTTTGTAAGTCGCAGGTTCATCACTTTCAAGTAATAGAACATCATAGCTCTCGTTCGTCAAAATACCTAAGTACCTTTCCGGTTGAGATCTATATCTTTGCGATCTACGCGGGGTAACATTTCTAGTTTGACCATGATTCTCACCAGATTCTTCTAAAGATCTCTGAGTTTCATCCTGAATGTCATCTTGAGCATTCTCTAGAGTTTGTTGTTCGACTCGAATTTCTTCGAGGTCTACTTTTCTCCCACTTGTCATTTTGGAAATGTGATCTTTCTCCAAAAAGACACCATCTCGAGCAACAAACACCTTGTTCTCAGATGTATTGTAGAAGTAATACCCCTTTGTTTCCTTTGGATAGCCCACTAGGATACATTTGTCAGATTTTGGATGAATTTTATCTGAAATCAATCGTTTGACGTATACTTCACATCCCCAAATCTTCAGAAAAGACACATTTGGAGGCTTTCCAAACCATAATTCATATGGAGTCTTTTCGACAGCTTTAGACGGAGCTCTATTTATAGTGAGTGCAGCTGTATTTAGTGCATGTCCCCAAAATTCTAATGGAAGTTTGGCCTGACCCATCATTGACCTGACCATGTCTAGCAAGGTTCTGTTCTTCCGTTCCGACACACCGTTCCATTGTGGTGTTCCAGGAGGAGTCAATTCTGATAGAATTCCACATTCTTTCAGATGGACATCAAATTCATAGCTCAGATATTCACTGCCTCTATCAGACCGCAGTGCCTTAATCTTCTTGCCTAATTGATTCTCTACTTCACTGTCAAATTCCTTGAATTTGTCAAAGGATTCAGACTTATGCTTCATTAGGTAGACATAACCATATCTACTGAAGTCATCAGTGAAAGTGATAAAGTAGCTGAAACCACCTCTAGCATTTGTACTCATTGGTCCACATACATCTGTATGAATTAAACCCAATAGTTCATTTGCTCTTTCTCCAACTTTAGAGAAAGGTTGCTTTGTCATTTTGCCAAGTAAACATGATTCGCATTTACCATAATCCTCTAAGTCAAATGGTTCTAGAATTCCTTCCTTTTAAAGTCTTTCTAAGCGTTTCAAGTTTATATGGCCTAATCGACAATGCCACAGATAGGTGAGATCTGAATCATCCTTTTTGGCCCTTTTGGTATTTATGTTATATACTTGTTTGTCGTGATCTAATAAATAAAGTCCATTGACTAATCTAGCAGATCCATAAAACATCTCTTTAAAATAAAACGAACAACTATTGTCTTTTATTAAAAAGGAAAATCCCTTAGCATCTAAGCAAGAAACTGAAATGATGTTTTTAGTAAGACTTGGAACATGGAAACATTCTTCCAGTTCCAAAAATAGCCCGGAGGGCAACGACAAATAGTAAGTTCCTACAGCTAATGCAGGAATCTGTGCTCCATTTCCCACTCGTAGGTCGACTTCACCCTTTCTTAACTTTCTACTTCTTCTTAGTCCCTGTGGATTGGAACATAAGTGTGAGCCACAACCTGTATCTAATACCCAAGAAGTTGAATTAGCAAGTATACAATCTATAACGAAAATACCTGAAGATGGAACGACTGTTCCGTTCTTCTGATCTTCCTTTAGCTTTGGACATTCTCTTTTGTAATGGCCTATTCCATCACAATAAAGACAGCTTGATGTGGACTTGTCCTGCTTTGATTTAGCATTGCCCTTGGACTTTCCACCTTTCTTGAACGGTCTCCTTCTAGCCTTGAGTAAATCTTTGGCTTCACAGTCCAGTATTATTTCAGCCTTTCTGACAAGGTGAACAAATTCTGCAACTGTTTCTTCTCTTGGTTCACTTAGGTATAGTTGCTTGAAGCAACCAAACCCACTGTGTAGTGAATTGAGCAAGATAGAGACTGCCATCCTTTCGCTTATTGGTGTTCCTAGTAGACTTAGGCGATCAAAGTATGAACGCATAAGATCCACATGGAACCTCAGTGGGACGCCTACCCTCTGTTTAGTGCGAAGGAGCTTAACATGTGTTTCTTGGACCTCCATCCTATAACACCTGTTGGGAGAACTAACCTTTAGACCAGACATTGATTCAATCAACTCATGGACGTTCAGGTCCCTGTCCTCCGTGCTTCCACGACAGATATCCCTCAGATTCTTGATGAGCGTAAAAGGTTCATAGGCTACAAACCTTCTAGCCCAATCATCAGGGATATTGTTCAGCATGAGACTCATAACCTTTTTGAGATCCGCATCCCAGGCGTAAAATCTCTCAGGGGTCATGTCTCTGGCATAGTAGCTTGGCATGGGATGTGACAGTACATACTCAACTCCATTGAGTTTGACTATTTCAACTAGCTTAGCTTCCCATTCAAGAAAATTTGCCAGGTTCAGCTTGACAATAAGCTCATAACCTATGATGATGTTTTGATTGTTGTTTGCCATATTTAAAAACTACAATCGAAAAGAATAAACAAATAAATAACCATTCACAGTTTCTCTTAATAAACTTAAATTCTAGCATACATGCATAATTCAATGTTTATTAAGCATTTTATTCAAGTTATGTGTTCCGGCAGGTGTGAATAAAATGATTCCAAGATCCTAAAATCATTGAAGAACTAAGCACAGTTGTCGACTTAATCCTAAAACATCTTAGGTAAGCAAAAGTCTTTTGCTAATAGTCTAGAAACTATTCTTGGTTGATAGGTACGTCTAAGAACTTATTAGGTAAACCTATCGATTTTGCCACGACATAAAAGGACTCCTTACTTATATCGTTGAGTTTCACCAAAACTAACATGTACTCACAATTATTTGTGTACCTTGCCCATTTAGGACCAATAAGTAACACCTCGCTGAGCGAAAACTATTACTAGATTGATGTAAAGGATATCCAAGCAAGTGTATATTTTGGCATGGCACCTTTTAACTCAATTTTTTTTAAGTTTGGAACTTAAGGCTCTTACTATGTTGGTTAGATTTTAAGTGAACTAAAATCCTTAATCATGCAACATAATCAAGCTTTTGATCTCATGCATTTTAAGACATATTTAAAAGCAATAAATAACTTAAAACATGCATAAGATAAATGTGATCTAGTATGGCCCGACTTCATCTTGAAGCTTTAACTTCAAAGTCCGTCTTGAAAATCTCCGTGGGAGGCACCATTTTCTTCAAATAGGATAAGCTATAATTAAAACTAATTACAACCATTTGATGGTACGCAGACCATATTTGAATTGAAAAACAACTTTGGTACTTTAGACCAATTACATTCAAATTAATGGTACGCAGACCATATTTTCTATCCTATTTGGGCCATACTAGTCACTTCATAACCTGCAAAACAGTACATATACAATATATACCATTCACCCATTCATTATCATGAATGGCCCACATAGCTGGTTAGTAAAACACATTATGCATCACGTAAACATTTGCAGCAATTAATCAAGGGCACATACAAATTGGAAACATACAAATTTAATTAAAATTTAAAGCTCATATAAATTTATAATTGAATCCAAAAAGTTTAATTTAATTTCAGTCGTATTTAAATTAATTCATGATTTTAATTTTAGTAAAATAATTAGAATAAATAAAATTTATTATAATTACAATATTCAAAATTAAAATCCAAGAAAATAATTTAAATTATTAATTTTAAAATTAATTAAAATTACGTAAACTGAAAATTTCAAATTAAAATTTCAAAACGATCCAATCGCAACGGAACAACCCCACGCAACGCACGCCCATGGGCCACACGCACACAGCCATCGCTGGCCATGTGCGCGCAGCCCATGCGCTGCGTCGCATCGCTGCTGCTGCTGCTGCTCTCCTTCGCAAGGCATCACGTGAGCTGGTGCTCGCTGCGCGCGCCAGCACTCGATGCACGCGAGCCATCGCTCGCTGCGCTCGCTCGCCAGCGCTCGCTTCATGCGAGTCAGCGCTCGCTGCGCGCGCTCGCCAGCGCTCGCTTTATGCGGGCCATTGCTCGCTGCGCGTGCTCGCCAGCGCTTGCTGCGCGCGCTTGCCAGCGCTCGATCCTGTGAGCCTCGCTCGCTGCGCGAGGCATCGACGCTGGGCGTAGCACTCGTGGCACGCGAGCTTGCGCTCGCTGCGCGCGACGCTCCGCAAGCTTGCGCGAGGCAGTGCGCGCTGTGGCGCAGCTCGCTTGCTGCCCACACGCGACTGCTGTGCCTTGCTTTCGCCCTCGCCCATTCGTCCATTGCTCACAGCCCACGACACAAGGCAGGGCTGCTGCCTTGTGCTCGTGCACCATGGCCTTGCTCATTGCATTCGTGCCGCATGGGCGACGAGCTCCCTTGCTCGTCGTCACATGCCCGCACTATACAACACCCCTTAAGGGTAACACGTAGCGTCCATTGCTTTGTGCGTGCAAGTTATATGAGCGAATCGCATGAAATTTAAAAAATTTATATTTAAAATTAATGACAAATCGAAAATTTATTATTCAATTGATTTCCGATTAACATGGATTCAAGTCTAGGTCATAAAAATTTAAAATTTAACATAAATTTACAATTTTTATGGTGGTTTTTAATCATAGGTATCTAATTAAATTATAATTAATTATGAAAATCAAATTAATTCTAAATTATTCTAATTTTCAACAAATTAATCATAATTACAAATTAGATTGCATAATTAACAAGGCTAGGCATTCAAACTTGTTAAACATATACAGTAGGTCAATCAAAAATTCAAGATTTATCAACAAGAATCGCAAATATTTAATTAAACATCTTAAATTTACGAAATTTTGCATTCGAAAAACTAAAACCTCCGAAAAGTCATAGTTAGGCTTCAAATTTGAGAATTCTGGGTTCGGCAGAAAAATTCTTTTTTTGTCAAAATTTTAGAATGCCTTTTACATGCGGAATTGACACAAAAATCACTCGATTTGGATGAGTAACGAATAAACTGCCGAAAAATTGCGTACGTATAATTAAATAAACGCAATTTGCAATTAATTAACAATTACGAAAATTAATCACCCCTTTTAATTCTTGCAAATTTGTAATATTTAACCATGTTCAAGCAATTTTAGATTATGGAAATAATAAGAGGCTCTGATACCACTGTTAGGTTATGATACATATGACAATTCATAAATCATGCGGAAAAACCATAAAGCCAGGAAAACATATTATTTACACATAATCATTTAGCATAGTTTAGATGCATACTCTTTGTTGCGTGCCCTCCCTAGCTGCGCCCGAACCGAACAAGAACAAGTCTTTAGGACTCCAATTGTCGTCCCTCCGTAGATAGTCCACAGCACGTCCGGATCCGCCTTAAGATTGACCAACTAGAATCGCCCTTAAGGTACTTAGAATTTTCGGCACTTTATAGGCAATTGTATGACTGAATTTTGCTCTCAAAAACTCACTTTGAATACTTGAATGCTCGATGTAAATATGTGACCCTAGGCACCTATTTATAGAGTTATGGAAAAGGATTTGGAATCCTATTAGGATACTAATTTATTTAATTATAATCCTACTAGGACTCTAATTAAATAAACTAAATCTTTTAGGATTAGATTTAATCATATGACAAATCCCGGTAGCTTTAGGATTCGAGTAGCACACAAACACACACGCACGCACAGCAGCCCACGAGGGGCGCCATGCGCGCGCGCAGCCCGCGAGCTCGCAGCCCACTGCCACAAGCCCACACGCTGCCGTAGCCTTGGCGCGCGCTGGGCCTGCCTTGCGATGGGCCTGGCGCAGCCTTGGCTGGTGCGTTTGTGGCGCGCTGGCTTGCTGGGCGGTGGCCCGGCTTCGTGCTGGGCCTTCGTCTGGCAGGCCTCGTCCGATGCTAATTCGTACGATACGCTTCCGATTAATTTCCCGATTCCGGAATTCATTTCCTATACGAACAATATTCAATATTTCCGATTCCGGAATCAATTTCCGTTTCGAACAAATATTTAATATTTTCGTTTCCGGAATTATTTTCGATTCCGATAATATTTCCGATTCTGACAATATTTCCGTTTCCGGCAATATTTCCGATTCCGGCAATATTTCCATTTCCGATAATATTTTCCGATACGTACCATGTTTCCGTTTCCGGCAACATCTACGACTTGGATAATATTTATATTTCCGATACGATCCATATTTCCGTTTCCGGCAATATCATCGTTTCCGGAGTATTCATTTCTTGCCTGTGACGATCTCAGCTCCCACTGAAACCAAGATCCGTCGATTCCGAATATCCATAGATGGAGTATTTAATGCCATTAAATACTTGATCCGTTTACGTACTATTTGTGTGACCCTACGGGTTCAGTCAAGAGTAAGCTGTGGATTAATATCATTAATTCCACTTGAACTGAAGCGGCCTCTAGCTAGGCATTCAGCTCACTTGATCTCACTGAATTATTAACTTGTTAATTAATACTGAACCGCATTTATTAGACTTAACATTGAATGCATACTTGGACCAAGGGCATTATTTCCTTCACGCATTTCAATAACGCACTTTGAATATCGCACCTTTACTTTTGCAATTTCGATTCCGCGCTCTTTACTCACCTTCTTTAAGGTGACGTGGTTTTCTACGCATTTCAACAATTCCTACTATCTTGCGATGATGCTTTACGTGTTTATTGCTTTCATCACCTCACATGCTAAATTCAATAACATACAAAGGTTACATCACGCTTAACAAAGATAATTCTTGGACAAACCGGCCTTAGGTTTCGTTAATTAACTTTAAAGCGAAGTGACCGCGTTCAAGTAGCAATTTCTATGTTCTAAAATTCATGCTCAAACCAACTTAGTGTTATGACTAGGATTATTCGAATACGATTCTTGTCATGTACTCGAATACAATTTCAAAAGCTCGCAAAATAAGCATTTCGTTCCCTTGCCCGGATCTCACCCATCCATTTCTAATATTCAATGCCTTATCCACAAGAGTCAACTTTGGTCTTTCCAAACCGGACCCTTAAATATTGTTTGGTGGCGACTCCTTAGAAATTCAAAAGCCTACAAAACCCGTAGGGGGAATTCAAAATCAAAATACCTCTCGGAAGAACAAAAAACACCCCTAAAATTCTGGCGACTCCACTAGGGAGTACTAAATTTCAATTCGATTATATGAGCAGTCCTTGAGAAACTTGCCGCTGCCACGCTCAAGTTCTTGATGCCAGTAGTAGCGCTTGGTGTAGGCCCCTGCCCCAGGCGCTGCTGCCTGCATTCATCATAGTGGCTTCCAGTGGCTGATTGCCCATTCTGCCCAAGTTTTCGAGTGGAAGTTCAGTTCAGATTTTGAATTTCGAACCTTGAGAACGAATGCCGAAAAACAAGCTTTTCAAATACAATATTCGAGTACAATTTTCAATTTCTAAGCATGGCATGCATGTTTTCGAAAACCATATTTATGCAAAACGAATTTCTACCTTGCCCAATATGAATGTGTTCTACATTCGGGTTAGCCTTGTGGGCAACGAAATGATGATTCTCCATACGGTTTCTGACCAAAGTGTATGACCATTTTCGCGCCTACCGAAACTTGACATTTGCTTGACATTCCTGATGTCTAGTATGGAGGTCGTCCGCCAACCAACACCTCCCCTTTGAGGAGGTGAAACAGTTATTGCCGGATCCGCCCCTTAGTCAAGCACCCTTTCGACACCCAAAGCCGACCACTTGCATCATACAAAACTTAGACCGACCTTAAGCTGAGAATTTTGCATGTCGCATTCATATACATGTTAGTGTGACAACGTGCTATTTGTGAAGGAAATATGTCCTTCACCCAAGGTGCATTAAGTCTAATACCAAGGTTCAGATTAATTGCGAACAATTAATTCAGTGAGATCAAGTGATCGGAACAGCTAGCTGGAGCAATGCTTCCGATCAGTGAGTTCTAATGGATATTAAGCTCACAATTAACTTACTCTTGACTGAACCTACAAGGTCACACCAATGGCATGTAACAGATCACCGGATTAAATGAATCGGAAATTCATTTAATAGCTTTCGGGAATTAGTTTTGGAAAACGTATTATACGATACGACCTTGCGTCGGAATCGTATATCGTATCGCGAATATTCGTAAGCTGGGCGAAACGAATAATCGTATCGTACGATGGTGATTCGTTGTATACATACGATAAATAATAGACGTAAGGAGTTAGTCGTGAATACGAGGAGCATCGGAGCTGCCAGCTAGCCAGCGAGCCAGCGAGCTCGCGAGCAAGCAAGCAAGACAGCCCGGTATTAGGTTATGATACATATGACAATTCATAAATCATGCGGAAAAACCATTTAGCCAGGAATACATATTATTTACACATAATCATATAGCATAGTTTAGATGCATACTCTTTGTTGCGTGCCTTCCCTAGCTGCGCCCGAACCGAACAAGAACAAGTCTTTAGGACTCCAAGTGTCGTCCCTCCGTAGATAGTCCACAGCACGTCCGGATCCGCCTTAAGATTGACCAACTAGAATCTCCCTTAAGGTACTAAAAATTTCGGCACTTTTGAGCAAGGAATGTGACTGAATTTTTCTCTCAAAAACTCACTTTGAATACTTGAAAACTGTGTTATAAATTGTGAACCCAGGCTACATATTTATAGGGGTATGGAAAGAAAATTGGAATCCTATTAGGATACGAATTAATTAAATTAGAATCCTAATGAAACTCTTATTTAATTAATTTATCAAATAGAATTAGGAATTTAATCATTAAACGAATCCTGTACGTTTTAGGTTTCGTATGTGAACACAAACACCCATGCACGCACAGCAGCCCACGAGGGGCGCCATGCGCGCGCGCGCACAGCCCGAGCATCGCAGCCCACGACTGCCGCAGCCTTGGGCGCGCGCTGGGCCTGCCTTGCAGTGGGCCTGGCGCAGCCTTGGGCTGGCGTGTTGTGGCGCGCGTTTCCCTTGCTGGACGTGGGCCTGGCTTCGTTCTGGGCCTTCGTCTAGCAAGCTCGTCCGATGCTAATTCGTATGACGCGCTTCCGATTAATTTTCCGATTCCGGAATTCATTTCCGATACGAACAATATTTAACATTTCCGATTCCGGAATTAATTTCCGTTTCGAACAAATATTTAATATTTCCGTTTCCGGAATTATTTTCCGATTCCGATAATATTTCCGATTCAGACAATATTTCCGTTTCCGGCAATATTTCCGATTCCGGCAATATTTCCATTCTTGATAATATTTTCCGATACGTACCATGTTTCCGTTTCCGGCAACATCTACGACTTGGATAATATTAATATTTCCGATACGATCCATATTTCCGTTTCCGGCAATATCATCGTTTCCGGAGTATTCATTTCTTGCCTGTGACGATCTTAGCTCCCACTGAAACCAAGATCCGTCGATTCCGAATATCCATAGATGGAGTATTTAATGCCATTAAATACTTGATCCGTTTACGTACTATTTGTGTGACCCTACGGGTTCAGTCAAGAGTAAGCTGTGGATTAATATCATTAATTCCACTTGAACAGAAGCGGCCTCTAGCTAGGCATTCAGCTCACTTGATCTCACTGAATTATTAACTTGTTTAATTAATACTGAACCGCATTTATTAGACTTAACATTGAATGCATACTTGGACCAAGGGCATTATTTCCTTTAGTCTCCGACTTGTCCTTAGGGACAAGTGTGCATTTCCTAATTCCTTTGTCGCTCGATGCTTGCTCTTGAACATAAGGTAAGAGTTGTCATCCTTATTATGTCCAGAGGTGTTCCTCGGTTTCAGAGTTCAACTGATCAAATAAACAGATAATCATAGCCTATGATTCATCCGAGCACGGCCATGCATTTCACAGTTTCTAGCTCTCCGAGTGGCCTTGTACAACTTTTAAGCATCTCATCCCGATTTATGGGAGGACAATCCCAATCTTGCGATCTTGAGATTAGACTTCGTTTGATAGGTGATTACCTGAGCGTTGCCTTTATAGCCTCCTTTTACGGTGCGACGGTTGGTCAACGTCAAAGTAACCAGTTCTCAAACAAGTAATCTCAAATCACTCAGGTATTGAGGATTTAGTGTCTAATAATTTTAATGAAATTTACTTATGACAGATTTTCATCTCTTACAGTAAAGTTTCATAGGTCTTGTCCGATACTAGTCTTCCCAAAGTAAGTATCTATGCAAATGATTATGACATTGCCATGTCCACAGAGTTCAAGAAACAGAACTACTAGTCATCTTGCATTCTAGTCGTCTAACATTTTCTATGCGTCCAATTTTATAGAAAACTCCGACTAGGGACCATTTTCAACCTTTGACATTCAAGTTCACTTGATAGACATTTCTTAGTCACAGGACTGGTCCTGACAGTCTATCTTGAATATATCGTCAAATTGAAGGGACTCATCATTTAATAAACCACAAATTAAATGGAAAAATGAATTCTTTTCATTTATTGTGAATGATTAACCAATAATGTTTTACAAAGATTTAAACTCTAAAACTTTAAAACATTAAACAGGGTCATCAAAGCCATTCTCCAATATGCTTGATTCCCATAGCTGCAGTGTGCGAGTTGTGCTTCGCCTGCGGCAGAGGTTTAGTCAATGGATCTGATATGTTGTCATCAGTTCCGATCTTGTTTATCTCGACTTCTTTTCTTTCAACGAACTCTCGTAGAAGGTGAAATCTACGAAGTACATGCTTGACTCTCTGGTGGTGTCTAGGCTCCTTTGCCTGTGCAATAGCTCTGTTATTATCACAATACAGGGCTATTGGTCCTTTAATGGAGAGGACTACACCAAGTTCACCTATGAACTTCCTTAGCCATATAGCTTCCTTTGCTGCTTCATGTGCAGCAATGTACTCCGCTTCAGTTGTAGAATCCGCAATGGTGCTTTGCTTAGCACTTTTCCAGCTTACTGCTCCTCCGTTGAGGCAGAAGACAAACCCGGACTGTGATCTGAAATCATCTTTGTCCGTTTGGAAACTTGCGTCCGTATAGCCTTTAACAATTAATTCATCATCTCCACCATAGACCAGGAAGTCATCTTTGTGCCTTTTCAGGTACTTCAGAATATTCTTGGCAGCAGTCCAATGCGCCTCTCCTGGGTCTGACTGGTATCTGCTCGTAGCACTGAGTGCGTACGCAACATCCGGGCGTGTACATATCATAGCATACATTATTGAACCAATCAATGATGCATATGGAATCCCATTCATTCGTCTACGCTCATCAAGTGTTTTTGGGCACTGAGTCTTGCTTAGAGTCATTCCATGAGACATGGGTAGGTAGCCTCGCTTGGAGTTCGCCATCTTGAACCTATCAAGCACCTTATTGATATAAGTGCTTTGACTAAGTCCAATCATCCTTTTAGATCTATCTCTGTAAATTTTGATGCCCAATATGTACTGTGCTTCTCCTAGATCTTTAATCGAAAAACATTTCCCAAGCCAAATCTTGACAGGGTTCAACATAGGAATGTCATTTCCGATAAGTAATATGTCGTCGACATATAATACTAGGAAAGCAATTTTGCTCCCACTGACCTTCTTGTATACACAAGATTCGTCTGCGTTCTTGATGAAACCAAAGTCACTGACTACTTCATCAAAACGTATATTCCAGCTCCTGGATGCCTGCTTCAATCCGTAGATTGACTTCTTTAGCTTGCATACCTTTTTAGCATTCTTTGGATCCTCAAAACCTTCAGGCTGTGTCATAAACACAGTTTCTGTTAAAACGCCGTTTCAGAAAGCAGTTTTGAAATCCATCTGCCATATTTCGTAATCGTAATATGCAGCGATTGCTAACATTATCCGAATAGACTTTAGCATTGCAACTGGTGAAAAGGTTTCATCGTAATCCACACCGTGGACTTGCCTGTAACCTTTTGCAACCAATCTAGCTTTGAAAACTTCAAGTTTCCCATCCTTGTCCTTTTTCAGTTTGAAAACCCATTTGCTTCCAATGGCTTGGTAGCCATCTGGCAAATCGACCAAATCCCATACTTGGTTTTCAGACATGGTGTCTAATTCAGATTGCATGGCTTCTTGCCATTGCTTGGAGTTAGGGCTCATCATAGCTTGTTTGTAAGTCGCAGGTTCATCACTTTCAAGTAATAGAACGTCATAGCTCTCGTTCGTCAAAATACCTAAGTACCTTTCCGGTTGAGATCTATATCTTTGCGATCTACGCGGGGTAACATTTCTAGATTGACCTTGATTCTCACCAGATTCTTCTAAAGATCTCTGAGTTTCATCCTGAATGTCATCTTCAGCATTCTCTAGAGTTTGTTGTTCGACTCGAATTTCTTCGAGGTCTACTTTTCTCCCACTTGTCATTTTGGAAATGTGATCTTTCTCCAAAAAGACACCATCTCGAGCAACAAACACCTTGTTCTCAGATGTATTGTAGAAGTAATACCCCTTTGTTTCCTTTGGATAACCCACAAGGATACATTTGTCAGATTTTGGATGAAGTTTGTCTGAAATTAATCGTTTGACGTATACTTCACATCCCCAAATCTTAAGAAAAGACATATTTGGAGGCTTTCCAAACCATAATTCGTATGGAGTCTTTTCGACAGCTTTAGACGGAGCTCTATTTATAGTGAGTGCAGCTGTATTTAGTGCATGTCCCCAAAATTCTAATGGAAGTTTGGCCTGACCTATCATTGACCTGACCATGTCTAGCAAGGTTCTGTTCCTCCGTTCCGACACACCGTTCCATTGTGGTGTTCCAGGAGGAGTCAATTCTGATAGAATTCCACATTCTTTCAGATGGTCATCAAATTCATAGCTCAGATATTCACCGCCTCTATCAGACCGCAGTGCCTTAATCTTCTTGCCTAATTGATTCTCTACTTCACTCTGAAATTCCTTGAATTTGTCAAAGGATTCAGACTTATGCTTCATTAGGTAGACATAACCATATCTACTGAAGTCATCAGTGAAAGTGATAAAGTAGCTGAAACCACCTCTAGCATTTGTACTCATTGGTCCACATACATCTGTATGGATTAAACCCAATAGTTCATTTTCTCTTTCTCCAACTTTAGAGAAAGGTTGCGTTGTCATTTTGCCAAGTAAAATGATTCGCATTTACCATAATCCTCTAAGTCAAATGGTTCTAGAATTCCTTCCTTTTAAAGTCTTTCTAAGCGTTTCAAGTGTATATGGCCTAATCGACAATGCCACAGATAGGTGAGATCTGAATCATCCTTTTTGGCCTTTTTGGTATTTATGTTATATACTTGTTTGTCGTGATCTAATAAATAAAGTCCATTGACTAATCTAGCAGATCCATAAAACATCTCTTTAAAATAAAACGAACAACTATTGTCTTTTATTAAAAAGGAAAATCCCTTAGCATCTAAGCAAGAAACTGAAATGATGTTTTTAGTAAGACTTGGAACATGGAAACATTCTTCCCACTCGTAAGTTCCTACAGCTAATGCAGCAATCCGTGCTCCATTTCCCACTCGTAGGTCGACTTCACCCTTGCTTAACTTTCTACTTCTTCTTAGTCCCTGTGGATTGGAACATAAGTGTGAGCCACAACCTGTATCTAATACCCAAGAAGTTGAATTAGCAAGTATACAGTCTATAACGAAAATACCTGAAGATGGAACGACTGTTCCGTTCTTCTGATCTTCCTTTAGCTTCAAGCAATCTCTCTTCCAATGCCCCTTCTTCTTGCAGTAGAAGCATTCGGATTCAGAAGTGGGTTGACTGACCTTCCTCTTTACAGATTTGGCGCCAGTTTGCTTAGTTGGGCTGGCCTTGTTGCCACCTTTCTTAGCATTCCTCTTCTTTCCAGATTTCTTGAACTTGCCCCCACGCACCATAAGCACATCCTGCTTATCACTTTTGAGCGTCTTTTCAGCGGTCTTCAGCATACTGTGAAGCTTAGTGAGCGTTTTGTCCAGACTATTCATACTGTAGTTCAGTTTGAACTGATCATACCCGCTATGAAGAGAATGGAGGATGGTGTCTATAGCCATTTCCTGAGAAAATTGCTGATCCAGCCGACTCATATTCTCAATGAGTCCAATCATTTTGAGAACATGTGGACTTACGGGCTCGCCTTTCTTAAGCTTGGTCTCAAGAATTTGCCTATGAGTCTCGAATCTTTCGACTCGAGCCAGATCTTGGAACATGTTCTTCAACTCACTGATGATTGTGAAAGCATCTGAGTTGATGAACGTTTTCTGCAGATCCGCACTCATGGTGGCGAGCACTAGACATTTCACATCCTTGTTGGCATCAATCCAACGATTGAGGGCTGCCTGAGTGACCCCGTCGCCTGCGGCTTCGGGCATCGCCTCTTCTAGGACATACTCCTTTTCTTCCTGCATAAGAACTATTTGCAAGTTCCTTTGCCAGTCAAGGAAGTTTTTCCCGTTCAACTTCTCCTTTTCGAGAATTGATCGAATGTTGAATGAATTGTTGTTTGCCATATTAAAAACTACAATTGAAAAGAATAAACAAATAAATAACCATTCACAGTTTCTCTTAATAAACTTAAATTCTAGCATACATGCATAATTCAATGTTTATTAAGCATTTTATTCAAGTTATGTGTTCCGGCAGGTGTGAATAAAATGATTCCAAGATCCTAAAATCATTGAAGAACTAAGCACAGTTTGTCGACTTAATCCTAAAACATCTTAGGTAAGCAAAAGCCTTTTGCTAATAGTCTAGAAACTATTCTTGGTTGATAGGTACGTCTAAGAACTTATTAGGTAAACCTATCGATTTTGCCACGACATAAAAGGATTCCTTACTTATATCGTTGAGTTTCACCAAAACTAACATGTACTCACAATTATTTGTGTACCTTGCCCCTTTAGGACCAATAAGTAACACCTCGCTGAGCGAAAACTATTACTAGATTGATGTAAAGGATATCCAAGCAAGTGTATATTTTGGCATGGCACCTTTTAACTCAATTTTTAAGTTTGGAACTTAAGGCTCTTACTATGTTGGTTAGATTTTAAGTGAACTAAAATCCTTAATCATGCAACATAATCAAGCTTTTGATCTCATGCATTTTAAGACATATTTAAAAGCAATAAATAACTTAAAACATGCATAAGATAAATGTGATCTAGTATGGCCCGACTTCATCTTGAAGCTTTGACTTCAAAGTCCGTCTTGAAAATCTCCGTGGGAGGCACCATTTTCTTCAAATAGGATAAGCTATAATTAAAACTAATTACAACTATTTGATGGTACGCAGACCATATTTGAATTGAAAAACAACTTTGGTACTTTAGACCAATTACATTCAAATTAATGGTACGCAGACCATATTTTCTATCCTATTTGGGCCATACTAGTCACTTCATAACCTGCAAAACAGTACATATACAATATATACCATTCACCCATTCATTATCATGAATGGCCCACATAGCTGGTTAGTAAAACACATTATGCATCACGTAAACATTTGCAGCAATTAATCAAGGGCACCAATAATCTACCAATTATTCAGTCCTTATTAATTCTAATCAAGTTGTTTTAACCTTAAGGATTTGTAGACCTAATCAAGAGTTTATGACTAAAAAGGGCTCCCACTTAAACCAATAAATTCATATGCTTTACTAATTTTAAACATAAAAATGTATTTCTAGTCTAACCGGAAACATACAAATTTAATTAAAATTTAAAGCTCATATAAATTTATAATTGAATCCAAAAAGTTTAATTTAATTTCAGTCGTATTTAAATTAATTCATGATTTTAATTTTAGTAAAATAATTAGAATAAATAAAATTTATTATAATTACAATATTCAAAATTAAAATCCAAGAAAATAATTTTAAAGTATTAATTTTAAAATTAATTAAAATTACGTAAACTGAAAATTTCAAATTAAACATTCAAAACGATCTAATCGCTACGCAAACACCCTACGCATCGCACGCCCATGGGCCACACGCACACAGCCATCGCTGGCCATGTGCGCGCAGCCCATGCGCTGCGTCACATAGCTGCTGCTGCTGCTTTCCTTCGCAAGACTCCACGCGAGCTCGTGCTCGCTGCGCGCGCGCCAGCGCTCGATGCACGCGAGCCATCGCTCGCTGCATTCGCTCGCCAGCGCTTGCTATGCGCGCTCGCCAGCACTCGCTGTGCGCGCTCGCCAGCGCTCGCTTTATGCGAGCCAGCGCTCGCTGCGCGCGCTCGCCAGCGCTCGCTTGTGCGAGCCAGCGCTCAATGCGCGAGGCATCAACGCTGGGCGCAGCACTCGTGGCACGCGAGCTTGCGCTCGCTGCGCGCGCTTGCGCGAGGCAGTGCGCGTTGTGGCGCAGCTCGCTTGCTGCCCACACGCGACTGCCGTGCCTTGCCTTCGCCCATGCCCATTCGTCCATTGCTCATGGCCCACGACACAAGGCAGGGCTGCTGCCTTGTGCTCGTGCACCATGCCCTTGCTCATTGCATTCGTGCCGCATGGGCGACGAGGTCCCTTGCTCGTCGTCGCATGCCCGCAGTATACAACATTCCTTAAGGGTAACACGTAGCGTCCATTGCTTTGTGCGTGCAAGTTATATGAACGAATCGCATAAAATTTAAAAAATTTATATTTAAAATTAATGACAAATTAATAGATTAATATTAATTTCATAATTTTAGGGCGAAAAATCGAAAATTTATTATTCAATTGATTTCTGATTAACATGGATTCAAGTCTAGGTCATAAAAATTCAAAATTTATCATAAATTTACAATTTTTATGGTGATTTTTAATCATAGGTATCTAATTAAATTATAATTAATTATGAAAATCAAATTAATTCTAAATTATTCTAATTTTCAACAAATTAATCATAATTACAAATTAGATTGCATAATTAACAAGGCTAGGCATTCAAACTTGTTAAACATATACAGTAGGTCAATCAAAAATTCAAGATTTATCAACAAGAATCGCAAATATTTAATTTAACATCTTAAATTTACGAAATTTTGCATTCGAAAAACTAAAACCTTCGAAAAGTCAAAATTTTAGAATGCCTTTTACATGCGGAATTGACACAAAAATCACTCGATTTGGATGAGTAACAAAGAAACTGCCGAAAAACTGCGTACGTATATTTAAATAAACGCAATTTGCAATTAATTAACAATTACGAAAATTAATCACCCCTTTTAATTCTTGCAAATTTGTAATATTTAACCATGTTCATGCAATTTAGATTATGAAAATAATAAGAGGCTCGTGATACCACTGTTAGCTTATGATACATATGACAATTCATGAATCATGCGGAAAAACCATTTAGCCAGGAATACATATTATTTACACATAATCATATAGCATAGTTTAGATACATACTCTTTGTTGCGTGCCTTCCCTAGCTGCGCCCGAACCGAACAAGAACAAGTCTTTAGGACTCCAAGTGTCGTCCCTCCGTAGATAGTCCACAGCACGTCCGGATCCGCCTTAAGATTGACCAACTAGAATCGCCCTTAAGGTACTAAAAATTTCGGCACTTTTGAGCAAGGAATGTGACTGAATTTTTCTCTCAAAAACTCACTTTGAATACTTGAAAACTGTGTTATAAATTGTGAACCCAGGCCACATATCAATACTATGCTAAATGATTTTGTGAATATAAAATGCTTTCCTGGCTTTATGGTTTTTCCGCATGATTTATGAATTGTCATATGTATCATAACCTAACAGTGGTATCACGAGCCTCTTATTATTTTCATAATCTAAATTGTATAAACATGGTTAAATATTACAAATTTGCAAGAATTAAAAGGGGTGATTAATTTTCGTAATTGTTAATTAATTGCAAATTGCGTTTATTTAATTATACGTACGCAGTTTTTCGGCAGTTTCTTCGTTACTCATCCAAATCGAGTGATTTTTGTGTCAATTCCGCATGTAAAAGGCATTCTAAAATTTTGACAAAAGTAATTTTTTTCGGCCGAACCCAGAATTCTCAAATTCGAAGCCTAACTATGACTTTTCGGAGGTTTTAGTTTTTCGAATGCAAAATTTTGTAAATTTAAGATGTTAAATTAAATATTTGCGATTCTTGTTGATAAATCTTGAATTTTTGATTGACCTACTGTATATGTTTAACAAGTTTGAATGCCTAGCCTTGTTAATTATGCAATCTAATTTGTAATTATGATTAATTTGTTGAAAATTGGAATAATTTAGAATTAATTTGATTTTCATAATTAGTTATAATTTAATTAGATACCTATGATTAAAAACCACCATAAAAATTGTAAATTTATGTTAAATTTTAAATTTTTATGACCTAGACTTGAATCCATGTTAATCGGAAATCAATAAATTAATAAATTTTCGATTTTTCGCCCTAAAATTATGAAATTAATATGATTTATTAATTTTTCATTAATTTTGAAAATAAAATTTTTAATTTTTATGCGATTCGCTCATATAACTTGCACGCACAAAGCAATGGACGCTACGTGTTACCCTTAAGGGGTGTTGTATAGTGCGGGCATGCGACGACGAGCAAGGGAGCTCGTCGCCCATGCGGTACGAATGCAGCGAGCAAGGGCATGGTGAACGAGCACAAGGCAGCAGCCCTGCCTTGTGTCGTGGGCTGTGTGCAATGGGCGCATGGGCAAGGGCGAAAGCAAGGCACGAGCAGTCGCGTGTGGGCAGCAAGCGAGCTGCGCCACAGCGCGCACTGCCTCGCGCAAGCGTGCGGAACCTCGCGCGCAGCGAGCGCAAGCTCGCGTGCCACGAGCGCTACGCCCAGCATCGATCGCTCGCGCGCAGCGAGCTCCAGCTCGCATGCCACTGCCTCGTGCGATGAGCGCAAGCTCGCGTGCGAGAAAGGCAAGCGCACATCGAGCGATGGCTCGCATAAATCAAGCGCTGGGGCGCGCAGCGAGCGATGGCTCGCGTGCATCGAGCGCTGGCGCGCGCAGCGAGCATTCGCTAGCGTGTTCGATTGATGCCTTGCGATGGTGAGCAGCAGCGATGCGACGCAGTGCATGGGCTGCGCGCACATGGCCAGCGATGGCTGTGTGCGTGTGGCCCATGGCTATGCGTTGCGTGGGGTTGTTGCGTTACGATTAGATCGTTTTAAAATTTTAATTTATTCAGTTTTCGTAATTTTAATTAATTTTAAAATTAATAATTTAAATTATTTTCTTGGATTTTAATTTTGAATATTGTAATTATAATAAATTTTATTTATTCTAATTATTTTACTAAAATTAAAGTCATGAATTAATTTAAATACGACTGAAAAATAAATTAAATTTGTGGATTCAATTATAAATTTATATGAGCTTTAAATTTTAATTAAATTTGTATGTTTCCGGTTAGACTAGAAATACATTTTTATGTTTAAAATTAGTAAAGCATATGAATTTATTGGTTTAAGTGGGAGCCCTTTTATTCATATACTCTTGATTAGGTCTACAAATCCTTAAGGTCAAAACAACTTGATTAGAATTAATAAGGACTGAATAATTGATAGATTATTGGTGCCCTTGATTAATTGCTGCAAATGTTTATGTGATGCATGATGTGTTTTACTAACCAGCTATGTGGGCCATTCATGATAATGAATGGGTGAATGGTATATATTGTATATGTACTGTTTTGCAGGTTATGAAGTGACTAGTATGGCCCAAATAGGATAGAAAATATGGTCTGCGTACCATTAATTTGAATGTAATTGGTCTAAAGTACCAAAGTTGTTTTTCAATTCAAATATGGTCTGCGTACCATCAAATAGTTGTAATTAGTTTAATTATTGCTTATCCTATTTGAAGAAAATGGTGCCTCCCACGGAGATTTTCGAGACGGACTTTGAAGTTGAAGCTTCAAGATGAAGTCGAGCCATACTAGATCACATTTATCTTATGCATGCTTTAAGTTATTTATTGCTTTAAATATGTCTTAATTATGCATGAGATTGTGGCTTGATTATGTTGCATGATTCAGGATTTTAGTTCACTTAAAATCTAACCAACATAGTAAGAGCCTTAAGTTCCAAACTTAAAAATTGAGTTAAAAGGTGCCATGCCAAAATATACACTTGCTTGGATATCCTTTACATCAATCTAGTAATAGTTTTCGCTCAGCGAGGTGTTACTTATTGGTCCTAAAGGGGCAAGGTACACAAATAATTGTGAGTACATGTTAGTTTTGGTGAAACTCAACGATATAAGTAAGGAGTCCTTTTATGTCGTGGCAAAAGCGATAGGTTTACCTAATAAGTTCTTAGACGTACCTATCAACCAAGAGTAGTTTCTAGACTATTAGCAAAAGGCTTTTGCTTACCTAAAATGTTTTAGAATTGAGTCGACAAACTGTGCTTAATTCTTCAATGGTTTTAGGGTCTTGGAATCATTTTATTCACACCTGTCGGAACACATAATTCGAATAAAATGCTAATGACTTGTTTAAATTGCATGATTGCTTTAATTTTCAAGTTATTACTCATGATAAATGTTTAGACTTTGCATGCTTCAATGTATGTTTTAATTATTGTTTATAATTAAATATCTTGCACTGTAATAAATCCTTTTAGAAAGGTAACAGTAAATTTCCTTGATTGGTAATGAATCCAAGAACGATTCACGGAAATGAGAGAAAATGAGCAATTTAAATGTACGTTTCTTTTAATGACTTTTATGGTTGTTTTCGAGTATCAAAATCGAATGGCAAACCGATTGGTGCTTGTGAATTCAAAATACAATGTAGTTTTGAGATCATAAAGCATTGAGTTTAAACGCTTAGCTTTACCAATGGTTAACAACCTAATATCTTTGTCCATTTAATTCTCGAATGAGTCTAGTCCTTAGACATTCGAATAGATCGATACTTAGAGAACTTTAGAAGCTTCTGGTAAGATCATCTAGTTGAAACAAAATATTCAACATAAATGGTAAGAACCTTGTTGGAGTGACATTGGACATGTCTAACAAAGTATAAAAGTCAACACTAAAGAAATCAATTCTTAAGACTATAAGAAATGATACAAGAAATAGGAAAACGAGGAACAAATGAAAGGAATTTACGATTCCGTTTCTACCTATAAGTTTATGTTTAAAGAGAAGTGACCTAGCAATCAAACTTCCTTGGTATCATATACCGCTTGAGGTTCTTACTTCGGTAATAACTCAAACAATGGAAGCTAGGATACACTAATGGCCTACAAGTGGGGAAATGAAGCATGGCAATGCTACATTAGTTGTAGGGTCATCTAGTTTGTTTTAAGTCCTTTCAAAGGCTGGAACTTAATGGCTATTTTGTTCCATAATCAACATACCTAAATTTCTGTTTTTAAACACAGAAAGACTCACATTCAAGAAAAACAAAAACAATGTTTGTTTGTTTATTTGAATGAAATGGTCAATTACAGGTTGAGTCAATATGCTTGATTAAAACAAAAAACTCTTTAAAGAACTTTACTAGGTTCAAATCAACCCCTTGATTTGAGTTCCACTAATCTTTGGCATTGTTGCTTAGACCATATCAACAAGGTAACATTCAAAAGCTCTATTTTGATGGACTTTTGAAAATTGATTGATTTCTAGATCAATTTAAGACAACTAGTATTACTTGTTGAAAGTAACAAAAGATATGAACTATTGTTAGAACGCCTAGACAATAGAGTTCAAAGCTAAAGAAAGATTTTATGACTTTATTATTTCCCATGGATTTGAGTGAATATAGGTTTATTTACTCAAATGTGATATAAGTTGAATCTATTTGGCTAGTTCAAAGATTCAGAAGTATAAAATCCACTTGGCAAGAAATCATAAAGATCTAGGTTAGATCATGTTGATGATTACTTGAGACCAAATATGATCATCAATGATTGTGTGTTGTAATTTCACAATCTAGGTCCATAAGATATGGCATATCTTAGTTGGAATAATCGAAGTCAATTAGTACTTGATTCGATTAATGATGAATCATAAAGACTTTTCCTATAATTTCTAAAACAAAATGCTCAACTACCACCAAACTAAACCAAATTCGTCAAAGCTATTGAAAAGTAATTTCAGAATAACTTTTCATAAAATATATCTAGAGAGTTGCAAAACTCAGTGGGAGCTTAGTGTTTGTCATTCGAAAAACTAAGGCCCAAGTATAGATATATGTTTCATTGTGATTTATTCAAATGAGACACAAAGGTATTGTTTCTACCACGAATTTTTGAGAACATAATGTTTGTTTGCTCGAAATAATGTCCTTTTGGAGATTCGTTTCCAAAATGACAAGTGGGAGAAAATAGACCTCGAAAGTCTTCGAGGCGAACAACAAACATAAACGGACATTCCGGAGGCTTTTCGAAGTGCTTCAGAAAATCCGAACTTATTCTGTAATGACTTTACAAGTGGCTTTAAAGAATAGACATCTCTTAGAAGACTTTACAAGTGCTTCAAGGAGAACAGAATATTCAAAGGACTTTCAAGTGGCTATTGATATTCTATTGTTTGATGTTCTATACCCAAGTAGGCATAGAATTCAAGTCACTGAAACTATGAGATTCTTCTATTAGATAGTGAAGAAACATAGAGATCAGGTTAATGAAACTATGAGATTCTTCTATTAGATAGTGAAGAAACCTACAACTTGCAGTCAAACTATTATCATATAGATTAATGAGTTTGTGACTTGTAAGAAAGCTATGACAAAATATAGATTCCCTAAAATGGTTAGAGGCCATATATAGACTATATGTTTAATTGGTTAAAGGCCATAAAACATAACCAATGTTTTGATGACAAAATTGAAATTTTGTTGATTTGCAAGAATAGTTTCACACCTATTGGTTGCAAGTTTGTTTTAAGGATTAAAACCATCAAACATGGAATTGTGTTCACACACAAAGCTAGATTAGTTGCTAAAGGTTACAAGCAAATTCATTGCATGGATTGTGTTGAAACCTCATGCATAATCGTAATACTCAAGTCTATAAATCAAGCAATAATTGCATATGGCAATTGGATGACAAAACGTATTCCTCAATCAAATGTTGGAAGAAACTATGTACATGGTATATCATAGGATTTGTGGATCCAAATAAATGCTTGAAAAGGAAAGCTAGCTTATAAAATCTAAGTACAGATTTAAGCAAGCAATTGGGAATTGGAATTGTATTTTAGTGAAGCTAATAAGTATTTTAGTTTCAAAAATGAACATGATTCTTATAGATATATAAGAAGTTTAGTGGGAGTACGTAAAACTTAATTGGTCATATGTGTATTACACACATATCTCTCTATTGTGAAATAACATTCAAATGCTAATGACTTAGATTTGAAATTATTCATCAAAGATGGACCATGGCGAAACTTAGTACATACTGGGTATTAAGATCTATTTACAAAGGTCTTATATTAATGTTTTGGATTAAGTAAATGGCATTTACTAAATCAAACACGAAAGACTCCATTGAAGATATTCGACCCATGTGAATAAATCTAAGTAAAGAATGTTGAACTATGTATAAGCATTTACTAAGTTAAACATCAAAGGATCTAAGTAAGATTCTTAACGTATATTATATGTCAAAGAATTTAGCTGGATTTAGTATCTACTGAAACTAGATGAGCTGAAGTTACATGAATAGAATTCAATTGGGAATTATTCTGCAAAAGAATTTATCATGAATGATATAATATGAGGATCGCCAAAAACGTATCGTATGACTTTAGGCATGACGAACATATACCAATCTCTATTGATCTAAGTGAAGATCAACTAGATTGAGATCAAGAATACTTATGGTACTTGAAAAGGTACATAGGAATAGTTCTTGATTCAAGGAAATAAAGATATGCTAAGTATTGATGCTACACGCATAAACACTGGCAAAGGATCAAGCAAGACCCTTTGGAGTTAACCATTGATAAGGACGAGCTATAGAGCATCGTGTTTTGAAATGGCAACATGGATCGGAGACCATGAGTTGTTGCGTGGGAAATTAAAATATTAATGTTCTAAGATACAATTGGAAAGTCTTCCACATATCTATGAACTGCTTGGATAAGTAAATCCAAACAAAGCATCACTAGCAACCTAAATAGTTGAAGTAAAAGTAATTATTGCCTAAGAAGCAATAAAACAGAGTTGTTTAAAGTTCTTCACTGAACTTGGGTAGATCACCTATCTGCTGGCTTGATGGTTCTTCATTGAAAAATGCGTAGAACCACTCTTGAAGCAAGAAAAACGTCTGCTAACTTGATGGTTCTTCATTGCAAAATGCGTAGAACCACTATTTAAGTAAGAAAGACTAGATCACATAATAAACAAACTCAAAAGATCTTATCATCCTATCTCGAAAAACATTCGATGAAAGGGATATTAAGATTAGCAAAGCATGATAACTAAACCTATGCAACAAGTGAGAAGCAACACTCACATTGTAGCACTGGAAATCAAGCATAGCTTTGAATTCCATGAAATGTTTTAAAAATGGGTTAGAGGCCCATGGTTGTAAAACATTGAGGTTGAACATTTATCATATATGAAATGTATTTACATATTCCATTTAATCTTGGTTTAGTATTAAATGATGAGTCCCTTCAATTTGACGATATATTCAAGATAGACTGTCAGGACCAGTCCTGTGACTAAGAAATGTCTATCAAGTGAACTTGAATGTCAAAGGTTGAAAATGGTCCCTAGTCGGAGTTTTCTATAAAATTGGACGCATAGAAAACGTTAGACGACTAGAATGCAAGATGACTAGTAGTTCTGTTTCTTGAACTATGTGGACATGGCAATGTCATAATCATTTGCATAGATACTTACTTTGGGAACACTAGTATCGGACAAGACCTATGAAACTTTACTGTAAGAGATGAAAATCTGTCATAAGTAAATTTCATTAATTTTATTAGACACTAAATCCTCAATACCTGAGTGATTTGAGATTACTTGTTTGAGAACTGGTTGCTTTGACGTTGACCAACCGTCGCACCGTAAAAGGAGGCTATAAAGGCAACGCTCAGGTAATCACCTATCAAACGAAGTCTAATCTCAAGATCGCAAGATTGGGATTGTCCTCCCATAAATCGGGATGAGATGCTTAAAAGTTGTACAAGGCCACTCGGAGAGCTAGAAACTGTGAAATGCATGGCCGTGCTCGGATGAATCATATGCTATGATTATCTGTTTATTTGATCAGTTGAACTCTGAAACCGAGAAATACCTCTGGACATAATAAGGATGACAACTCTTACCTTATGTTCAAGAGCAAGCATCGAGTGACAAAGGAATTAGGAAATGCACACTTGTCCCTAAGGACAAGTGGGAGACTGAAGGAAATAATGCCCTTGGTCCAAGTATGCATTCTATGTTAAGTCTAATAAGTGCGGTTCAGTATTAATTAACAAGTTAATAAATTCAGTGAGATCAAGTGAGCTGAATGCCTAGCTAGAGGCCGCTTCAGTTCAAGTGGAATTAATGATATTAATCCACAGCTTACTCTTGACTGAACCCGTAGGGTCACACAAATAGTACGTAAACGGATCAAGTATTTAATGGCATTAAATACTCCATCTATGGATATTCGGAATCGACGGATCTTGGTTTCAGTGGGAGCTGAGATCGTCACAAGCAAGAAATGAATACTCCGGAAACGATGATATTGCCGGAAACGGAAATATGGATCGTATCGGAAATATAAATATTATCCATGTCGTAGATGTTTCCGGAAACGGAAACATGGTACGTATCGGAAAATATTATCGGAAATGGAAATATTGCCGGAAACGGAAATATTGTCAGAATCGGAAATATTATCGGAATCGGTAAATAGTTCCGGAAACGGAAATATTAAATATTTGTTCGAAACGGAAATTAATATCGGAATCGGAAATATTAAATATTGTTCGTATCGGAAATGAATTCCGGAACCGGGAATTTGATCGGAAGCGTATCGTACGAATAAGCATCGGACGAGGCCTGCCGGACGAAGGCCCATCACGAAGCCAGGCCATCGCCCAGCAAGCCAAGCGCGCCACACAAACAGCCAAGGCCACGCCAGGCCCAGTGCAAGGCCAGGCCCAGCAGGCCGTGGCAGCGCGCACAGCGCGCGCAGCAATGGGCTGTGAGCTGTGCTGCTGCTCCCGTGGGCTTGCGGCTCGCGTGGGCCGAGCAGCCGTGTGGGCTGTGCGCGGGCATGGCCTGCATGCTCGTAGGTCATGCTCGTGTAGAGTTTGTGTTCACATACGAAACCTAAATTGTATAGGATTTGTTTGATGATTAAATTCCTAATCCTAAAAGGATAAATATTAATTAATTAGAGTCCTACTAGGATTCTAGTTTAACTAATTAGTATCCTAATAGGATTCCAGTTCCTTTTCCATACCTCTATAAATAAGGGCCTAGGCTCATTATTTGCAGGAACGATTGAAGTATTCAAAGGGTAAGTTTTTGAAATAAAATTAGCCATACACTTGCAAACACTAGCCGAAAATCCTAGCAACCTTAAGGGCGATTCTAGTTGGTCTAACTTGAGACGGATCCGGACGTACTGTGGACTATCTACGGAGGGACGATATTTCGAGTCCTAAAGACTTGTTCTTGTTCGGTTCGGGCGCAGCTAGGGAAGGCACGCTACAACATGTATGCATCAATACTATGCTTAATGATTATGTGAATATAATATGCTTTCCTGGCTTTATGGTTTTTCCGTATGATTTATGAATTGTCATATGTATCATAACCTAACATGATATCGTGCCGATTATAAACCTACGTAATCATAAATTCATAATTAATTGTACCATTCATCTATTTTATGATAATGTGCCGATTATAAACGTATGTAACCATAACTAATTGTATCACCCATCTATTTTATTTTTGTTCTAGACATTAGTTGGTTAATGATACACTTTGTTATAAGGGTTTATGATGTATTTGATTCTTAAGTCGCACATTTTTTAACCAAGTATATGAACATTACTTTGTTTAAACTAATTATCTATCTTGTATGTTTGTCTTAATTAAATTATATTATAATAGGCTTTGATGGCTTAATAGCTTGTTTGAGTTAGTGAAGTATTGATGAATTGGTACGATAGGTTATTGTCGGCTTTATACTTATACACCTGATACTTGCGAAGTCTCGTATTGTCCTTGTTCTATACTTATATAATGGAGATACACGAATAGAACATTTTAATTGTTAACTAACACTAGAAATATTGCCAGATCATGTTTGGTTACATGTCCACTAAAAAAAATACAGTATCGTAGTTTTATCGTTCGTACTTTAATATCTATATTGTCTCAACGTTATCAATTCTAATCAACTACTTATGTTAAATACTTGTATTGTAATAATCAATATGTCTAATGTTATAATCTAATCCAAGTCTCAAATATCTATTCAAAACCCTTTCAAAAATCAAAGTTCCAAATCCAACTTCAAATGCCTAAAACCCATGGCGGTTCAATGCCGGACTTTCAAGTCCAAAAATTCCAAAGTTCAAATTCAAAGCCTCATCTTCTATACAAAACTCTTCTTTTCAAATTCCAAGTTTAATCTCCATATCAAATTTCAAATTCGCTTTCAAATTACAAGTATTATTGTCTATCATTGCTCCCAAATACAAAATTCAAAACAAAATCCAATGGGTTGAAAATCCCTAGAAATAGTACAAAATCCTATGGGTTGAAACTCCCCTAAAATATTTCTAAATTCCAAATTACGGGTTGAAATTCCCTTGAAATAATACAAGATCCAACTTCATTTCCAACGGGTTGAAAATCCCTTGAAATAATCCGAATTCAAGTTCTAAAATCTACCGGGTTGAAAACCCCTTGAAATAATCCACACCCCATACAAATTCCATTGGGTTGAAATTCCCTTGAAATAGTACAAAATCAAATTTATTTTCTATTGGGTTGTAACTCCCCAGAAATAATACAAATCCAATCCCAGGTTGAAAATCCCTTGAAATAATACAAATTCGATTTCTAAGTTCTATTGCGTTGAAATTCCCCTGAAATATTACAAATCCTACTTTGGGTTGAAATCCCCCTAAAAAATTCCAAATTCTATCATTGGTTGAAATTCCCCACTCCAAATCCAACCGGGTTGAAACTCCCCTAAAAATATTTCCAACGGGTTGCAAATCCCGCTATGAGTACAAAATCCAATTGGGTCAAAATCCCTTTTCGATATCCAAGTTCTAAACCTCTAGAAGGGTACAAGGAGGAAGCCTCCACAAAAGAATGAAGCTCCTTTCAAAAAAATACTTCCAACGGGTTTTAAGTCCCAATACAAGTACAAATGCCTATACAAATCCTAGAAGGTTATAATTCCTCCAAAATATTTCCAACGGGTTGCGAACCCCGAATACAAACAAAAAATCCAAAATCCTGAATCCTCGGAGTGGCACTTAGGGTCAAGTCTAGGACTCATTCATTGCATGCATGTCATACCATGTGTCGGGAAGTCGAAGTTCTACAGTCATGTCATATGCTCTAAATAGGAGTCAAAAGATCTTGTGGGTTCGCCGAAGAGGAGAAAGGTTGAAGAGAGCTCCATCAGCCCTAGCCTCCCTTATAGCTGGTATTGAACCAGGAAGTCCATCTTCTACAAATCAAACTTCCAGTCCCTTTCAAGAATCAATTTAAATGGCTATCGCAGATCGAATTGCCCAGCTCATGGCCGCTGTAGCCAACCTCAACACCAACTTGAAGAGCGTGAGCAACCACCTGGGTGTAGTAGAACAAGCTGCACCCTAGGTCGATCTTACCAAAAAGACCGAGAGTATAGTTAACAAGGTTACCAATCAAGAGAACTATTTCGACACTTCGATGGAGGACAGTCTTAAAGGGAAGGCTAATTTGCTAGACAAATTCTCTGCCAATAATATTCCAAAATTCAAGTCAACCGACAATCCTAAGTACCATTTCAAGAACTTCAGAGCCACCATGGCAATCAAGGGAGTTGATCATAGCCTCTACCCTGTGGTGTTCCCTATGTCCTTAGAACCAGTCTGTCTGAAATGGTACTACCCGTCAAGGAACATCAAACTAGCACTTGGGACGCAGCGGCCCAAACATTCATGGAGCAGTATCAACCCAACATTCAACTCCAAACCACTCTTCGAGAATTGGAGGTTCTCAGGCAAGGACCCCAAGAAGGCTTCACCAACTACCTCAACCGGTGGAGGGAAATGGCATCTCAAATGGTTACTCGGCCCTCTGAGAGAGAACTGGTCAAGATTTTCATTGAGGGGCTCCTTCCAAAGTACAACACTCACATGAAGTATCTGGGCTTAGAGAGTTTCAAGAGAACATATGATATCGGCGTCGACATAGAGGATGACCTGATGAAAGCACCAGTGGCACCAACTCCACAAGCTGAGAAGTGGAAGGGCAAGAAGACTAAAGCAACACATAAGGTCCATGAGGTCAACGCCTTAGAAGCTCCTCAGGGTCCAAAATCAAGTAACTTCAAGAACAATGCTAATCAGCACGATTTCCAAAGCAGGTCTCAAAGGGTCTTTACCAACCTTGGGATGTCCTATAGCGACGCCTTTGAAAGATTGGTAGAGAAGAAAGTCATAACTCCTATTGGTCCAACCTCGCATCCCCCAACTGACAAGATGTCCAAAAGCTAGGACCCCAAGGCCTATTGCAAGTTCCACCAGGGGAACGAGCATGACATTGAAAACTGCTTCAAACTCAAACATCTAATTCAGAATATGGTGGATAACAAGACTTTGCCCTTACTTCCTATTGCAAAACAGTTACCCTCAGTACAAGCTATCTCCCACGACTATGGGGATGAAGAGGAAGATTTCCAATGCAACCTAATCTCCACAATGAACAAGCCATGCTTCGAGCTGATGGTTCCCAGATTCTACCATCTCCTTCCACAAACTCAAGATTGGGTGATCCCCGAACCTAGGGTAACCACCGACATCCAAGAAAGCATCTCTCCCCTAGAAACCCTAAAAGCATTGGGATTCACTTAGTACGACCTGATGCTAGCTACAGAGCGGACCGTCAAGTTCCGTGGCATCACATACAAGATCCTGGGGGTCCTCGACTTGATTTTCTCTTTCGAGACTTACTACAACAATGTTGAGTTCCTAGTCATCGATATGTCGGCCAATTTCGATCTCCTATTCGGGGAATCTTGGTTCGAGGAGCTATTAGATGGTCTTGCCTGTCTAACACCCAAGGGCTACAGCTACAATATCACTTCTGGCAAACATGCACTGACCCTGCGACAAGAGAAGAATGAGTGTGTTCAAGAATACTACTATAGGTGGAACGGCTCTACTCGTGAAGTTCAACCTGAGATACTAGAAGGGAAGATGGTGAGGATATTTCTCCTAGGCCTCAATGATCAGTACAAGAGCCGCTTTGCTGCATTTCCATACAATACCTGGAATCGAGTCTGGGATCAAGCTTCAAGAATCTATGGATATGACCTTCTCTCTGATGATGATGAGGACGTCTGGGAATACCCCGAGAACTATTTCTATGATTAATCTCTTATGTTGACGTCCAGAGTTTGTCTTTCAATTTTTGAGTCCAGTGATGAGTCCAAGAATCTAGGGCTAGAGTCTTGCATCAATCAAGAGCCACTAAAGGCCGAACTTCAAGTTAAAGATGTCGATGTAATGATTGCTAATTTCAATAATACTCCAATTTCCTCCTACTCTTCAAGTCCAAATTCAAAACACATTCCTAATCCAAACAACTTTGCTTCTCAAAAAACTGACCTTGAAATCTTAAAAACTATCGATAATCATAAAAACAGGACGCCCATAATTGTGGAAACAGAAAAAGTTAACCTTTCTAACAACAATGATCCAAAACTAGTTCAGATTGGTTTGACTCTATCTCAAGCAGAGCGGGATGATCTTATTAAGCTACTTTCAGAGTACATAGACGTCTTCACATAGTCCTATCATAATATTCCAAGGGTTAATCCAAGCATCGGTCAGCATACAATTTCCCTCATTCCAGGTTCAAAGTCCATCAAGCAGAAGCTCTGTCGCATGAAACCGCATGTTTCCCTCAAAATTCAAGAAGAGGTCTCCAAGCAGCCAGAGCCCGGGTTTATTCGAGATTCCAAATATCCAGAATGGATTGCAAATGTCGTCCCAGTTCCAAAGAAGGATGTCAAAGTTCGAATGGGCGTTAACTACAGAGATCTTAACAGGGCTAGCCCTAAAGACGGTTTTCCACGGCCACACATCGACATTCTGGTCGACAACAAAACCAATCATGCGCCAAGCCACCCCAGTTAAGGCCTGAAACAACCCTCAAGTCGCTCAGAGACCTCAAAAAGCCCACCAGCACGCGGCTATTTCTGCTAGGGGCAAGTACTCGATCTACAAGGGCCAGAAGGAAAAGTCGAACCCTCTGCTCCGCTGTCATGCCAGCCATACAAAGCCTAGTCAAAATCACCTCCACGGAAGCAGAGGTGCTATCCGTAATAAAATCGACGATAGGGCCGATCCAGTCCCTGACGCCCTCTGAATGCCATCTCAGGTCGGAGTCGAAAATTACCTATATCTCAGAAAACGGGAGACCAGTGATCATAGCAAACTCAAAAGGGGTAATGGTGATACCCCTCAACTCATATGAAACGTGATGGTGTTATCCCACCACCGCTCCAGCGAGGCATGTGTCCGGGCTTTGATGCCCATCTTCCTCTGAAGCCCTTTGTCGCCTCCTAGAAAGGACCAAAGCCACCCAGATCAACCGAGTCTCCTCGACGTCAATAATGGTCAGAGAAATGGTCCAAAGCTCCTCCAAAGACCAAAAATTCGCATCCCTTCCATATCTGTCTACCGAAAGGGTGGATCAAAACAAACATATACAAGTTCAAATAGCAAGTTCAAAGCAGAGTACAAAGCATACCTAGCCAACGCGTGGCCGCTGAGACAAGTAGAACTCTGGGTAGAATACAAGGTCTGAGGACTGCCATTCGTCCCCCTAAAAAATGGGTTTTCCCCTCGGTACCATACCAACGCAGTAAATCCGCCTCAACTGCTTCATTGTCCGAAGCTTCCTCCATAGCCACTCGAATGGTCGAGCGTTCGGCAAGTTTCCTCTGAGTGTGACGGGGCGTACTTAAACATTCAAAATACAAAAATCAACCTCCAAGCCTGGGGGCTATCTTATACTAGCCCGTACAAAAATCAAGAGTCTAAAAACCCCAGTGGCAATGCATGTTTAGCCAGGGGCCTCCATTTCAAAAGAGTATTCAAAATTCTACACCAACGCCTAGGCTATCCGTGCCAAAGCAGGTATTCAAGTTCTACACCAATGCCTAGGCTATCCATGCCGAAGCAGGTATTCGAGTTCTACAAAAACGTCTACGCTATCCCAGCCTATTCTCCTACAAGAACCACCAAGGTTACCAGTGAAGTCACTATCTACAAATGCTAAGTACGAAATTCAAAATACAATGTTCAATTACTACAAAGTTCCAACAGTCCAAGTTCAAATGCTACCAGATAATTTTCTTCCTACAAAATACAAGAAGCCTACTACCATAAAAGCACAACATCAACAAATACAAGAACATTTCAAGTACAAAAAAACGTACATGCAATCCTAATTTAATTTCATAAGCAAAAACATGAAATACTTACATGGACAAGGATGGAGGCAAGACAAGGGCAACGAAATCAAAGGGAGAGATTAATCAAACTTTGAGAAAACAAGAATCAACAAATGAAGTTGCTCATCCAAGAGCACGGCGGGGGGGCTTTATATAGCCAAGCCCCGGGCTATGCGCTGGTCCCTACGCCAGGCGCAGACCCTGACTCATGCGCGAAAGAATCTAGGCGCGGTCACCCGTGCTGATTGCACATACTTTGCTGCTACAGTTTTCTGCACCAGGCATCAAATATAAAATCATGCTACCTTCTGGTAAATACTGGTATACATCTGTTTCTCCAACATCGACAAATAAATATCTCGAGAATACAAAGTCAAAAAAATACAAGGATTCAAGCGTTCAACTCCAGGCGGACCCAAGCTCCGGAAAATTCAACCAAAATCTCAAATTCTAAGAGTGACTAATTTTTTTATCCCCAGTGTACATATTCCTCAGCGGATCAAGCCTCAGATGGCACTTCGTACAAAAGCCCAACAGATCAACTCCGGGTATTCTAAAATTTAAAAATTCAAAATAAAAAACTCAAGGTTCAAGATTCAAAATTCAAAATTTTCGATGCCAAGCTGCGTTCTAAATCAAAGGCGGACAAGCAATACAAGTACAAAAATCAGAGTCGTCACAACCGCACGGAGGTAGACTCTATCCTTTTTTCTAACGCTTGTCTTATGCAGGTACCGGCGTACAAAGAATGGTCTTGATTGTAGAACATCTTTACTGTTCTCCGTCCCTATTCGAAAACTTTGACTTTCGCTTTCCTAACCGAATGCTCAGTCAAAGTGGGGGCTTCTGTAGACACCTAAGTCGTGTCTACCCTAATGGGATGATGACGATACTATTACCCTTGCTAGGTGGTTGGTGCAACTCCATGCGGAAGTCCAAATTGCTAAAGTATATTCCAAAATCCAAAATCCAAAATCCAAAGTCCAATTCCCGAGCCTGTTCCCATTACGGAACTCGGTACAAAATTCAATTTCCGAAAATCAATTTCAAAATCCAAACACAATCTCACCCAATGGACCTCTCCATTGGTTTTACAAGGCCCTTTCCGGTCAAAATGACATTAAGCAATCGTAATTCGGGCGTCGACCCACAAAACGAGCATGTCGGGCCCCGTCCCGTAAAACCGAGTTCAATCACGAAATCGAATTTCAAAACGGCTTGCTTTAGACGCAAATCAATCCTTAATTTCAAAGGAATCACCACGTGCCAAGGTCGTACAAACCGTACCAAGGTACAACAATACAAGACAAAGGCAAGGACGGCGTCATCGTCCTTGCTTTGGCGGATTCTGGGCCACGTCACCTTCCCTAGGCGCTGGGCCTGCGCCAGGCGCATCTGGCTTTTGGATTTAAGCCGCATAATCCCCCATTTAATCCCTCATTTCCCAAGAATTTGGGGAGGGCAGATTATCAACATATCGTCATAATCTCGAAATTCTCCCTCAAAATCAAAATACCAAATCAAGTTCTAATTTACAATTTTCTTCACAATTCCAAACATTTATGAAATTTTGAGCACTAATCGGAAACCTAACCTAGTCCTAAATAGGTAATTGTGAACCCATAATACAATTTTCCATGATTTAATTAAATTTTTTATCTTTATTATTTCAAGTTTTCTTATGATGTTCTTATGTTGTTCATACACACATTTGAACTAGGAAATGTTAAAAAAGGTGTAATCTTTGAGGGGATTTCATACTTTAAATTCCCCCTCAAATGATTATCCAAACTCCTTCTACAAATTTCAAGATGTAATATTTATGCTTTGATTTCAAAAAACATGATTAGTAAATTGAAATTTTCACTCTTGAAAGTATTCCTTACAACAATCATCTTCAAATCTTCAAAAACCGCAACTTTATACAAGTTCAAGGATGTTTCAAAAAGTGCAAACCCTTTTCCAAACTAGAACATATGAACCCTTATTTTTGGTGTTCAAATGCAAGTCCTACTTTGAAGATTCAATGATGTTTAAGGTTGTTTGTAATCACTTTCTTAAATTAGAATCAATTTCAAGTTATGGAGCACATTAAAGGTGAGGCCTTTTTTACATTAAAAGGTCTAATCTTTAAGATTAAAGACTCCTAATTTTAATATTCAAGTTCAATATTCAAGTTCTATATTCGTTCTATATTGAAGTTCTATTTGAATAACCAAAATCAAAGATGCTTTATGATGAGTAACTCATCAAAAGTTGAGATTTTTAGAATTGAATCCGTGTCGGGCACACTTATTATTAAGTAGTTGTTTGGCGTTCGGATCTCAAGTACAATAATACAATTTCAATATTACCTTTCAATATCGCACATTTCAATATCGCATTTCAATATTGCATTTCAATATCGCACTTAATGCACTTTCAATATCGCACTTAATGCACTTTCAATATCGCACCTTTACTTTTGCACTTTCAATTCCACACTCTTTACTCACCTTCTTTAAGGTTGTGAGGGGGTCGAAAAAGCGCGAGGCTAATGCGTTACCTCGTCCCTCGTGGGTGTGACGATTCTTTTTATTCAATCAAGTGTAATTGGATTTCCTATGAGTATACACCCAATTGACTAGTAATATAGGAGTCGCCATTCAGTTTTTAACGACAATGAGAAAAACTGACAAAACCCGGTTATCGTGACATAAAGGGAGTGCAATTATGTTTGACCACAACGGCCGTAGGTTCCCTTGTGATCCCTGGTGTGGGGATCTCTGAATATACACCCGCAAGGTAGAGATTGAGGGTTCGGGGGACTGTAACTACCGAGAGGAGTACTTCGCTCGTCGATAACTCCAGAGGCAGGATATCCTTACTAGCTCAGCATAAATAATTGAAGGGACATGCGTTAACTATTAAACTAATCTGAGTTGATTTTAGCAATATGCAACATATAATACTAATTCGATCGTGATGATCTGATTTAAATAGCATTAAGGGACCTAGCATGATAATCCGATTTCCCAAAAATATTATATTTGTTAGGCGTGATAGAACCATCAGATTAGGTTAGTTTAACAGTTCATAAAAAGGGCGAGGAAAGCAGTTAAATCATCGAAAAGGGACACATTACGACGCACCCATGAGAGGTGCGTCACGGTTCACAGAAAACTAACCACTTTGACTTTGCTATTTCTCCTTTTTATTTAATGAATCTCAATTATGGGACAGGATACGTTCTGTTCGATTTATGGAACGATTGCAACAGAACGCGTGAACAATTTCGCAGCGAGAGGCTTAGGCTAAGGGTTGGAGTCAATACTCAGAATATAATTATGTGTTGTTGTGTGTGTTCTTTTCACGTCGACTTTAGGGGTCTATTTATAGGAAAGAGTGGCGTAGAAAGATAGTTTTTCAGGAATTTGAATACGAAACGGATTAGGAAAAGAATCCGTCCCAGGTATTTTCGGCGCCCAGCTCTGGGCGCTGGAATTTTCGGCGCCCAGGGCTGGGCGTTGAAAATAGGGTCTGGCAGAGTTCTTTCTCAGATTGGACTCTAGAGTACGGAGTTCATTAAGAGACTTAATCCGAGTTATTTGGTGCGTATCAATTTACGACGGAATACGTCTGGGCCGTTACGAACTCTAGGCTCGTTAGGATTTTAATTAATACGTAACTCTTATTTCCGAATCCTATTAGGAATAGGATTCTTGCAGTTTTCTACCTCATTTCGGATTTATGTTGGAGTGCAACACCTAATTCTGACAGGTTTCTATCTTTTATGACTTGCCACTTTTAACAGCTACCTTTTACGGCAGTTACTATTTTTAGCAGGTTTCTATAAATAGCAGGTTTCGGGTGAAATGAAATGGGGAATTGAGATTCGTTTATTTTATAGGAGATGCGTTTTCAAGTGGAGATTTATGTTTTCATCATCGAACCTTTCCCTTTCGGGAATGGGGACAAAAGTAGGTGTCTACAGTTAGCCCCCACTTTGACTGAGTCTTGGAGTAAGACGATGGTCAAAGTATTAGACGGAGTGCGTCACACAAGCCATGGTATATGTGACCTGTTTTGCGAGGGTCTCACGAGCCCCCGAGTGATAACATTTGACTTAAGGGTCATCACTTGAAGTGTCGACATATCCCTCACGTGTCATTGGGATTTGTCAACTGATAGTATAGAAACTTCCTCACTTTGTCATTGGAAGGATCTAAAGGTGCGTAGAAACTCCCTCACTTTGTCATTGGGAGTAGCTACAGATGTTTTCGAAATCAAAGCTATAAAGTGTAATTGGGCCTGGCCAAGCCCAATCACAAGGTAAAAATGTTTTTTTTTTGAGATTCTCATTTTCAAGGCTAGCTAAACGAGAAAACCCCATTGTTTTTATAGGACGTAAAACGAAGGAAAATCCAGCACCCTTGTTTTTATAGGACGTAAAACGAAGGAAAATCCAGCACCCTTATTTTTATAGGACGTAAAACGAAGGAAAATCCAGCAAAAGTTATCGCTGCAGCGACTAAGGACCTGCGCGGTTTTAATGGCGCAGACCCCGCCGGCTAAAGATGGCGAGCCTGTCCGCTAAGGGTGGACACCCTGTCCGATAGAAGTGGACGAATCTGTTTTTGAAATTTGAAAATAAGGACCTACGCGGTTTGTGGCGTAGACCCCGCCGGCTAAAGATGGCGAACCTTGTCCGCTAAGGGTGAACACCCCGTCCGATAGAAGTGGACGAATCTATTTTGAAATTTGTTTTGCTTTTTTGAAAATAAGGACCTACGCGGTTTGTGACGTAGACCCCGCCGGCTGAAGATGGCGAGCCTGTCTTAATTTTGAAGACTTTATTTTTTCGAAAACAGAGGACCTGCGCGGCTAGTGACGCAGACCCCGCCCGCTGAAGGTGGGCGAGCCCTGTCCGCTAAGGGTGGACATCCCTGAATTCGTTTTTTCGATTTGGGAACTCGCGCGGTTTGTGACGCGATCTTGCCAACTGAAGATGGGCAAGTTCCTATTTCTTTGGTTCTTTGTGATTTCTTTTGAGAATTTCTTTTTTATTTATTCTTGTAGGAGCGAATTCTTCCGAGGGATGCTCGGGTTTAGTGGCAACCTGAATGTGGGTTGACAATGTGTTTAGATGGACCATAGTCTCGTGGTCATCACTTTTTCATGGTTTTGAGCTAGTCTTTTCCGCTCAATTTTGCCATTACCTGGCCGGGGTCCTTGATTAGGGGACTATGCATAAGTATAAACGGCGACCTTTGTCTTGAGGTCGTAAACTGGTTTTATTTTTTGAGACATCCAAACACGGGACTTCGTACAGCGTAGTCTTGGAATATTGTTTTTACTTTGCATAATGTATATTTTCTTTCGAGCCCCCAAGCATTCGTGCTTGACGGTCATTTCTTGCCAAAGAGGTTCCTTGGGGATACGCATTCTGTAATGTCCTTGATCGTGTTTGGGATTGTGCTCGTAAGTGCGAGCGATCTTTGTAGTGGTGTGCCACTTTTAACAAAGCCGTGAGGTGCGACTTTCAGTAAAGGAATCGGCAATTTTCAAGTCGAATAAATATGGCAGGGCCCTATAGAAGTCAGAGCTGTTTTTTGGGTCTGGAATCATTTTCGGCGCCCATGCCTGGGCGTTAATGATTTCGGCGCCCAGCGCTGGGCGCTGAAAATAATTCCTGGCGAGCTTTCTTGATGACACAGTTGGCCTCTTGTTCGTTCGTTCGTTTTCTTTTTTTTTTCTTTTGAACGCGTTCGTAAATGTTCGATACTTAGAAAAGATGATATGTATGTGCGAACGAGCGTTTATAGAATGGCCGTTGTGTGCGGTCCATTAATCAGTTTGTTTGAATCGTTTCTTTTTTTTTAGCAACGACGGATTTTGAATAGTTTGCTTAGAAGCTTGATAGGGTTCAGGCCCATTCATGAAGTGGGCTCAAACATCGTGCCCTTTCAATTGTTCAAACATTTGCTTCGAGAGATTTTTTATTTATTTTGCCATGGTTGTTTCGTAGCTTGGAGCCCCCAAGTATGCATGTTGGGATGCTTCCTTTTGGCGTACGATTTTTGTTGGTTCTTTTGAGAAAGATGCCTTGGGGTTCCGCTCGTGTAGGTGTGAGCTATCCCTTCCGTGGTAAGTAATATTTGGCTACCTTTTAATCCTTAATGTAGAAGTCGTGTGGCTTGCATTTTGAATTTGGGCGATAAGTAGTTTTTTCCCCTTTTACACATGCTCTTGGTCGTGCCTACATTAGTGAAATATGCCTTACTCTCTTTTTTTTAGACTTGTACCGGGGGATGGTTGAACTTATGGTGCGACGTAGGCTTGTGTGGCCTAACAGCGTGTCTTAGAACATTCCTCCAGGTGTTGGGATATCATTATTATGTTTTGCATTGGAGTACTTCATTACGCCTCGTTCAGGTGTTTGAACAAGTGTAGCACCTTCTGCGTGGGTTTGCACGGCTTATTACTTCGTTCGATGCGAGGATTCATAGGTGTTTCTTTCTTATATTTATATCTGGGCAAAACTTGGCTAGAAGAAATATTCAGCGCCCAGGCTGGGGCGTTAAAGATATAGGCGCCCAGCTCTGGGCGTTGAAAATTTTCTCTGGGTATATTTTAACAGTTCTTATCCTTGATTTTTTTCTTTCGCTTTTGCTTTGGAACGAGGTAGACTGTGTAACGGGGGCGCTTGTAGGGCGAGCGTTACGTGCAGTAGTTTGATCGGAGTTTTGGTGACTCGCGATTTTCAGTTACCCTTGTTAGTGGGGTGACTTTATATATTCTAAGTAGCGCTTAGAATTTGGGAGGGGTTGTAGCCATTCTAAGGTTCGTTTTACATGATTAGACCTTAGGATCGTGCCCCTATGATGTATGTATAGCATTAGCGTCGAGAATTGGCGATAAAATCGTCATTTCGAGCATTTTTAGAGTGTTTTTCTCAAGCCCCCAATTGTAGCTACGGGATTGGCTTGGTGCTATAATGCTTTGCATACGTTTTTATGCATTCATGGTGACATGGATCATGAATAGTTTGAACCAGACTCGTTTAGTGCGAGGTACGTCCGAGTAGTGATTTTGCTTCTTCTCTTGTAAATGTCGTATTGTGCGACATTGCCATGGTCAAGGTAGTCACATGTTGAAGTGTGCCTTGTCCAAAAGCTAGGTGCCTTTCTTTACCCATAATCATATTTGGAAATCTTTTGACTCACTTGCAACATTGAGATAAACGCATACTTAGCTTAAACCAACGACACTTTATTATGTTCGAAAAAGTCTTTGAAAATTATTTTAAAATCCGAATCCTACTGTGTACAATCCGAGGTGTCCTAAGTAGGTTGACTTATAGAAGGGTTCGTACAGGATTACAAGAGTGAATCAAAATACTGTTACGATTTTTGGAATGCTGTCTAAGGATTTGCTGGAAGCCAGGGTGCAGGCGTCAAGATATACTTGTGCCCGTTCGGCATATACTTTAGGCTTTTAGGGCCGTCTTTTCCAGAATTGCGGGAATATAATCCGTTTTCAAATTGACTTAGATTTACTTGGTGTATGTCTGTACAAAAGGTCAAGGTATACTTAGGTCTTTCCCTAGCTCTTCCATTTCAAATTTTTAGCCCCCAGTTGCTGTTATGTCTTCCCATTAATGATGCTTTTAGATTTCGATTTTAGATGCCCGTGTCATATGTCTGAGTAGGGTGAGCCTTGGTTAAGTGCCAAGTCCTATTGACAATGTCTGATTTTTTTTCAAAGGGGATTCGCAAGCATTCGAATTACCATGAACGGGTGCCCTGAGTTCGAATGAACGATGGGGCGATGCCGTAGAACAATCCTTTTTATTGCAAGCTTACTGCCTTTACTACTTGTTGGCGATTATGACTGTGTCTAGTGGTGAACGAAGGTCTTTAAGCGAACGACTATGTCTAGTGGTGAAAGAAAGTCTTTAAGTGAGTTAGTTCGCTTTAGGGAGGATCAAGTCGAGTACTTTTAGAGGTCATGGACGCTTGCGCTAGCCCCCATTCAATTGAGGCAGAGCGATCTTTTGAGTCTTGGCTAAGCGCCTAGGAGTGTGAGTGCTCCTTTTGGCAAGGGTACGTGCCCTTATTTTTTTTCGATGTGTGCTCATTAATTTTGGCATTTTGATGACTTGGATTCTTCCTTTGACTTAAATTTTTCGTTTGACTTGGATTGCAAGTAATTAAATTTCAATAAGGGACTTCTATTTTTATTCTTGTTTCTCTATAGGCTTTAATATTTTTGCAGATTGGTTGGACCGAATCATGGATTGCCCACGTATCCGCCTTAAATAGATTTAATTTGGAATCAGGTCTTGCGTAGTTCTTAGCCTAGAAGATGGTTTCTTAGAATGCCGATTTTAAACAAGTACGTTCTGAGGTGGAAACATATTATTTGAAACGGTAGAATAAGTGAAGTTTATTATTATTTTAATCCGCTGCCTTGCCGTAAGCCAAAAAATTTGTTTTATATTTTTTCAAGTACATGTATTTTTGGTGGTACGTATATCTGAATACGTGTTGTACCCCTCCAAGTGTTCATTATTTTTCCGTGTATGTGCGGATAAAATGACGAGCACTTCTGGACAAAATTTGGCGAGCAGAGAGATTCAGCGCCCAGGCTGGGGCGTTAAAGATTTCGGCGCCCAGCTGTGGGCGCTGAAATTTTTTTCTGGGCGGATATTTTTTGGTGCGCTAAATGCTTCTTATTCTTTTTAGACTAACTTTTAAAGGCGCTTTGCAAAGTTTGCTTTTTTATTATTTATTATTTTTTTGTACTTTTCATTTGTCTTCCTTTTTTACTCGTGACTCAAGACGGTTTGAAAGATGGGTTGAATGAGATAGGATAATTTGTATAGGCATTGGTCAAGCATGAGGATTATATCTTCTAGGACTCACAATTTGCAGCCTCAAGCTAGTGTCACGAGTTTACATCAATCAAGGCCAATGAGTAGTGTGGGAACGGCTCAAGGGTATATCAACAGGATGTATCCACACAAGTTATATGGTCATTATGCTAATGGTGGTGTAAGAACAGGTTTAGACTTTGGAAATTATGGGCATGACGCGCGTGTCAATGGCCGTGCGGGGTTTGCGGTTGATAACAAGTTCAAAAACAAGAGTTGAGGTAATGGTTTCTTGGGTTATGGCAATGAGAACGTGGATGGGTTAAATGAGCTGAACAGGGACCCCAGAGCGAAGGCGTCTAAGAGCATAAGGATTGGAAAGGGTAGACATCGTAGAATTTTATGATTTGGATTGGTTGACTCAATTCTCTTCCTTCGTTTACTTGGGTAAATTTCGCACTTTGGGAGGTACGGGCTAAGTATTTCATGGCTCGCTCTTTTCGCTCTCCCTTTTCTCTTTCTCTCTTTTTTTTTCGCTCGGGATTTCTCCCCAACATAGATCCTTCAAATTTTTTATTTGGGATAAAAGGTAGATGGTTGTGGTCTTTAAGTCACGAGGCGAGACTGAGTGAGCCTCGTTTGGTAGGCCTATAGTGGACCTTTAATTTTAGTGGGCCTAGGGTGGACCTTTAGCTTTAGTAGGCCTAGGGTGGACCTTTTAAATTGTCTTACTTTGCAAGCGTATTTAGTCGTTTCTTAAAATGTGCAAATAGCGTAGATTCAAAATGTTATTTTTACCTTATTGAAATTTAACGAAAGAATTACATCGAAGATAATTTTTGCTTCTTTTCAGATTCCAGTTTCTGGGATTTAATTGGAAGTTGTGATTTAGACTCGAACTTTCATTAATTTTCTGATTATAACCCGTGTATGAATACAAGGAGGTGGCCTAGACTTAAAATAATGACGCGGCGTAAGCCTATAATACTTGACCCAGCGACTCTAAGACTTAGGCTAATTGGACCATAACTTTCGTTGGTTGACACTTTAGATTTTAACCTCGGGTGTTCATTTGTCATGCGCCATTTTGCTTAATGTTGGCAAGGTAGTTAATTGGGGAGATCGAATTTTTATTTTTGCAAGACTAGAATCATTAGTGCGGCTTCTCTCTTAGCGTGTATTGCTTTACCCCAATGGTAGCCTTATGGTATGCCGATTTGGGTATTTTCATGGTTGGTCATGTTGCATTCATGGAAAATCTTTTAGTCCGTACTTAGCAGTATTTCAAAGAGCGAGTGACTCGAGAGGACTATGATAGTCGTGACCCAATGTGATCATAAGCCTTGAGGCCATTAATTTTTCTTGCCAATGGTATTGACACCTTAGGTTCACTTTGGGGTTGTGCGACTATGGGGGATGATTTCCAGAATGTGATTGTTTCCATTTTGCAAATACTATAGTATATTCTTTTTATTGGTGAGAGAGTATTGAGGCCGTGGATTCTTAGCAAGGGATGACAATTACATATGGGTGCTCATTGATTTAAATGTTAGGAAGGGAGACTCAATATTGTTTAACCTTTTAACTTGCAGAACGACACCAAGCATTAGGACCGATTCTATAGATAAGACTTAGGATTTGGATTGTACTTCGGCATAGCCTAGTCTAGACTCGGATTTACTTATATTTACTTATTTTTCATTTGAACATTTATTTTTTTTCTTGAAGACTTTATTCGAACATTATTTTTCGAATACTTTGCCCATGTGACACTCAAGGTCGTTTAATTAGCATGCTCGGTTTTGGTGCCGAGCATTGTCGTCGTAGGAGGCCTAACAACGACACAAGGAGTTATTTATTTTTTTATTTTTTAGTCGCTTTTGGAGTCGAGTGCCTTTTCATATGCCCCTGTAGCAATTTTTACGAAAAGTTTTTTTTTTTTGCTACGTATATTTTTTCATGCGCGGGCACCGAGGCTGCTGTGCCTGACCAAAAGGCCAGGCAGCAACTTCAGCGCCCAGCGTGAGAAATTTTGGCACCCAGCCAGGGGCGTTGAAAATGCGTCCCTGGCTGGTTCTCGTTTTCTGTTTGCGTATACTTTTGTTTTTGCGACTTTAGTTTTGCGTGCTTGCCTTATAACGTCCTTTACGCGTTGTGCAGCGTTTGTGGGATTCGTTACAGGCCATCCCGAGCGTCGCTTATTTTTGTGGCGATCGTTCGGGCTTGCGGAACACGTATGTTGGTATAACTCTTTGGCCAATTGGTTCATGAATGTTTGGGAAATTTTTAAGGTCGTTGGTTTTCTAGCATTATTTGTCTAGCATTATTCGTACGCACAATCATAACATAGTCACATAGTTCGCTACACATAACTACATTACAAACATGGATTTGAAAATTACGTAGTTTATGATAGGCTTCTATGGGTAGTATTTGCGCCTGGCTTGGTACCGCTTCTATCGTAGATCCAACACATGCCCCGGTCGAGGTAGTGTCTTCAACAGACGAATTTCGCTCAAGAGGCCAACCCGCAAGTGCAAGCCAAGGGGGCATGCAGGCGAGAGGGACCTAATGGGCGAGCGATTAGGTTCGGGATAGGTGTACTACCTGCACAAGTACCGAGTGGGAAACATGCGCGGCGTATGCACCCCCCTATTGGCGAAAAAAGGTATCCTTAGTCCCAACTCCCGAGGGAGCCGAGATTCGTTATGATGTTCTGCGCATTCACATTAATATGCTGACTTTCAGGTCGTCCCAACTTGATGGGAAAATAAACGCGGGGTAGGATCGTTTCACCCTTCGGCTATTTTGATTACCTACAAGCACAAGTATTTCCTTCACTATCCCCAGTGGAGTCGCCACTGTGAGGGGGTCGAAAAAGCGCGAGGCTAATGCGTGACCTCGTCCCTCGTGGGTGTGACGATTCTTTTTATTCAATCAAGTGTAATTGGATTTCCTGTGAGTATACACCCAATTGACTAGTAATATTTCAGTTTTTAACGACAATGAGAAAAACTGACAAAACCCGGTTATCGTGACATAAAGGGAGTGCAATTATGTTTGACCACGACGGCCGTAGGTTCCCTTGTGATCCCTGGTGTGGGGATCTCTCAATATACACCCGCAAGGTAGAGATTGAGGGTTCGGGGGACTGTAACTACCGAGAGGAGTACTTCGCTCGTCGATAACTCCAGAGGAAGGATATCCTTACTAGCTCAGCATAAATAATTTAAGGGACATGCGTTAACTATTAAACTAATCTGAGTTGATTTTAGCAATATGCAACATATAATACTAATTCGATCGTGATTATCTGATTTAAATAGAATTAAGGGACCTAGCATGATAATCCGATTTCCCAAAAACATTATATTTGTTAGGCGTGATAGAACAATCAGATTTGGTTAGTTTAACAGTTCATAAAAAGGGCGAGGAAAGCAGTTAAATCATCGAAAAGGGACACATTACGACGCACCCTTGAGAGGTGCGTCACGGTTCTCAGAAAACTAACCACTTTGACTTTGCTATTTCTCCTTTTTATTTAACGAATCTCAATTATGGAACAGGATACGTTCTGTTCGATTTATGGATCGATTGCGACAGAACGCGTGAACAATTTCGCAGCGAGAGGCTTAGGCTAAGGGTTGGAGTCAATACTCAGAATATAATTATGTGTTGTTGTGTGTGTTCTTTTCACGTTGACTTTAGGGGTCTATTTATAGGAAAGAGTGGCGTAGAAAGATAGTTTTTCAGGAATTTGAATACGAAACGGATTAGGAAAAGAATCCGTCCCAGGTATTTTCGGCGCCCAACTCTGGGCGCTGGAATTTTCGGCGCCCAGGGCTGGGCGTTGAAAATAGGGTCTAGCAGAATTCTTTGTCAGATTGGACTCTAGAGTACGGAGTTCATTAAGAGACTTAATCCGAGTTATTTGGTGAGTATCAATTTACGACGGAATGTGTCTGGGCCCGTTACGAACTCTAGGCTCGTTAGGATTTTAATTAATACGTAACTCTTATTTCCGAATCCTATTAGGAATAGGATTCTTGCAGTTTTCTACCTCATTTAGGATTTATGTTGGAGTGCAACACCTAATTTTGACAGGTTTCTATCTTTTTTGACTTGCCACTTTTAACAGCTACCTTTTACGGCAGTTACTATTTTTAGCAGGTTTCTATAAATAGCAGGTTTTGGGTGAAATGAAATGGGGAATTGAGATTCGTTTATTTTATAGGAGATGCGTTGTCAAGTGGAGATTTATGCGTGCTTTCATCATCGAACCTTTCCCTTTCGGGAATGGGGACAAAAGTAGGTGTCTACAAAGGTGACTTCGTTTTGTACGCATTTCAATAATTCCTACTATCTTGCGATGATGATTTACGTTTTTATTGCTTTCATCACCTCACATGCTAAATTCAATAACATACAAAAGGTTACATCACGCTTAACGAAGATATTCTTGGCTAAACCGGCCTTATATTCCTTTAATTAACTTTAAAGCGAAGTGACCACGTACAAGTAGCAATTTCTATGTTCTAAAATGCATGCTCAAACCAACTTAGTGTTATGACTAGGAATATTAGAAAATGATTATTGTCATGTACTCGAATACAATTTCAAAAGCTCGCGAAATAAGCATTTCGTTCCTTTGCCCGTATCTCACCCATCCGTTTCTAAGATTCAATGCCTTTTTCACAAGAGTCAACTTTGGTATTTCCAAACCGGACCCTTATATATTGTTTGGTGGCGACTCCTTCGAAATTCAAAAACCTAAAAAACCTGTAGGGGGAATTCAAAATCTTAATACCTCGTCGGAAGAACAAAAAACACCCCTACAGTCCTGGATGAGGAGATGCCCGAAGCCGCTGGCGAAGGGGTCACGCAGGCTGCCCTCAATCGTTGGATTGAAGCTAACAAGGATCTGAAGTGCCTATTGCTTGCTATTATGGGGGAGGATCTACAGAAATTGTTCATCAACTCAGATGCTTTCACGATCATCAGTGAGTTGAAGAACATGTTCAATGATCTGGCTAGAGTCGAAAGATTCGAAACCCATAGGGAAATTCTTGAGACCAAGCTCAAGAAAGGCGAGCCCGTAAGTCCACATGTTCTCTAGATGATTGGACTTATCGAGAATATGAGTAGGCTGGATCAGCAATTCTCCCAAGAAATTGCTATAGGCACCATCCTCCACTCACTTCATAGAGAGTATCATCAATCAAACTGAACTACAACATCAATAGTTTGGACAAATTGCTAATTGAGCTTCACGGTATGCTGAAAACCGCTGAAAAGACGCTCAAGAATAATATTCAAGATGTGCTTATGATGCGAGAAGGTACATTCAAGAAATCTGGTAAGAAGAGGAATGCTAAGAAGGGTGGCAAGAAAGCTAGCCCGCCTAAGAAAAATTGCGCTAATTCTGCAAAGAGGAAGGTGACCCAACCCACTTCTGAGTCTGAATGCTTCTACTGTACGAAGAAAGGGCATTGGAAGAGAGATTGATTGAAGCTAAAGCAAGACCAGAAGAACGGAACAATTGTTCCATCTTCAGGTATTTTCCTTATAGACTGTAAACTTGCTAATTCAACTTCTTGGGTATTAGATACAGGTTGTGGCTCACACTTATTTTCCAAACAACAGGGACTAAGAAGAAGTAGAAGGCTTAGCAAGGGAGAATTCGACCTACGAGTGAGAAATGGAGCAAGAATTGATGCATTAGCTGTAGGCACTTATCATTTGTCGTTGCCCTCCGGGCTAGTCTTGGAACTGGAAGAGTGGTTCCATGTTCCAAGTATTATTAAAAATATTATTTATGTTTCTTGCTTGGATGGTAAGGGATTTAATTTCGAAATTAAAGACAATAGTTGCTCGTTTTATGGATCTGCAAAGTTAGTCAATGGACATTATGTGCTAAATCACGACAAACAAGTTTATAACATAAATACTAAAAGGGCCAAAACAAATAATTCAGATCTCACCTATCTGTAGCATAATCGATTAGGCCATGTTAACATGAACCGCATGGAAAAGCTTCAGAAAGAAGGAATTCTATAACCATTTGACTTAGAGGATTATGGTGAATGTGAATCATGCTTACTTGCCAAAATGACAAAGCAACCTTTATCTACAGTTGGAGAAAGAGCAAATGAACTATTGGGATTAATCCATACGGATGTATGTGGACCATGGAATTCAAATGCTAGAGGTGGTTTCAGCTACTTTATCACTTTTACTAACGACTTCAGTAGATATGGCTATATCTACCTAATGAAGCACAAGTCTGAATCCTTTTCCAAATTCAAGGAATTTCATAGTGAAGTAGAGAATCAACTAGGCAAGAAGATTAAAGAACTGTGGTGTGACAGAGGCTGTGAATATCTCAGCCACAAATTTGAAGACCAACAAAAAGATTGTGGAATCTTGTCAGTATTGAATCCTCCTGGAACACCTCAATGGAATGGTGTATCGGAATGGAGGAATAGAACCTTGCTAGACATGTTTATATCAATGATTTGTCAGCCCGAACTTCCAATAGAATTTCGGGGACATGCACTAATCACAACTGCACTCACACTGAATAGAGCTCCGTCAAAAGCTGTCAAAAAGACTCCATATGAACTATGGTATGTAAAGCCTCCAAAAGTGTCCTTTCTTAAGATTTGGGATTGTGAAATATACGTCAAACGGTTACTTTTAGACAAACTTCAACTGAAATCTGACAAATGTATCCTTGTGGGATACCCAAAGGAAACAAAGTGGTATTACTTCTACAATACATATGAGAATAAGGTGTTTGTTGCTCGAGATGGTATATTTGGAAAGACAACGCATTTCCAAAATGACAAGTGGGAGAAAAGTAGACCTCGAAGTGAAGGAAATAATGCCCTTGGTCCAAGTATGCATTCTATGTTAAGTCTAATAAATGCGGTTCAGTATTAATTAACAAGTTAATAATTCAGTGAGATCAAGTGAGCTGAATGCCTAGCTAGAGGCCGCTTCAGTTCAAGTGGAATTAATGATATTAATCCACAGCTTACTCTTGACTGAACCCGTAGGGTCACACAAATAGTACGTAAACGGATCAAGTATTTAATGGCATTAAATACTCCATCTATGAATATTCGGAACCAACAGATCTTGGTTTCAGTGGGAGCTAAGATCGTCACAGGCAAGGAATGAATACTCCGGAAACGATGATATTGCCGGAAACGGAAATATGGATCGTATCGGAAATATAAATATTATCCAAGTCGTAGATGTTGCCGGAAACGGAAACATGGTACGTGTCGGAAAATATTATCGGAAATGGAAATATTGCCAGAATCGGAAATATTGCCGGAAACGGAAATATTGTCAGAATCGGAAATATTACCGGAATCGGAAAATAATTCCGGAAACGGAAATATTAAATATTTGTTCGAAACGGAAATTAATTCCGGAATCGGAAATATTAAATATTGTTCGTATCGGAAATGAATTCCGGAATCGGAAAATTTAATCGGAAGCGCATCGTACGAATAAGCATCGGACGAGGCCTGCCGGACGAGGCCCAGCACGAAGCCAGGCCATCGCCCAGCAAGCCAAGCGCGCCGCACAAACAGCCATGCCAGGCCCAGCGCAAGGCCAGGCCCAGCAGGCTGCGCGCAGCGCGCAGCGCGCACAGCACGCGCAGCGCGCAGCGCGCGCGGGCGCTGAGTGGGCTGCTGCTCGCGCGCACGCATGGGGCCCATCGTGGCTGCCGTGCGTGTGTGTGCAAGTGTTTGTGTTCATGCACGTTTCCTAAAACATGCAGAGTTCGGTTAATGATTAAATTCCTAATTCTATTTGATAAATTAATTAAGTTAGAGTTCTTGTAGGATTCTAGGTTTAATTAATTTGTATCTGAATAGGATTTCGATTCCCTTTCCATACCGCTATAAATATGAGGCTAGGGCTCACAATTTATAACACAAGTTTCAAAGTATTCAAAGTGAGTTTTTTGAGAGAAAAATTCAGTCACACATTTGCCTATAAAGTGCCGAAAATAATAGTACCTTAAGGGCGATTCTAGTTGGTCAATCTTAAGGCGGACCCGGACGTGCTGTGGACTATCTACGGAGGGACGACACTTGGAGTCCTAAAGACTTGTTCTTGTTCGGTTCGGGCGCAGCTAGGGAAGGCACGCAACAAAGAGTATGCATCTAATCTATGCTAAATGATTATGTGTAAATAATATGTTTTCCTGGGTTTATGGTTTTTCCGCATGATTTATGAATTGTCATATGTATCATAACCTAACAGTGGTATCACGAGCCCCTTATTATTTTCATAATCTAAATTGCATGAACATGGTTAAATATTACAAATTTGCAAGAATTAAAAGGGGTGATTAATTTTCGTAATTGTTAATTAATTGCAAATTGCGTTTATTTAATTATACGTACGCAGTTTTTCGGCAGTTTCTTCGTTACTCATCCGAATTGAGTGATTTTTGTGTCAATTCCGCATGTAAAAGGCATTCTAAAATTCGAAGCCCAACTATGACTTTTCGAAGGTTTTAGTTTTTCGAATGCAAAATTTCGTAAATTTAAGATGTTAAATTAAATATTTGCGATTCTTGTTGATAAATCTTGAATTTTTGATTGACCTACTGCATATGTTTAACAAGTTTGAATGCCTAGTCTTGTTAATTATGCAATCTAATTTGTAATTATGATTAATTTGTTGAAAATTAGAATAATTTAGAATTAATTTGATTTTCATAATTAATTGTAATTTAATTAGAAACCTATGATTAAAAACCACCATAAAAATTGTAAATTTACGATAAATTTTAAATTTTTATGACCTAGACTTGAATCCATAACAATCGGAAATCAATTGGATAATAAATTTTCGATTTTTCGCCCTAAAATTATGAAATTAATATTATTTATTAATTTGTCATTAATTTTAAATATAAATTTTAAATTTTTATGCGATTCGTTCATATAACTTGCACGCACAAAGCAATGGACGCTTCGTGTTATCCTTAAGGGGTGTTGCATAATGCGGGCATGCGACGACGAGCAAGGGAGCTCGTCGCCCATGCGGCACGAATGCAATGAGCAAGGGCGTAGTGCACGAGCACAAGGCAGCAGCCCTGCCTTGTGTCGTGTGCCACGACCAATGGACGAATGGGCATGGGCGTAGGGCGAGCCAAGGCAGTCGCGTGTGGGCAGCAAGCGAGCTGCGCCACAACGCGCGCTGCCTCGCACAAGAGCGCGCAGCCTCGCGCGCAGCGAGCGCAAGCTCGCGTGCCACGAGCGCTGCGCCTAGCATTGCTCGCACGCACAGCGAGCGATGTCGCCCGCCCAGCGAGCGATGTCGCGCGCCCAGCGAGCGATGGCTCGCGCGCCCAGCGAGCGATGGCTCGCGCGCCCAGCGAGCGATGTCGCGCGCCCAGCGAGCGATGTCGCGCGCGCACTGCGAGCGATAGCTCGCGTGCGATGAGCGCTGGCGCGCGCAGCGAGCACCAATGCGTGCGGAGGCTTGCGATAGGGATGCAGCAGCTATGCGACGAGCGCATGGGCTGCGCGCACATGGCCAGCAATGGCTGTGTGCGTGCGGCCCATGGGCGTGCAATGCGTAGGGTGTTTGCGTTACGATTAGATCGTTTTGAATGTTTAATTTGAAAATTTCAGTTCACGTAATTTTAATTAATTTTAAAATTAATAATTTAAATTATTTTCTTGGATTTTAATTTTGAATATTATAATTATAATAAATGTAATTTATTCTAATTATTTTACTAAAATTAAAATCATGAATTAATTTAAATGCGACTGAAATTAAATTAAACTTTTTGGATTCAATTATAAATTTATATGAGCTTTAAATTTTAATTAAATTTGTATGTTTCCGGTTAGACTAGAAATACATTTTTATGTTTAAAATTGGTAAAGCATATGAATTTATTGGTTTAAGTGGGAGCGCTTTTTAGTCATAAACTCTTGAGTAGGTCTACAAATCCTTAAGGTTAAAACAACTTGATTAGAATTAATAAGGACTGAATAATTGGTAGATTATTGGTGCCCTTGATTAATTGCTGCAAATGTTTACGTGATGCATAATGTGTTTTACTAACCAGCTATGTGGGCCATTCATGATAATGAATGGGTGAATGGTATATATTGTATATGTACTGTTTTGCAGGTTATGAAGTGACTAGTATGGCCCAAATAGGATAGAAAATATGGTCTGCGTACCATTAATTTGAATGTAATTGGTCTAAAGTACCAAAGTTATTTTTCAATTCAAAAATGGTCTGCGAACCATCAAATAGTTGTAATTAGTTATAGCTTATCCTATTTGAAGAAAATGGTGCCTCCCACGGAGATTTTCAAGACGGACTTTGAAGTCAAAGCTTCAAGATGAAGTCGGGCAATACTAGATCACAAATATCTTATGCATGTTTTAAGTTATTTATTGTTTTAAATATGTCTTAAAATGCATGAGATCAAAAGCTTGATTATGTTGCATGATTAAGGATTTTAGTTCACTTAAAATCTAACCAACATAGTAAGAGCCTTAAGTTCCAAACTTAAAAATTGAGTTAAAAGGTGCCATGCCAAAATATACACTTGCTTGGATATCCTTTACATCAATCTAGTAATAGTTTTCGCTCAGCGAGGTGTTACTTATTGGTCCTAAAGGGGCAAGGTACACAAATAATTGTGAGTACATGTTAGTTTTGGTGAAACTCAACGATATAAGTAAGGAGTCCTTTTATGTCGTGGCAAATTCGATAGGTTTACCTAATAAGTTCTTAGACGTACCTATCAACCAAGAATAGTTTCTAGACTATTAGCAAAAGGCTTTTGCTTACCTAAGATGTTCTAGGATTAAGTCGACAAACTGTGCTTAGTTCTTCAATGATTTTAGGATCTTGGAATCATTTTATTCACACCTGCCGGAACACATAAATTGAATAAAATGCTTAATAAACATTGAATTATGCATGTATGCTAGAATTTAAGTTTATTAAGAGAAACTGTGAATGGTTATTTATTTGTTTATTCTTTTCAATTGTAGTTTTTTAATATGGCAAACAACAATTCATTCAACATTCGATCAATTCTCGAAAAGGAGAAGTTGAACGGGAAAAACTTCCTTGACTGGCAAAGGAACTTGCAAATAGTTCTTATGCAGGAAGAAAAGGAGTATGTCCTAGATGAGGCGATGCCCGAAGCTGCAGGCGACGGGGTCACTCAGGCAGCCCTCAATCGTTGGATTGATGCCAACAAGGATGTGAAATGTCTAATGCTCGCCACCATGAGTGCGGATCTGCAGAAAACGTTCATCAACTCAGATGCTTTCACAATCATCAGTGAGTTGAAGAACATGTTCCAAGATCTGGCTCGAGTCGAAAGATTCGAGACTCATAGGCAAATTCTTGAGACCAAGCTTAAGAAAGGCGAGCCCGTAAGTCCACATGTTCTCAAAATGATTGGACTCATTGAGAATATGAGTCGGCTGGATCAGCAATTTTCTCAGGAAATGGCTATAGACACCATCCTCCATTCTCTTCATAGCGGGTATGATCAGTTCAAACTGAACTACAGTATGAATAGTCTGGACAAAACGCTCACTGAGCTTCACGGTATGCTGAAGACCGCTGAAAAGACGCTCAAAAGTGATAAGCAGGATGTGCTTATGGTGCGTGGGGGCAAGTTCAAGAAATCTGGAAAGAAGAGGAATGCTAAGAAAGGTGGCAACAAAGCCAGCCCAACTAAGCAAACTGGCGCCAAATCTGCAAAGAGAAAGGTCAGTCAACCCACTTCTGAATCCGAATGCTTCTACTGCAAGAAGAAGGGGCATTGGAAGAGAGATTGCTTGAAGCTAAAGGAAGATCAGAAGAACGGAACAGTCGTTCCATCTTCAGGTATTTTCGTTATAGACTGTATACTTGCTAATTCAACTTCTTGGGTATTAGATACAGGTTGTGGCTCACACTTATGTTCCAATCCACAGGGACTAAGAAGAAGTAGAAAGTTAAGCAAGGGTGAAGTCGACCTACGAGTGGGAAATGGAGCACGGATTGCTGCATTAGCTGTAGGAACTTACTATTTGTCGTTGCCCTCCGGGCTAGTTTTGGAACTGGAAGAATGTTTCCATGTTCCAAGTCTTACTAAAAACATCATTTCAGTTTCTTGCTTAGATGCTAAGGGATTTTCCTTTATAATAAAAGACAATAGTTGTTCGTTTTATTTTAAAGAGATGTTTTATGGATCTGCTAGATTAGTCAATGGACTTTATTTATTAGATCACGACAAACAAGTATATAACATAAATACCAAAAGGGCCAAAAAGGATGATTCATATCTCACCTATCTGTGGCATTGTCGATTAGGCCATATAAACTTGAAACGCTTAGAAAGACTTCAAAAGGAAGGAATTCTAGAACCATTTAACTTAGAGGATTATGGTAAATGCGAATCATGTTTACTTGGCAAAATGACAAAGCAACCTTTCTCTAAAGTTGGAGAAAGAGCAAATGAACTATTGGGTTTAATCCATACAGATGTATGTGGACCAATGAGTACAAATGCTAGAGGTGGTTTCAGCTACTTTATCACTTTCACTGATGACTTCAGTAGGTATGGTTATGTCTACCTAATGAAGCATAAGTCTGAATCCTTTGACAAATTCAAGGAATTTCAGAGTGAAGTAGAGAATCAATTAGGCAAGAAGATTAAGGCACTGCGGTCTGATATAGGCGGTGAATATCTGAGCTATGAATTTGATGACCATCTGAAAGAATGTGGAATTCTATCAGAATTGACTCCTCCTGGAACACCACAATGGAACGGTGTGTCAGAACGGAGGAACATAACCTTGCTAGACATGGTCAGGTCAATGATGGGTCAGGCCGAACTTCCATTAGAATTTTGGGGACATGCACTAAATACAGCTGCACTCACTATAAATAGAGCTCCGTCTAAAGCTGTCGAAAAGACTCCATACGAATTATGGTTTGGAAAGCCTCCAAATGTGTCTTTTCTTAAGATTTGGGGATGTGAAGTATACGTCAAACGATTAATTTCAGACAAACTTCATCCAAAATCTGACAAATGTATCCTTGTGGGCTATCCAAAGGAAACAAAGGGGTATTACTTCTACAATACATCTGAGAACAAAGTGTTTGTTGCTCGAGATGGTGTCTTTTTGGAGAAGGATCACATTTCCAAAATGACAAGTGGGAGAAAAGTAGACCTCGAAGAAATTCGAGTCGAACAACAAACTCTAGAGAATGCTCAAGATGACATTCAGGATGAAACTCAGAGATCTTTAGAAGAATCTGGTGAGAATCATGGTCAATCTAGAAATGTTACCCCGCGTAGATCGCAAAGATATAGATCTCAACCGGAAAGATACTTAGGTATTTTGACGAACGAGAGCTATGACGTTCTATTACTTGAAAGTGATGAACCTGCGACTTACAAGCAAGCTATGACGAGCCCTAGCTCCAAGCAGTGGCAAGAAGCCATGCAATCTGAATTAGACTCCATGTCTGAAAACCAAGTATGGGATTTGGTCGATTTGCCAGATGGCTACCAAGCCATTGGAAGCAAATGGGTTTTCAAACTGAAAAAGGACAAGGATGGGAAACTTGAAGTTTTCAAAGCTAGATTGGTCGCAAAAGGTTACAGGCAAGTCCACGGTGTGGATTACGATGAAACCTTTTCACCAGTTGCAATGCTAAAGTCTATTCGAATAATGTTAGCAATCGCTGCATATTACGATTACGAAATATGGCAGATGGATGTCAAAACTGCTTTCTTAAACGGCGTTTTAACAGAAACTGTGTTTATGACACAGCCTGAAGGTTTTGAGGATCCAAAGAATGCTAAAAAGGTATGCAAGCTAAAGAAGTCAATCTACGGATTGAAGCAGGCATCCAGGAGCTGGAATATACGTTTTGATGAAGCAGTCAGTGACTTTGGTTTCATCAAGAACGCGGACGAATCTTGTGTATACAAGAAGGTCAGTGGGAGCAAAATTGCTTTCCTAGTATTATATGTCGACGACATATTGCTTATCGGAAATGACATTCCTATGTTGAACTCTGTCAAGATTTGGCTTGGGAAATGTTTTTCGATGAAGGATCTAGGAGAAGCACAGTACATATTGGGCATCAAGATTTACAGAGATAGATCTAAAAAGATGATTGGACTTAGTCAAAGCACTTATATCAATAAGGTGCTTGATAGGTTCAAGATGGCGGACTCCAAGCGAGGCTACCTACCCATGTCTCATGGAATGACTCTAAGCAAGACTCAGTGCCCAAAAACACTTGATGAGCGTAGACGAATGAATGGGATTCCATATGCATCATTGATTGGTTCAATAATGTATGCTATGATATGTACACGCCCGGATGTTGCGTACGCACTCAGTGCTACGAGCAGATACCAGTCAGACCCAGGAGAGGCGCATTGGACTGCTGCCAAGAACATTCCGAAGTACCTGAAAAGGCACAAAGATGACTTCCTGGTCTATGGTGGAGATGATGAATTAATTGTTAAAGGCTATACGGACGCAAGTTTCCAAACCGACAAAGATGATTTCAGATCACAGTCTGGGTTTGTCTTCTGCCTCAACGGAGGAGCAGTAAGCTGGAAAAGTGCTAAGCAAAGCACCATTGCGGATTCTACAACTGAAGCGGAGTACATTGCTGCACATGAAGCAGCAAAGGAAGCTATATGGCTAAGGAAGTTCATAGGAGAACTTGGTGTAGTCCCCTCCATTAAAGGACCAATAGCCCTGTATTGTGATAATAACGGAGCTATTGCACAGGCAAAAGAGCCTAGACACCACCAGAGAGTCAAGCATGTACTTCGTAGATTTCACCTTCTACGAGAGTTCGTTGAAAGAAAAGAAGTCGAGATAAGAAAAATTGGAACTGATGACAACATATCAGATCCATTAACTAAACCTCTGCCGCAGGCGAAGCACAACTCGCACACTGCAGCTATGGGAATCAAGCATATTGGAGAATGGCTTTGATGTCTCTGTTTAATGTTTTAAAGTTTTAGAGTTTAAATCTTTGTAAAACATTATTGGTTAATCATTCACAATAAATGAAAAGAATTCATTTATCCATTTAATTTGTGGTTTATTAAATGATGAGTCCCTTCAATTTGACGATATATTCAAGATAGACTGTCAGGACCAGTCCTGTGACTAAGAAATGTCTATCAAGTGAACTTGAATGTCAAAGGTTGAAAATGGTCCCTAATCGGAGTTTTCTATAAAATTGGACGCATAGAAAACGTTAGACGATTAGAATGCAAGATGACTAGTAGTTCTGTTTCTTGAACTATGTGGACATGGCAATGTCATAATCATTTGCATAGATACTTACTTTGGGAAGACTAGTATCGGACAAGACCTATGAAACTTTACTGTAAGAGATGAAAGTCTATCATAAGTAAATTTCATTAAATTATTAGACACTAAATCCTCAATACCTGAGTGATTTGAAGATTACTTGTTTGAGAACTGGTTGCTTTGACGTTGACCAACCGTCGCACCGTAAAAGGAGGCTATAAAGGCAACGCTCAGGTAATCACCTATCAAACGAAGTCTAATCTCAAGATCGCAAGATTGGGATTGTCCTCCCATAAATCGGGATGAGATGCTTAAAAGTTGTACAAGGCCACTCGGAGAGCTAGAAACTGTGAAATGCATGGCCGTTCTGTTTATTTGATCAGTTGAACTCTGAAACCGAGGAACACCTCTGGACATAATAAGGATGACAACTCTTACCTTATGTTCAAGAGCAAGCATCGAGCGACAAAGGAATTAGGAAATGCACACTTGTCCCTAAGGACAAGTGGGAGACTGAAGGAAATAATGCCCTTGGTCCAAGTATGCATTCTATGTTAAGTCTAATAAATGCGGTTCAGTATTAATTAACAAGTTAATAATTCAGTGAGATCAAGTGAGCTGAATGCCTAGCTAGAGGCCGCTTCAGTTCAAGTGGAATTAATGATATTAATCCACAGCTTACTCTTGACTGAACCCGTAGGGTCACACAAATAGTACGTAAACGGATCAAGTATTTAATGGCATTAAATACTCCATCTATGAATATTCGGAACCAACAGATCTTGGTTTCAGTGGGAGCTAAGATCGTCACAGGCAAGGAATGAATACTCCGGAAACGATGATATTGCCGGAAACGGAAATATGGATCGTATCGGAAATATAAATATTATCCAAGTCGTAGATGTTGCCGGAAACGGAAACATGGTACGTGTCGGAAAATATTATCGGAAATGGAAATATTGCCAGAATCGGAAATATTGCCGGAAACGGAAATATTGTCAGAATCGGAAATATTACCGGAATCGGAAAATAATTCCGGAAACGGAAATATTAAATATTTGTTCGAAACGGAAATTAATTCCGGAATCGGAAATATTAAATATTGTTCGTATCGGAAATGAATTCCGGAATCGGAAAATTTAATCGGAAGCGCATCGTACGAATAAGCATCGGACGAGGCCTGCCGGACGAGGCCCAGCACGAAGCCAGGCCATCGCCCAGCAAGCCAAGCGCGCCGCACAAACAGCCATGCCAGGCCCAGCGCAAGGCCAGGCCCAGCAGGCTGCGCGCAGCGCGCAGCGCGCACAGCGCGCACAGCACGCGCAGCGCGCAGCGCGCGCGGGCGCTGAGTGGGCTGCTGCTCGCGCGCACGCATGGGGCCCATCGTGGCTGCCGTGCGTGTGTGTGCAAGTGTTTGTGTTCGTGCACGTTTCCTAAAACATGCAGAGTTCGGTTAATGATTAAATTCCTAATTCTATTTGATAAATTAATTAAGTTAGAGTTCTTGTAGGATTCTAGGTTTAATTAATTTGTATCTGAATAGGATTTCGATTCCCTTTCCATACCGCTATAAATATGAGGCTAGGGCTCACAATTTATAACACAAGTTTCAAAGTATTCAAAGTGAGTTTTTTGAGAGAAAAATTCAGTCACACATTTGCCTATAAAGTGCCGAAAATAATAGTACCTTAAGGGCGATTCTAGTTGGTCAATCTTAAGGCGGATCCGGACGTGCTGTGGACTATCTACGGAGGGACGACACTTGGAGTCCTAAAGACTTGTTCTTGTTCGGTTCGGGCGCAGCTAGGGAAGGCACGCAACAAAGAGTATGCATCTAATCTATGCTAAATGATTATGTGTAAATAATATGTTTTCCTGGGTTTATGGTTTTTCCGCATGATTTATGAATTGTCATATGTATCATAACCTAACACGAAGAACTTCGAGTCGAACAAAAAACTCTAGAGAATAATCAAGATGATATTCAGGTTGAAACTCAGAGATGTTTAGAAGTATCTGGTGAGGTTCAAAGAACAACTGGAATTGTTGCCCCGCGTAGATCTCAAAGGTATAGGTCTCGGCAAAAAAGATACGTTAGTATTTTAATGTCTGAGAGCCATGAAATTCTATTGCTGGAAAGTGATGAACCTATGACTTACAAACAAGCTATGACGAGCCCTAGCTCCAAGCAATGGCTAGAAGCCATGCAATCTGAATTAGACTCCATATTTGACAACCAAGTTTGGGATTTGGTCGATTTTTCAGATGGCTACCAAGCCATATGAAGAAAATGGGTTTTCAAGTTGAAAAAGAACAAGGACGTGAAACTAAAAGTTTTCAAACCTAGATTGGTTGCAAAAGGATACAGGCAAGTCTATTAGGATAATGTTAGAAATCACTGCATGTTACGATTATGAAATATGGCAGATGGATGTCAAAACCGCTTTCTTAAACGGCGTTTTAACAGAAACTGTGTTTTTGACACAACCTGAGGGTTTTTAGGATCCAAAAATGGTAAAAGGTATGCAAGATAAAGAAATCCATTTATGGATTAAAGCAAGCATTAAGGAGCTAGAATATATGTTTTGATGAAGCGGTCAGTGACTTTGGCTTCTTCAAAAACGCAGACGAATCTCGTGTATACAAGAAGGTCAGTGGGAGCAAGATTGCTATTCTTGTGTTTTATGTCGATAACATATTACTTATCGGAAATGAAATTCCTATGTTAAACTCTATAAATAATTGGCTTGGGAAATGTTTTTCGATGAAGGATTTAAGAGAAGCACTATACATACGACGCATCAAGATCTATATAGATAGATCCAAGAAGATGATTGGACTTAGTCAAAGTACTTATATCAATAAGGTAATTGATAGGTTCAATATGGCTGACTCCAAAAGAGGTCACCTACCCGTGTCTCATTGAATGACTCTTAGCGAGACTCAGTGTCCAAAAACACCCGATGAGCAAAGACGAATGAGTGCGATACCATATACATCATTGATTGGTTCAAAAATGTATGATATGATATGTACACGCCCGGATGTGTCATATGCACTTAGTGTTACGAGCAGATACCAGTCAGATCTAGGAGAGGCACATTGGACTGCTGCCAAGAACATTTTCTTCTGCCTCAATGGAGGAGCATTAAGCTGGAAAAGTGTCAAGCAAAGAACTATTGAGGATACTACAACTGAAGCAAAGTACATTGCTCCACATGAAGCAGCAAAAGAGGCAATTTGGCTAAGGAAGTTCATTGGTGAGCTTGGTGTAGTCCCCTCCATTAAAGGACCAGTAGCTCTATATTGTGACAATAATGGAGCTATTGTGCAGGCGAAGGAGCCTAGACACCACCAAAGAGTCAAACATGTACTTCTTAGAGTTCAGCTTCTACGAGAGTTTGTTGACAGGAAAGAAGTCGAGATAAGCAAGATTGGAACTGATGACAACATCTTAGATGCATTGACAAAACCTCTGCCACAAGCGAAGCAGAACTCCCACAAAGCAGCTATGGGAATCAAGCATGTTGGAGAATGGCTTTGATGTCTTTTAATATTTTAAAGTTTTAAAGTTTTGCATACTTTGTAAAACATTATGGTTAACCATTCATAGAAATGAATTAAGTTTCATTCTTCCATTTAATTTTTATGGTTTTATTAAATGATGAGTCCTTTAAATTTAACAAAATTCAAGATAGACTATCAGGACCAATCATGTGACTAAGAAATGTCTATCAAGTGAACTTGAATGTCAAAAGTTTAAAATGGTCCCTGGTCGGAATTTTTCTATAAAGGTGGGCGCATAAAAAATGCTAGACGACTAGAATGTAAGATGACTAGTAGTTCTGTTTCTTGAACTATGTGGACATGAGGTACATATTGAGACGGAACAATTGTGACGGTCTGACAAAGAGTCGCAGGGAGGTTCGGGGCGCGAATATTAATTTGTAAATTGCGACGCTTTATAGAGCCGCAAAATATTTTGACGTTTTATAGCGTCCCTATTTACAAATAAAGACACGTGGAACACACGTGTTTACGAGGACGCAAACCAAATTAATTTTGGAGAAAAAATCCCACCTAACTCTCTCTGTTTTTTGGCAGAATCCCGCCTAACTCTGACTCCACCTCCCACGTTTTTCTCAACCTCCCACCGACGTCCTTGCTGCGCTGTGACACCTAACCACCCTCGTCAAATTTCCCGACGAATTCGTCTTCTCTCCTCCTCACTTTCAGCACCATTAACGAATTCCTTGAATTTCATCTTCAACCTTTACGTTAGTATAGTAAAAGCTCTCAGTATAAGCTATCTCATCCTATAAATTCATGAAAAATCCCAATTATTGAATTTACAATTCGCCCAATAAATTCAAGATAAATTCGTTGCTCTCTCTTGTTTTTAATTGGAGAAATTCGAGCATCCTCTAGTTTCTTATTTGCTGCTTCGTCCTCAGTGTTGCCGGATAAATTCGCCAGGTAATTTTTTTTATATATAATTTTGTTGCCAAAATTTGTCGAAATTATATGCTTTATTGTTAATTTTAGAGGTTGTTGATTGTCTAAGTTATACAAGCTCCATGATGTGAAGAAGTTTTATTTTCCCATTGCTTGTCCTTTGCGTTAACTCCCAGGAAAAGGAGGCTTTGCATAGTAAATTTAGAGTGTTTGTTTGATTGCAGGATGATTTAACTTAATCCTGGGTTGGGGGATTGGGAGGTGGAACTAGAAAAATCTGATTAGTTTTCTAAAGAAAATTCGGTTATTATTTATTAAGCACGACATGGTATCACAATATTGTCAAGCCTCGCAGTGGTTGATAGTCAAGGCATCTAGAGCAGGCGGTTAGGGGTTTCGAATCCTAGTTCATGAATTAGAATTTTATTTTATTATTAATTCTAATTTCATTATATTTTAGTTCTTTTGGTTTCAGTGTATAGTAGCAGCAGCTAGTCTGTGCTTTTGAAATTTGTTTTTGTTTTGGTTTTTTATCTGTAAATTATAGGGTTAGGGGGTTTTGTTAAAGTTAGATTAGTTCAATTCTTTATAATTGAGTTTGTTTATTTGCATTCCTTCCTCTGGGCCTAATTTTTATTTTATTTAGTTATCTTTAATATTATTTCATAACACATGTGCACCAGATATTCAATTTTATCATATTAGGACGGAAGTATACAAGTGAATAGACTGTGTAGTGCCAGTGTTGTTGTGTCGTTGATAGCTTCTCCTTTGATGTAAAACAATCCTACGAATAATTTACCTGGAGGCAGTTGCTTAACTTAGTGGCAACATCCTTGTGAACAAATATTTCTCTTATTGATGACAAAGGCTGTTTATTTATGCATAGGTTCGGATCCTCTAGAGTTAGAAGAAAACTCTATCTAGTAGAGTTAAGAAACTCAATGCCCTTTTATTCGAATTAACAGCAATTGGTGCTCCACTAAAAAAATCTCGATCTTTCTCTCCTGCCCTTCCTTTATAAGTTGCGTTCATATATTGAACATCAAATCAATGTGAGCATGAATATGACAATATAGAGGCAGAGTTGTGCTTGTTTCCGTTTCATTGATATATTTATTCAATCTGAACATTACAAGCTTAGTGACGTCTTATAGGCGTCTTCACACACAAAATTTTAACCCTGATTCTACGATGACGTCACTTCTTTAGGCAGCTAATGTTAGAGGAAAAACAAAGAAATGTTGTCATTACATGACAGTGCACAAAATGAAATGCAATAAATAGAAATTGACAGAAAGAAGAATAATATAAATCGGCTTCTTGTAGTTCTTGTTGATGGTCTAACCACTCTCTTTGCAGCTTGGAAGTGAACATTTGTCGGTGAGTGCATGAACTGTGTATGCAATATCTAGCTGTGGTGGGGGCTTGCTTTTGATTCCATCTCATAGTAATAAACCTGTCTTATTCTAATTTTTTTGGACTCGTGTTTTACAATACTTAGAAGCTTTCCTTCACACCTAAGATTGAGTTTCAATGTTTTGAAAACACATGTCTTCATGTTCTTGAATAAGCATTGTGTTTTTGTAGCTTTCCTCTTAATGGTCAATGAAACAAAAGACGATGTTGTATTCAGAAACTAATGTCTTCATTGAATAATGAGCTGGTTGATTTTTATAGAAACGAATTTTGCTAATTCCTGGAATTTTATGGCACGTTAGTCTTAAATAATGAGTTGGATGATATTTGGTGTTTTTTTAAATTTGTTGAAAGTGCTGGATTGTTTGATGTCTCTTATTCTCGTGATGTTGAATTGCAAATGCTCGTTGCTCTGAATATTGTTCTTCTTATCTGCTGCTTTGATCGGATTTTCTTTTTGGTTCTGTTCTGCTAATCTGCTGCCAATATACTGTTAGGACCAATGCCTTGACTTGCTGTTGCTATTCACCGATTAAGTTAAAAATCTGAAAGAAAAAAATTGGATCTTTCTTTTGTATTTTCTGCAAAATCAACAATCACCTAGTTGTGATCAGATCAGTGATGATAAAATCAGTTCTGATCATATCACTTATGATCAATCCTGATCAGTACTGATCAGTACCGATCAAATCAGTTCTGAACATTGCTTCCCTATATTTGTTCATTTTCATGGAGCGCATTAGTGGTTGATAGTCAAGGCATCTAGAGCAGGCGGTTAGGGTTTCGAATCCTAGTTTATGAATTCAAATTTTATTTTATTATGGATTCTAATTTCATTATATTTTAGTTCTTTTGGTTTCAGTGTATAGTAGCAGCAGCTAGTCTGTGCTTTTGAAATTGGTTTTTGTTTTGGTTTTTTATCTGTAAATTACAGGGTTAGGGGTTTTGTTAAAGTTAGATTAGTTCAATTCTTTATAATTGAGTTTGTTTATTTTCTTTCCTTCCCCTGGGCCTAAATTTTATTTTATTTAGTTGTCTTTGATATTATTGCATAACACATGTGCACCAGATATTCAATTTTATCGTATTAGGACGGAAGTATACAAGTGAATAGACTGTGTACCGCCAGTGTTGTTGTGTCGTTGATAGCTTCTCCTTTGATGTAAAACAATCCTACGAATAATTTACCTGGAGGCAGTTGCTTAACTTAGTGGCAACATCCTTGTGAACAAATATTTCTCTTATTGATGACAAAGGCTGTTTATTTATGCATAGATTTGGATCTTCTAGAGTTAGAATAAAACTCTAACTAGTAGAATTAAGAAACTCACTGCCCTTTTATTCGAATTAACAGCTATTAGTGCTCCACTAAAAAAATCTCGATCTTTCTCTCCTGCCCTTCCTTTATAAGTTGCGTTTACATATTGAACATCAAATCAATGTGAGCATGAATATGACAATATAGAGGCAGAGTTGTGCTTGTTTCCGTTTCATTGATATATTTATTCAAATCTGAACATTACAAGCTTAGTGACGTCTTATAGGCGTCTTCACACACAAAATTTTAACCCTGATTCTACGATGACGTCACTTCTTTAGGCAGCTAATGTTAGAGGAAAAACAAAGAAAAGCTGTCATTACATGACAGTGCACAAAATGAAATGCAATAAATAGAAATTGACAGAAAGAAGAATAATATAAATGGGCTTCTTGTAGTTCTTGTTGATGGTCTAACCACTCTCTTTGCAGCTTGGAAGTGAACATTTGTCGGTGAGTGCATGAACTGTGTATGTAATATCTAGCTAGGGTGGGGGCTTACTTTTGATTCCATCTCATAGTAATACACCTGTCTTATTCTAATTTTTTTTGGACTTGTGTTTTACAATACTTAGCAGCTTTCTTTCACACCTAAGATTGAGTTTTAATGTTTTGAAAACACATGTCTTCAAGTTCTTGAATAAGCATTGTGTATTTGTAGCTTTCCTCTTAATGGTCAATAAAACAAAAGACGATGTTGAATACAGAAACTAAGGTCTTCATTGAATAATGAGCTGGTTGATAATTATTTTTGTTTTATTGAAACGAATTTTGCTAATTCCTAGAATTTTATGGCACGTTAGTCTTAAATAATGAGTTGGATGATATTCGTTGTTTTGGTAAATTTTTTGAAAGTGCTGGATTGTTTGATGTCTCTTATTCTCGTGATGTTGAATTGCTAATGATCGTTGCTCTGAATATTGTTCTTCTTATCTGCTGCTTTGATCGGATTTTCTGTTTGGTTCTGTTCTGCTAATCTGCTGCCAATATACTGTTAGGACCAATGCCTTGACTTGCTGTTGCTATTCACCGATTAATTTAAAAATCTGAAAGAAAAAAATTGGATCTTTCTGTTGTATTTTCTGCAAAATCAACAATCACCTAGTTGTGATCAGATCAGTGATGATCAAATCAGTTCTGATCATATCAGTTATGATCAATCTCGATCAGTAGTGATCAGTACTGATCAAATCAGTTCTGCACATTGCTTCCTTATATTTGTTCATTTTCATGGAGCGCATTAGTGGTTGATAGTCAAGGCATCTAGAGCAGGCGGTTAGGGTTTCGAATCCTAGTTTATGAATTCGAATTTTATTTTATTATGGATTCTAATTTCATTATATTTTAGTTCTTTTGGTTTCAGTGTATAGTAGCAACAACTAGTCTGTGCTTTTGAAATTGGTTTTTGTTTTGGTTTTTTATCTGTAAATTATATGGTTAGGGGTTTTGTTAAAGTTAGATTAGTTCAATTCTTTATAATTGAGTTTGTTTATTTGCTTTCCTTCCTCTGGGCCTAAATTTTATTTTATTTAGTTATCTTTGATATTATTGCATAACACATGTGCACCAGATATTCAATTTTATCATATTAGGACGGAAGTATACAAGTGAATAGACTGTGTACAGCTAGTGTTGTTGTGTCGTTGATAGCTTCTCCTTTGATGTAAAACAATCCTACGAATAATTTACCTGGAGGTAGTTGCTTAACTTAGTGGAAACATCCTTGTGAAAAAAATATTTCTCTTATTGATGACAAAGGCTGTTTATTTATGCATAGATTCGGATCTTCTAGAGTTAGAATAAAACTCTAACTAGTAGAGTTAAGAAACTCACTACCCTTTTATTCGAATTAACAGCTATTGGTGCTCCACTAAAAAAAGCTGGATCTTTCTCTCCTGCCCTTCCTTTATAAGTTGCGTTCATATATTGAACATCAAATCAATGTGAGCATGAATATGACAATATAGAGGCAGAGTTGTGCTTTTTTCCGTTTCATTGATATATTTATTCAATCTGAACATTACAAGCTTAGTGACGTCTTATAGGCGTCTACAAACACAAAATTTTAACCCTGATTCTACGATGACGTCACTTCTTTAGGCATCTAATGTTAGAGGACAAACTAAGAAAAGCTGTCATTACATGACACTGCACAAAATGAAATGCAATAAATAGAAATTGACAGAAAGAAGAATAATATAAATGGGCTTCTTGTAGTGATTATTGATGGTCTAACCACTCTCTTTGCAGCTTGGAAGTGAACATTTGTCGGTGAGTGCATGAACTGTGTATGCAATATCTAGCTGGGGTGGGGGCTTGCTTTTGATTCCATCTCATAGTAATACACCTGTCTTATTCTAATTTTTTTTGGACTTGTGTTTTACAATACTTAGCAGCTTTCTTTCACACCTAAGATTGAGTTTTAATGTTTTGAAAACACATGTCTTCAAGTTCTTGAATAAGCATTGTGTATTTGTAGCTTTCCTCTTAATGGTCAATGGAACAGAAGACGATGTTGCATTCAGAAACTAAGGTCTTCATTGAATAATGAGCTGGATGATATTTATTTTTGTTTTATAGAAACGAATTTTGCTAATTCCTGGAATTTTATGGCACGTTAGTCTTAAATAATGAGTTAGATGATATTTGGTGTTTTTGTAAATTTTTTGAAACTGCTGGATTGTTTGATGTGTCTTATGCTCGTGATGTTGAATTGCTAATGCTCGTTGCTCTGATTATTGTTCTTCTTATTTGCTGCTTTGATCGGATTTTCTGTTTGGTTCTGTTCTGCTAATCTTCTGCTAATATACAGTTATGAGCAAGTCCTTGACTTGCTGTTGCTATTCACCGATTAAATTAAAAATCTTAAAGAAATTAATTGGATCTTTCTGTTGTATTTTCTGCAGAATCTACAATCACCTAGTTGTGATCAGATCAGTGATGATCAAATCAGTTCTGATTAATTCTGATCATATCAGTTCTGATCAATCCTGATCAGTCCTGATTAGAACAGTTCTAATCAGTACTGATCAGATCAGTTCTGATCAGTACTCATCAGATCAGTTCTGATCAGTACTGTTCAGTGCTGATCAAATCAGTTCTGAACATTGCTTCCCTATATTTGTTCATTTTCATTGAGCGCATTCATGGTCATGAATTGATATGTTTATAATGTTTTCTGTTTAAGTTGATAACTTCATCTACTATATTTTTTAGATTTTAAATTCCTGATAATGTTGTTGTCCTTATATTTTTACCATAATTTATCAACATTATCAGGTTTCGCCGACCACACCTGTTCAAGGTTTCATGTGATTCTTTAGCGTTGTTCGTAGGTTCGTGCATAGGTTCGTGCATTGCTACACCGGTTCAAGGTTTCCTGCGAGTCTTTAGCGTTGTTCGTAGGTTCTTGCATCGGTTCATGCGTTGCATCTCCTCTTTGATACTAGAGGTATGTATACCATAAATTCTGTTTTAGGTTTTTTACTGGACAATTGTTATTTCCCTAATTTTGTATAGACAAGAGGGTGGGTTGCAACTCTGCAAGTTAGGTTTGTTAAGTGTTAGAATATAATTTCAGTGGCTTTACATTTCCTCAATGTCTAATACATATACAATGAGCATATACTGATGTTTATTGTACTATCTTAACTTACGTCAATCATGCAAACTAATTTAGGCTACTTTGACCAATCAATGATCAATTACAGTCAAAATATATTATATTTACAATTAATGGAATATATTGGCATATTGAAATTAAGATAGAGAATGCGAGATGGGTAAGAAGTTAGAGCCAGAAAGCTCTTGAGTCCTCTACTGATGTCAGTCATGTAACTACTCATTACTCATTAGCATTAGGAGTCGGAAGAAAGCTCTCGGTTGGAAAACAATAGTTTACCTAAATGCCATATGTTATATTTCTCTCTCTGTTTTTTTTAGATGAATAATATTTGAACTAAGATCGATGAGAGGAATAAGATTTGGGTCTGGATGTTATAGAAGGATAAACGGTGTTGGGGCAATTGAGGGTATTAAAATTAGACCATAAATGCATTCATTCACCTTACTCCCCTTTTCAGTTTAGTGTTTCAGTTCATTTTTGTAGTTATGGTTTTGCAATCACAGTGGAATCTGCATGACAATTCATCCAAGAGAAGAAGTCACGTAATATAATATGGTGGTTTTGTGTGGGTCATTCATATTGTATCCCTAGAAGTTTATTTGTCTGCTAATTGGTTCCTGATTTAATTTAGGTTAACGGGGGAATTTGATGGTTTGAAGTTTGATGGTGAGATTGGCGATAATTTTGAGAAAGAGGGAATTGAGTTATTAAGAATTGAGATTCGGGCTATAAGAGTCTGATCACTTATTTGGTTAATGTTAATTATTCAGTAGAATAACACAGGAAGTTAAAGTGTCTCTTCTAAGGTGAACCAAAATTTTAAGCTGCATTGAGATTTAGTTATTGAAGGGGAGTTATTTGCAACTGTAGAGTAGGGTATTTTTTCTTGATCACCGTGATGATTTTCTTGTTACATTATTTTTGTAAACTGGTATTTTTTACATAAAAGCTCCTTTCTTGTGTTACTGTTTCTTGAATGTACCTATACTTTTTCTGTTCACAGTTGGACTAAATAAATGTGTGATTGTCAATTCTCAGTGGGTTGCTATCTTTTCCTTCTTCGTATATATATTTTGGGGTTCATGCCTATATGTCATTGATCCCCTTCATTTCTAAAAGGGTTACCATCAGTATAACCTCTGGATAAAAAATTGTTGTAGAGCCTGAACACCATTATATCTAACTTTAGGATGCCTTCCTGTTTTTGGTTGAGTCAACACTGTGCTCTAACTGGAAAAGCAAGCAGTGGACAATTTGAGCAACAAAATTAGAGATAAATGAGCATGCATTTTGTTTTTCAGTTTTATTTGTCTGAATAGATTTCTGTTATATATATTATAGCAGAGGCCTATCTCACAAGATGACAATCGAGTCTACATGCTTTGTTCTTTCATACCAGAATGGATTGATAATTGTTTGGTATCGCATTTCAGTAGATTAGGGTTGTGATTCTGGTACACAAAAGTCATCCAAAGAGCTATTCTTATAAGATAAGAGATTTCAGGAGCACATAATGTTTTTCAAAGGAGAGTGATTTCTCCTGCTATAGTGAGACTGTTATAATACATCTTAGAGAGAAAATTGTAGAGAACTGCATTACTCCATACAAGAATCTATAAAATTGAAATGGAAAACTAGCATGGCACTCGATGAATGAAAATCAAAATAACAATAATAACACAACAGAAGCAAACCCCAATAAAATGCATAAATAGTGAAGTATTATATAGTACAGAATTGCTCGAAATTGTTCCTGTTTACTCCAAAGGTAATAATGATATCTAAAAATAATTGCTCGAAATTGAATGGTTTAGTAGTTTTTCTTATTGGAAGAATTGTTCAAGTGAAATGAATGTTGTTTGAGTGTTTAAATTCCGTTTATGGAGAGAAATGTATATTCTGGTTTTTGGTATCGAGTTTTGTGTCCATCTTGGTGAATTTATACGATACTGATTCTATGTCGTATGAAAATTTAACGGAGTTCTTATTTGTTAACTTGCACTATAAATTTTTATGAAATCTCTGGTATGGTGTTCTCAGTTGTGTTTTTCAGTGTTTTATTCACAGCAAAAGATAAGAACACAGGAGTAAAGTTTTGATTATTGGAGTTTGCCGTTTTCTAATTTATATATAAATGAAGGTTAACATTTGTAGTGCAGGCATATATTGTGTTTTCTACTGTTACTGTAATTCTAGTTGATCATCATATCGTGTTGGATGAATTAAGTCTTTGATGAAGAATTACTATGATACGTGCTTGCGGGTATGATGTTGGATTCATGCAATTTTATTGATCTTTTTGTTTTGGTAATGATGTTTGATTTGGGTGGTTTGTTGCTGTTGTTAGTATTTTTACAATTCTTTTCCATCATATCTGCAAGTTTTTTTGCGATCCTAGGAGCATGTTCAAAACTCCATGTAGTAGTCTCTAAGATAAGGTCCGTGCATTTAGAGATATTAGAGTAGGACAAGTCACTTGAGATGGATGGTTGATTCAATCTTGATATAGCTTTTTTAGAATTTGAACACACAATGACTTTTTGCCATCCTTTAGCAATTGCAATCTGGATGCCTTGTGAGATTGCCTAACGTTATAAGATACAATTGAGATATGATACAACCAAGAAATAATAATACAATCATATTTTGATTCTTTTTCATTGAGATTGTTGAGTTTATGAATGCAATTTTGTACCTATTTTATGATAAAAGTGAAGTTTTGTTTGGTTGCATATGTTGGGTTTTGCTTATTTGAAAATGCATGGGAATGTTTAATTTTTTTAACCTTTTTAGGTCTTTAATTAATTGTTGGAGCCGTACTGGTTGAAATAGTTACATGGAATTGGTTTTCCTCTGTTGTGACTGATTAAATTCCTAAATTGTATGTTTGGTAGGCGTTGTTCGTAGGTTCTTGCATTTGTTCGTGCGTTGCTACACCGGTTCAAGGTTTCCTGCGAGTCTTTACCTTTGTTCGTAGGTTCGTGCATCGGTTCATGCGTTGCAACTGCTCTTTGATACTAGAGGTATGTATACTATAAAGTCTGTTTTAGGTTTTTTATTGGACAATTGTTATTTCCCTAATTTTGTATGGACAAGGGTGGGCTACAACTCTGCAAGTTAGGTTTGTTAAGTGTTAGAATATAATTTCCGTGGCTTTACATTTCCTCGATGTCTAATATATATACTATGAGCATATACTGACGTTTATTGTGCTATCTTAACTTACGTCAATCATGCAAGAGTTGGGTCTTTTTATTGTATTCCTGTTGATTTAATTTCAAATATTTTGATATAATAGCTTCTAATTTGTAAGTAGGTATTTTTGTTAGCTTTGGCATTTTGTGTTGGTATTGTTTGTCTAATTACATTATCCCCACTGCATAATTTTGCTTAGTTGAATTACATTTAATTTTAGAAATTTTACCATAAATTCTGATTATGTGATGCCACGTTACTTAAGGTACTCTTACTCCTTTTAAAAAATGGATTTATAATGTTGTCTTCATGTGTAGTTGAAAGTATCACCTTGTGCGCTAAAATCACATGCTTTATTGTCCTTGCAAATTCATGTGAAGTTGAAAGTATCATCTTGTACGCAAAAAGAAAATATAATATGGAAGTGATAGAGGGTAATAACTTTTAGAAGAAGAAGATAGATAACAAATATTAGTCACTAATGAAGAATGATTAAACAAAAAATCATAAGTTATGGTATGAATTAAGAAGAGTTTTGTACGGAGGTGTTATGTGACTTAAATTAATCTCGTGTGATATATCAAGGTTCTAAGAATGATCATAATATTTTAATAAGTACATATAAAAATTTCCTATTCTACGACCGACGTATATTACTAATTACTCTACTAATTTCGTATAGATATGGATAAAAGTTGGATCGATCTACCCACTGGTCATCGTGAATATGTCGATGGTTGTATGGAATTTATTGAGTTTGCCAAGCAAGATCTAGTCCAAGGAAAAATTAGATGTCCATGTAAGAACTGTAAGGTAGAGAAATGGTTCTCCGTAAATGAAGTGGAGAGGCATATTTTGTTTAAGGGATTTTATAAGCCATGTAAGGATTGGATTTTTCATGGTAAAGGGGATACGTTTCAGCGTATGTTTGAGAGTGATGGAGGGATTACTAGTGAAGGATCCCTTGATAATCAAAGTGGGTTTGTAGGTTGAGATAATATGGGAGGGCAATTAAGATTAGCATTTAGTGTTAATATGCCTCCCAATTGCCCAAATTTAGAAGCACGAGAGGATGATGAATGGATTGAGGAGCCCGTGGCCTATGACACAGATGTAGAATATGATTATTCTACAATAAAAGAAGATGTGACATATAAGAAGTTGCTTGAAGCTTCTGAGGATAACTTATTCGAGGGGTGTATCAATTTTTCAAAGTTATCTTTTCTGTTACACTTGTTTCACTTGAAGTGTATGAATCACTGGTCCATAGAATCTTTCAATATGCTGTTGAAGCTAAGTCTAGATGAATTTCCTCAAATACTTGATTTTCCCTCTTCTTATTATTACAGTAAGAAAATGATAAAAGACTCGGGCCTTGGGTATGAAAAGATTGATGCTTGTCCGAATAATTGCATGTTGTATTGGGGTGAATGTTTAAAGAAAGACAAGTGTCATGTTTGTGGTACATCGAGGTGGACGAAAACTAAGGATAGGGGCAACGTTGTAAGTGATCAAGGTACGGATACTTGTAAGAAAGGTGTGCCAGCTAAGGTAATGCGATATTTCCCTCTTATACCGAGATTAAAAAGAATCTACATGTCATCAGAAACAGCAGAAGATATGAGATGGCATGATACAGAGCGATTGGGTGAAGATGATAAGAAGATTTTAAGGCATCCTTCAGATGGCTTAGCATGGAAGGCATTTGATGAGCGTCACAGAGATTTTGCATTAGACCCTCGTAGTGTTCGATTAGGTCTTGCGAGTGATGGTTTTTAATCCTTACCTGCACCACTTATAGTACGTGGCCAGTGATGTTGATTCCTTATAATCTTCCACCATGGTTATGTATGAAACCATCTTATTTCATTTTGTCCACGCTTATTCCGGGAAAATCAAGTCCCGAAAATGATATTGACGTGTATCTGTAGCCATTAGTGCATGAATTGAAATTGTTGTGGACAGGGGTTGAAGCTTTTGATGCTTTTGCCGGAGAGAAATTTAATTTGTGTGCGGCTTAGTTTTGGACTACTAATGACTTTCCCGGCTATGCAATGCTCTCAAGTTTGAGCATAAACGGTTACAATGCATGTCCTATATGTTTAGATTCCACGCCTTCTGATAGATTTGGGAGCAAGATTTGCTATTGTAGCTATAGAAAATGGTTACCTGCAGATCACCCATATCGATGTCAAGGTGACAAGTTTTGTGAGAAGTTTAGAACTAATGAGTGGGGTAAAGCCCCATCTCTTCCTAGCGGCACTGATATATTGAGGCAGCAAGAAAAGGTGAAGCATGTTTACGGAAAGTCGAAGGCACCACCGAAAAAGAGGCATAGAGGACATGATGATTACGATGATGTCCAAGATGAAAGTGACTTTGGTACCAAGAGAAGCATATTCTTTGATTTGGTGTATTGGGAGCATAATCTTCTAAGGCATAATTTAGATGTGATGCACATTGAGAAAAACGTGTCTGAGAATATTTTGGGAACTCTTCCTAGTATTTATAAGTGTAGAGATAGTAGGAATGATCGAGAAGCCCTTGAAGCATGGAGAATAAAGTCTCACCTTTGGCTAAGTACTAATCCTAACGGAGCTGAATGCATGCCTCCTGCTTCCTATTCTATGTCTACGAAGGAGAAGGAGAGGTTCCTAAATGTTTTGCAGAAAATTAAAGTTCCTGATGGATATTGATCTAACCTTTCTAGTTGTGTGAATATGAAGCAAAGGAAGTTGATTAACCTCAAAAGTCATGACAACCATGTTCTAATGCAGGATATCCTTCTCGTTGCCTTAAGGGCCTCTAAAGCTACAAAAGTTATTGACTTGTTGGCTAGATTGTCTTCCTTTTTCAAGAAGTTGTGCTCTACTACTATTGATCCAGATGGTTTAGATGGTCTTCAAAATGAAATTATTTTAACTCTTTGTGAGTTGGAAAAGGAGTTTCTTCCTTCATTTTTCACAATCATGGTCCATTTGTTGATTCAATTAGTGGAGGAGGTTAAACTTGGTGGACCAGTGCAATACAGATGGATGTATCCCATTGAAAGGTTAATATCTTACACATCTAAATTATATTCTTTTTATTAAATATTTCACATTTATTATATATTAAGTACAAATGTTTTATTTGAAAGGTACTTGTCCCATTTGAAATCACATGTAACCAATAATGCCCAACCTGAAGGATCTATTGCAGAAGGTTTCCTTTTAGAGGAGACAATTAGGTTTTGTTCGAGATATCTTCAAGGTGTTAAGACCATCTTCAACATACCTAAAAGGATGGATGATGACATTCCAAATCCCAATGATTACTTGTTTAATCCCGGTGGTCGAGTTATTGGGAAGGAGGTCAGCATTCGCCTTGATGACAAAAGCTTAAAACAAGCTCATCGCTAAATTTTGCTTCACTCTGATGAGATAAAAGGGGATCTGGAGTAAGTATTATTTTGGTTTTCTTTTGAATTATCAATTTTTATAATAGATGATTTTTAATTTTGTTCTTTTCCATGAAGTGAATTTTTAACCGAGAAACGTCAAATGACCTTACAAAATCCTGTCACGGAGAGTGATGAAAGTAACTGGATTATCAATGAATTTGGAGGGTGGCTGCAAAATAAGGTTACTTAAGTTCTTTTAATGTGAATAAATACTTCTTTTTTAAAAAAATGTATTTGATTTAATGATGTATCATCGCAGGTACATTACATAGATGCAACCACCGAAGATGGGAAACTAAGAAAAGCTTTGGCGGGTGGTTTGCATTCTTATGGTAGAAAATTAAAAGGATACATAATCAATGGATACAAATTCCTTTCCACGGATCGCGATTCTCGTCTTTTGACAAAAAATTATGGAATTATGGTCGAAGCGGATAGAGATGCCTACTATGGAAAAGTGAAAGATATCTATGAATTAGATTATTACGGAGATTACAAAGTTGTATTGTTTCGTTGTGATTGGGTAGACATTCATAGGGGTGTAAAAGCATATCCAAATGGCGGAGTATGTGTCCATTTCTCTAAATTGATACATTCTGGACGATTGTTGCAAGATGATCCATTTGTATTCTCATCTCAAGCAAAACAAGTTTTTTACATAGAAGATGAGATACAAAAGGGATGGTTGCATGTTGTTAAGAACAAGCCTAGAGATGTGTTTGATTTAGGGGATTCTTTACCAGTAGAGGAAGAGTGTGGGACCGATTGATCATGCTTATTTTTTATTGTTTTGCTTTGGATTTGTATTTGTTCATGACGTTGTGAGTCATATTGTTTAATCTTGTTGAATAATGAGTTTTATACTTAATCTATACTCACTTATTTTATTGTCTACTAATGTCCAAGTACCCTTCCTACTAGTTTCTTTGATGGTGATGCAGAGATTTTTATATTGTTATTCCGTGAAAAGGGGGCAATTTATCTTTATTTTTTGTGATTTCCCCCTTTTGTATTTGATTCGGTTCATTGTTGTTGCAGTGTTGTTGTAACTTTTCTTCCCCTTTTTGTTGCGCCTTTGGTACACAAGAAAATGTGTGTCAGGGGTGGGTTGGTCCATTATAACTAAACAATAAGGTTTACTGGGAAAATATTAATTCTTGTTTATATGCATCGGTGTTGGTTCTGAAAGTTTTACCCCCCTTTGACAAAGCGTATCTGTCAGAGTTTGCCAAAATATCATGCCTGGCTATCTAAGGAGAATCACACAGACAAACCTTGAATTTGTAAGATTAGTGAAATGTTGTGAGTTAATCATGAAATGACTCCAATGTAAAATATTGCTAAAAACAATTCACTAGATTTCATTGTTTATAACAGTAAACATCACTCCAGTAGTTTCCAGTATTACACAAGTATCAACACGTTACTTCTTTACTTCTATTTTACTTGGATAATGTTGATGTATTATTGGGGAATGCATGATATTCATGTGTCCCGGTGCATATTGACGTATACAAAATATTTGACTAAAATGCTAATCTTCCTTTTATTATTCAATTTATTAGGCCAAGAGATGACTTTTACTTCTTTGGGCTTAAAGACTTACATTTCTACATTTATGTTTCTGTATGTTTCGAGTTCTGCAATTCAGGCTTGATTCTCTCGTAGATGTTTGTGTTCTGCATTCATGTTAACAATTAACAATGTGTATCCACCTCTTCAAAGCTGCCATTTACTACTATACTAAGCTGCTGGATCACCCATTGAATCTTCTTTCTATGTCTTTTGACTTTGAGAATCATATGTGACCACCGACTTTATATAATTATAGCTAGCTTTTTTCAAGCTTCTCTAAGCTCATTTGTATTGTAATATTGATCCTTTTATCCCCTGTTTTCTCTCCTATGGAATGTATAACTCTCTTGATAATCATTTTCTTAAAACTACAGGCTTAGGATATTACTGATTTAGGCTCTCTGAATCAAGCAGCAAAGATCTTTATTCCAGGTATGGTTCCCCTCCTTTCTTTTCAAAACAGAATGGGGAATAACTAAAAAGGTAGCCAAATCATTTTGTTAATACATGTCAGACATGCAGCTGTTGCTTGATGTTGTTTTGCTGGTTCACAACGTCCTGATTTGTTTAATGACTTGTTTTAGATTGTTCTTTAGCTTTTGCCTGGTGTCATGAAAATATAAAAATATGATGAAAATATAAAAGACTTACATTTTTCCGAAGTCCGGCTATCTGGGCTATGATTTATAACTCGTATTAAACGTAACATTTTCAATAAAAGTCTATGATTAATTTACCTAGACAGTCTGACATAATATAAAATTGTTACCAAAAACATAAAGATTAGTGGGGAAGTAATTATTCTTTTGAGGTTGAAGAAGAACATGAGTAAGAGAGACGGTTTTAAGATTTTACGGTTGTACTTTTATTTCTCTTAATTTGAACTAAGGTTTTTGTAACTGTACTGCAACAGTCACCATCTGCAGCTGAACAATTTCATCCAACATTTTACTGAGTTTGTTAAGTATCATTAAGCCTAGACTAAGCGTAATCTTGGTTTATAAATAAGGATAAAGTAAAACCTAACCTTTAGTATTTGAAGTTCTTACAGATAACCTGGACTCGTTAGGATCTGAGAAAGAGGGATCTATAGAATTCAATTGCAATAGAGCTACAGTAAGCCATGTAGTTTGATTCTTGGACACCCTGAGCTGTTTCTCACTTTCTGATAATACCTTCAGTGCGTTACGGATCTTCTGCATATCTGTCTTGTTAGTTGTTTCCGTTCTGGTTTGCCTAGTGCATAGTGCTAATATCAACTGGCATGTCTCTCGTTGCTAGTTTATCAATAGTGGGAAAGCCCTCCTTCATTGCTCTATACATGAGGTTCTTGATTTTCGGGGATACCACCGCTTTCCATACCATATGCCATAGCCACTGTGATGTAGCTGGGTTCGAGGTACTGGCATTATGCTCCGTGCATTGTACTTCATGGTGATAGGCACTACATACTGTGAAATTGTCATTCCTTGTGTAGTCCCTTCACAGAATGTCAGGCTGCTCACTTCTTGCTACCCTCATTATTTTGATAGCTTCTTGTTCGTGCACCCAAAGTTGTGAGATCATTCCCTCCAAATGCCATCCATCACCCTCCTCATTCCACCAAGCTGCTACACACTCATTCGCATCCACATTCGTAGGGGCCATAGTGATAATTCGACCTCCAGGGAGATTTGGTAGCCACCTGAAGGTTAGTTGCATGTTTCCATAGTGTTAATATCTTCACTTTCTGATAATATCTTCAGTGCGTTTCCGTTAGTTGTTTCCTGTCTGGTTTGCCTTCTCTATCTTGTTTCGTGCTTATGCTTGTAATGTGACAGGTTATAATGAAACTTAATAAAGGGATGAACGGAGCAAAAGGCCTTCCAATATAAAGTTTTCAAGTTCCTTGAAGGTTTCAGACTTTTGAGTCTATGACTTGTATATTCTAGACTCTAGATCACTCGTGAGCTAACGACCAATTAGAGCCATGATGAATTTCTTTTTCTCAATTAGATTTGCACTTTGCTTCTATATATATTGAGTTTTCTGCTCATTGTAATTCTTGTTTATGCGAAAATGTTAAACTGATTTAACTTGAATGATTGTCACTTTGAGTGAATACCTATTATCCTATTTAGTGATTCATTCTTGTTGCAATTGAGTATGTTTAATGAACTTTTTATTCATGGATGATTGTGTTTCTTACTTTTTGAACAGGAACTAAAATATGAGTTACAGGACTAAAAGAACATTGGTACCTATTGACGAAGGGTCGAGCATTGCTGCATCCAAGTCCCCAAAATCTTCTGATCCATCCACCCAAAACTGGGGACCGTTCAGTCCTCCAACACTTGGAGTGTCACAGACATTTGGGACGGTATCACAACCAATTAAGCAACCAGTAGATGCTAAAAAAACCATGGTTGCACCACAATCATCCTTGCCTCGGCCTACTTCCATGGTTTCAAAGCCACAACTAAAGGCATTATCAAAACCATCCTTTACCCAGACAAAACCATCCTCTAACCCATTACAACAACCAATTCCGCCCACTCTTACAGGAACAACACAAAGTAGATGGTATAAAGGACCTAAGTTTCCCAATCTGACTGAAACTGCAACACAAAAAGCGTCAATACCAAATCCACAACAGCCTACTATGCAGCCTATGTTGCAGCCTTTCAAAGCTACCTTGCAGCCTTCTTTGCAGCCTTTTAAAGCTTTCCAACAGCCTCAAACAGCTACCAATCAGCCTCAAAAAGCTACCCATCAGCTTCACAAAGCTACACAGCAGCCTCAAAAAGCAACACAACAGCCGGTATCTTCTTTTACAAGAGTCAAACCACATTTAGAGAAAAGAGCATTTGTTGCACCTTTTGGAGCAACAAAACATGTGATGTCACAATCTCCTACACCACCAGACACCATGGCAATGAAAAAGAGAACCGGGAAGCTTGCTTATGGTCAGTTGCCTCCAACATACATGCATGTGAGTGAAAATGCATTTCAACCTCCGCGATCTCCTCCATCCAATCAGGTTGAGAGTGAAGTTATGCCAAATTACAACTGGGATGAATTTGAAGAATCAGCTTCTGAGAGTGAAAATAAATTTGATCAAGGAGAAGGAAGTGATACTGCTGTGAAGAAACCAACACTTCGACATCGAATCATTATTCCAAATTGGCCAGAATCGAGGGAGTTTGAAGAGAAGGAGGAGGCTATAGCTATAGGTAAACATGTCTCTACATCAAATATGCAAACTGTAAATTATCGATCTTGGTGATTTTTTAGTCTGATTTAGGTCCCGTGACAGATGCTGATGGAATACGACATCTGGTAAAGGGACTAATTCTGCCTCGAGACGTTTGGCATGATGCAAAGGGGTTCAAATACATTGTCAAGCTCAATGAATTCAACGAACCTATTCGAAAAGGAGGGAAGATCCTTGTGAGCTTCCTTGGAGATATTGCAAAAAATGATTCACTTTGTCTAGTGGGAGTCCTAAGTTGGCGTGCTGTGAACAATAAGTTAAAAACTAATGTTGTTACAATGATTGGGGTATGTGGATTTATTGTTCTTAACACTTATGTTAATTGTAGTTTTATTTTATCTTGGTTGCTTCGTTGGTTAAGATTTTTTGGTTGGTTTCTTTAACTGTTTAATTAGCTTTAAATTTGTTCTGTTTTCATATGTGTTCATCAATCAGTTGCCAGTTTTTTAGGTTTTTATTTGGTCATGGGGGTTCCGACCCAGGGTTAAGTTTCTGCAGAATCACTAAGTTCACCTAGCTAGTTCTGATCAGATCAGTGCTGATCAGATCAGACAGATCAGATCAGATCATTCTGATCTGATCAGAACTAGCTAGGCAAATTATTTTGTTAACATTGGTTTGCACCATAATCATCCATGCTTGAGTATTGGATTTCTCTTTCTACTTTACTGTTTACTAATGTGGCGTAACTTAATTTTTCCTTTTTTTTTTGAAGAAACATTTTGTGTTACCCGATGGACCTCTAGTTAACAAGGCACTAATGATGCGTATTGACAAACCATGGAACAATCATCGACACAAATTGAAGAAGATTTTTTTTGATCCAGTGATAAATCTCGAGAAGAGAACTATGCCAACGTGCCTGATGGAGTGTCCATTAGGAGTTGGACGGATTTGGTAGATTATTGGCTTTTACCAGAGGCCATGGTTTGTGACCCCAAAATATCCTAAATTTAGTAAGTTTTATTTGTTTCACCTATAAATGCTAACATTGGTTTCATGAAACTAGGAAAAATCTTAAATGGGAAAAAATGCTCGAGCATTACAAGGCAATAAGCACAACAGTGGTGCTACAAGGTTTGCTAATCGAAGAGTTGATATGGTATGCTTTTCAACCTAGATATTTGGTTTGTAGCATTTCAATTGCTATAGGTGCTAGTCTAAAATTCATAAACAAATAAGAGTAATATAAAAGTCTAAAATTCATAAACAAATAAGAGTAATATTTACTCGTATATGCATATCTAATCTTGCACATAAGGACATTCTTTAGTTTTCTAATGTTAAAGTAGAGAAATGTAGAAAAGTTGGTTATGCGAGCAAATGGAATTGAAAGCAGCAGCTGGGAAAATCTTCCTACTTTTCGTTTCTGTTATAAACCATGTTGCAGAAGTATACATTATGTGAATCTTCAAACGTTTTGGAGATAGTTGTCCTAGATTCTCATGAACTTAGAGCTTTTAGGATCAAGAAACGGGGTTACCTGAAAGTATTACTGTCAAATAAAGTCAACTTTTAACAGGAACTAAGAAGTATGATTCCGGAGGGTGGTCTGGGGATGGGAGCAGGTGCGCGTGGCTACTCCAAGTTTAAAGTAAAAAACATCAGAAAGCAGAGGCAATGAAGTCCATCTGCAGTGCACGAAGCTGCAAAAACTATTCAATTTAAACAACAAAGGCATACAAGGTAAACAAGAGAGCGCCTCAAACTGAAGCAGATTCGAAAACTTGAGCAGAAAGAAACAAAATTGAGGATGTGGAGGCATTCCAAACCTTTAAATTTGTTGACCAACAAACTTGGGTAATTAATGAAACATATCCTGAATTTTGATCCGCAATGAAATGTCAAGTGTCCATACTCAAGTCAAAAATCAGAATGTAAAACATCAAACTTAGGTATTTGAGGTCAAATGACGAGACGGAGTAACATAGTATTGCAAACATCTAACACGAAACATATATCAAAAACCAATCATCACATCAAGATAAGATTTAGTTGACACTTGCTACAGAACACGTTATAAACAATACTAAATTGTGATACCCTCATGCAAAGAGATAGAAAAGATGTCAGCATAACTTCTCAGTATCTGAAAGTTTGATTCTAATGCCAAATGTGAACTTAATCCACACTTATTCTATTACCCTGAAATAAGTTTGGTTTTATTCAATGTCCTAATGATGAAATCCCACATATTCAAGTTTCCTATTTTAGCTCCGTCCATCAACATATTTCAAGTCAAGTTTGATAGAGAGAGAGTCATATTAAAGAGATGACTGTATAATTTCTTTCCTTCCTCGAAATTTGCTGCTAGACTCCTTAAGACAACTGTTTAGCATGGTGTTCTTATAATATATAAATCTGTATCTATATGATCTTCAAATCTCCAATTGAATTTTCCACACTGGACTAGATCAAAATAGACCAATTAGCCATCAGTGTTTCTTATTTATTGTGAAGTAGCAAATGGATCAGATAAGGGTCTAATGAAAAGCACTAAAGCAGCTATCATTTATTTCCTAGGTGAGGCAACATACTCCTGAATTCCCCTTAGCCCGACACAAGCAGAGAGCTTGCTGATGTCACTGCCTCTGTTGCCGAATCTGTCACCCCTAGCAAAGTGGCAATGCACCCAGCAACCCTACTACGGGGATAACAACTCAAAGTGTTAAACAAATATAGTGATAGTCATTTTAAGAACTTCAAATTTTCAGTTTTCAAATTATTATTTTCCTGAAATTGCAGAAAGAGAAGAAAGGAGAGTTTAGCGAATTGGCATTTTTCAAATCAGTTTACGCCAAAGGAGATGGAAGCTTTAAATAGGGAACACTTCCTCATCAATTTGTGGTATCATTGCATTGAGCTAATTCTATAAATCAATCTTGTCTCTTGAAGTCTATTTATTTATTTCTTTAATTGTACATAGTATTCTTGGTTGATAGATTTTGAGTGATCTTTTCATATTATATAATAGGAGGATGCCAACAAAAAGGTCCAAGAAAACCTTGCGAGTTCCTCTTTGAAGGAAATAATGCCCTTGGTCCAAGTATGCATTTAATGCTAAGTCTAATAAATGTAGTTCAGTATTAATTATACAAGTTAATAATGCAGTGAGATCAAGTGAACTGTATGCCTAGCTAGAGGCCGCTTCAGTTCAAGTGGAATTAATAATATTAATCCACATCTTACTCTTGATTGAACCCGTAGGGTCACACAAATAGTACGTGAACGAATCAAGTATTCAAAGGATTTAAATACTCCATTTATGGATATTCGGAATCGACGGATCTCGGTTCCAGTGGGAGCTGAAATCGTCAAAGGCAAATTATGAATACTCCGGAAACAATGATATTGCCGGAAACGGAAATATGGATCGTATCGGAAATATAAATATTATCCAAATCGTAGATATTGTCGGAAACGGAAACATGGTACATATCCGAAAATATTATCGGAAATGAAAATATTGCTGGAATCGGAAATATTGCCGGAAACGGAAATATTGTCAGAATCGGAAATATTATCGGAATCGGAAAATAATTCCGGAATCGGAAATATTAAATATTTGTTCGAAACGGAAATTAATTCCGGAATCGTAAATATTAAATATTGTTCGAATAGGAAATGAATTCCGGAATCGGAAAATTAATCGGAAGCGCGTCGTACGAAATAAACATCGGACGAGCTTGCTAGACGCAAGGCCCAGCACGAGGCCAGGCCCGCGCCAAGCAAGCCCAGCGCGTAAGGCATCGCAGAAGCAGCCAAGGCACGCGATGAAGGAAATAATGCCCTTGGTCCAAGTATGCATTCTATGTTAAGTCTAATAAATGCGGTTCAGTATTAATTAACAAGTTAATAATTCAGTGAGATCAAATGAGCTGAATGCCTAGCTAGAGGCCGCTTCAGTTCAAGTGGAATTAATGATATTAATCCACAGCTTACTCTTGACTGAACCCGTAGGGTCACACAAATAGTACGTAAACGGATCAAGTATTTAATGGCACTAAATACTCCATCTATGGATATTCGGAATCGACGGATCTTGGTTTCAGTGGGAGCTGAGATCGTCACAGGCAAGAAATGAATACTCCGGAAACGATGATATTGCCGGAAACGGAAATATGGATCGTATCGGAAATATAAATATTATCCAAGTTGTAGATGTTGCCGGAAACGGAAACATGGTACGTATCGGAAAATATTATCGGAAATGGAAATATTGCCGGAATCGGAAATATTGCCGGAAACAGAAATATTGTCAGAATCGGAAATATTATCGGAATCGGAAAATAATTCCGGAAACGGAAATATTAAATATTTGTTCGAAACGGAAATTAATTCCGGAATCGGAAATATTAAATGTTGTTCGTATCGGAAATGAATTCCGGAATCGAGAATTTAATCCGAAGCGTATCGTACGAATTAGCATCGGACGAGGCCTGCCGGACGAGGGCCCAACACGAAGCTAGGCCATCACCCAGCAAGCCACACGCATCCAACAACACGCCAATGCCTCGACCAGGCCCAGCGCAAGGCCAGTCCCAGCCGAGGCTGGCGCGCGCGCACAAATGGGCTGCGGGCAGTGGGCCTGTGCGCCGTGCGCACAGCGTGGGCCGCAAGGCTTGCGCATGGGCGTGCCATGCTCGTGCGGTGCGTGTGTACGTGCTATACGAATCCTAAAGCTATTGGAATTCGTGCATAGATTAAATCCTAATCCTAAAAGATTAAATTAATTATTTAGAGTTCTAATAGGATTCTAATTAATTAATTAGTATTCTAACAGGATTCGAAATCCTTTCCAAGGTTCTATAAATATATGCCTAGGGTCATAAATTTATATACAAGTTTTCAAATATTCAAAGCTAGGATTTTTAAGCAGAAAAATGAGTCATAACTCTTGCCCATTTAGCCGAAAATAAGTAGTACCTTAAGGGCGATTCTAGTTGGTCAATCTTAAGGCAGATCCGGACGTGCTGTGGACTATCTACGGAGGGACGACATTTGGAGTCCTAAAGACTTGTTCTTGTTCGGTTCGGGCGCAGCTAGGGAAGGCACGCAACAAAGAGTATGCATCTAAACTATGCTAAATGATTATGTGTAAATAATATGTTTTTCTGGCTTTATGGTTTTTCCGCATGATTTATGAATTGTCATATGTATCATAACCTAACACGCGAGGCCCAGCGCAAGGCCAGGCCCAGCGCGCATGGCAGCTGGCGCGCCCATGGGATGCGAGCAGTCGTGGGCTGCAGCGCTGTGGGCTTCTCCATGCGCGCGCATGGCCAGCTCCCCTTGTGGGTCGTGTGCGTGTGTGTGTTGAAGTTCGTGCATGCATCAAATCCTTAAGCAATTAGGATTAGATTAAAAGATTAATTTCCTAAAGTTACTAGTTTTAATTAATGTCTAATTCTAATAGGATTAGATTACTTGAAACCTAGTAGACTTCTAATTTCATTATTCCTACCCTATAAACATGTGATGGCATTCACAATTTATGAACACATAATTTCAAGTATCCACATAGTTTTAAGGATTAAATCTAATATTAATTTGCCTCAAATTATTCGAATAACATAATACCTTAGGTGCAATTCTAGTTAATTAAATCTAAGGCGGATCCGAACGTGCTGTGGACTATCTACGGAGGGACGACACTTGGAGTCCTAAACTTGTTCTTGTTCGGTTCGGGGGCAGCTAGGGAAGGCACTCTTCACATGTATGTATCCTAAATTATGCTAATTGTTATGTGGCAATTAATTTGGATTCCTGGCTTTATGGTTTTTCCGCATGAAATATATATGATTTATATGTATCATAACCTAACAGTGGTATCAGGAGCCTCTAATTAATTCCATAATAAATTAGTTAACATGGTTCAATTTTATAAATTTGCAATGAATTAAAGGGGTGATTAATTTCGATTTTTTGTAATTAATTGCAAATTCGTGCGATTATTTAATTATATGTTCGCAAAATTTTCGGCAGTTTAGTCAATAATGGTCGGAATCGTATAATTTTATAGTGAATTTCGCATGTACACGGTGTTTTAAAATTTTGACTAAAATCAAAGATTTAATGCCGAACCCAGAATTCCCAAAGTCGAAGCCTAACTATGACTTTTCGGAGGTTTTAGTTTTTCTAACGCAAAATTTGTAATTTTTAAGATGTTAAATTAAATATTTGCGATTCTTGTTTGTAAATCTTGAATTTTTTATTGACCTACTGAATATGTTTAACAAATTTAAATGCCTAAGCTTGTTAATTATACAACCTAATTTTTAATTGTAATTAATTTGTTGAAATTCGAATAATTTAGAATTTGATTTGATTTTCATAATTAATTGACAATTTAATTAGGTATCCATGATTAAAAACCACTATAAAAATTGTTAAATTTGGTAAATTTTAAATTTTTATGACCTAGATTTTAATCCATGATAATCGGAAAATAATTTGAATAATAAATTTTCGATTTTTTGCCAAAAATTTATGAAATTAATATGATTTATTAATTTGTCTATAAATTTGAAATAAAATGTTTTGATTTTTTATATAATCCGCTCATGAATCTTGCACGCACAAAGCAATGGACGCTACGTGTTACCCTTAAGGGGTGTTGTATAGTGCGGGCATGCGACAACGAGCAAGGGAGCTCGTCGCCCATGCGGTACGAATGCAGCGAGCAAGACGAGTGGCAGGCGAGCACAAGGCAGTAGCCCTGCCTTGCGTCGAGTGCTGCGATGAGGCATGGGCGGATGGGCGAGAGGAAAGGCACACACGCGAGGCGAGGCTGCGCGCGGGCAGCGAGGGATGCCTCGCCCAGCAGCGAGCGCTGCCTCGCCAAGCATGCTGCTGCGCTACGAAGCCAGCGAGCAATGTTGCGCGCAAGCGTAGCTTGGCTTGCTGCGTTTGCGCGTGCATGGCTGCTGCTCGTGCCGTGCTGTGCGGTCACTCGTGTGGGGCGATGTTGCCTCGTGGACACGACGGGGTATGGCCTCGTCTTGTCCCGATTGATGCGCTTTGAATTTAATTTTAATTTTCAGTTGGAAAACGATTTTAATTAAAGTTAAAATTGGTAATTTAATTTTTTCTCGGAATTTAATTTTGGATAATTTAATTATTATAAATTTATTTATACTAATTAGTTTACTAAAATTAAAACCTTGATTAAATTTAAATTAATTAATTTAATAAACTGAAAATAAATTAAAGTATTCAAATAATTATTTATATGAGCTTTAATTTTTAATTAAATTTGTATGTTTCCGGTTAGACTAGGAAATACAATTTTATGTTTAAAATTAGTAAAGCATGTAAATTTATTGGTTTAAGTGGAAGCGTTTTAGTCATAAACTCTTGATTAGGTCTACATTCCTTTAAGGTTAAAACAACTTGATTAGAATTAATAAGGATTGAATAATTGGTAGATTATTGGAAGCCTTGATTAATTGCTGCAAATATTTATGTGATGCATAATATGTTCTACTAACCAGCTATGTGGGTCATTCATTGATAAATGAATGGGTGAATGGTATATTGTAAATGTACTGTTTTGCAGGCTATGGAAAGTGACTAGTATGGCCCAAATAAGATAGAAAATATGGTCTGCGTACCATTAATTTGAATGTAAAATTGGTCTAATGCACCAAAGTTTTTAATTTAAAAATGGTATGCGTACCATCAAATAGTTGTAATTAGTTTAAATTATAGCTTATGCTATTTGAAGAAAATGGTGCCTCCCATGGTGAAATCCAAGACGGAGTTTCCAATCCATTTTCAAGACGGACTTTGAAGTTGAAGCTTTAAGATGAAGTCGGGCCATACTAGATCACAATTATATCTTATGCATGCTTTAAGTTATTTATTGTTTTAAATATGTCTTAATTATGCATGAGATTGTGGCTTGATTATGTTGCATGATTAAGGATTTTAGTTCACTTAAAATCTAACCAACATAGTAAGAGCCTTAAGTTTCAAACTTTAAAAATTGAGTTAAAAGGTGCCATGCCAAAATAAACTTACTTGGATAACCTTTACATCAATCTTAGTAATAGTTTTCCGCCTAAGCGAGGTGTTACTTATTGATCCTAAAGGGGTATGGTACACAAATAATTGTGAGTACATATTAGTTTTGGTGAAACTCAACGATATAAGTAAGGAGTCCTTTTATGTCGTGGCAAATGAGATAGGCTTACCTAATAAGTCCTTAGACGTACCTATTAACCAAGAGTAGTTTCTAGACTATTAGCAAAGGCATTGCTTACCTAAAATATTTTAGAATTAAGTCTAAATACATAATGTGCTTAATTATTCAATGATTTAAGGATCTTGGAATCGTTTTATTCACACCTGACAGAACACATAATTTGAATAAAATGTTTAATAAATGATAAATTATGCATGTATGCTAGATTTTAAGTTTATTAAGAGAAACTGTGAATGGTTATTTATTTGTTTATTCTTTTTCAATTGTAGTTTTACTATGGAAAACAACAATCAAAACATCATCATGGGTCTTGAGCTTATGGTCAAGCTGAACCTAACAAATTTTCTTGAATGGGAACCTAATCTAGTTGAAGTACTCAGACTCAATGGATTTGAGTATGTAATGCTCAATCGAATGCCAAGCTACTATGCCAGAGAATGACCCCTGAAAGACATGCTGCCTGGGATGCGGATCTCAAAAAGATTATGAGTCTCATGCTGAACAATATCCCTGATGAATGGGCTAGGAGGTTTGTAGCTTACGAACCTTTTATGCTCATCAAGAATCTGAGGGATATCTGTCGTGGAGACACAGAGGATAGGGACCTAAATGTCCATGAGTTGATTGAATCAATGTCAGGCCTGAAGGTTAGTTCTCATAACAGATGTTTTAGGATGGAAGTGTTAGGTTATGATACATATAAAAGAATATAAATCATGCGGAAGAAACCATAAACGCCAGGATTCCAAATTAATTGCCACATAACAATTAGCATAATTAGGATGCATACTCTTTGTAGCGTGCCCTCCCTTGCTGCGCCCAAACCGAACAAGATCAAGTTTTTAGGACTCCAAGTGTCGTCCCTCCGTAGAAAGTCCACAGCACGTCCGGATCCGCCTTAAGATTGACCAACTAGAATCGGCCTTAAGGTTCTAAAAATATTCGGCTATTTGTGGGCAAGTGTATGACTGAATTTTTTCTCAAATTCTTACCTTTGAATACTTCAAACTCGTTATAAACTCGTTTTAATACTTCAAGATCTCATATTTATAGGCTATGGAATAAGCAATCGAATCCTACTAGGATACGAATTAATTAAATTAGAATCCTAGCAGAACTCTTATTTTAATTAATTTATCTTTTAGCATTAGGAATTTAATCATCAAACGAATCCTATACGCTTTAGGTTTCGTATGTGAACACAAACACACACGCACGCAAAGCAGCCCACGAGGGGCACCATGCGCGCGCGCGCGAAGCTCGAGCAGCGACGCAGCCTTACTCGGCCACGATGCCCACAAGGCTACCTGCCCCCTTTGGCGCGCGCTGGGCCCGCCTTGCGGTGGGCCTGGCGCAGCCTTAGGCTGGGCGTGTGTGGCGCGCTATTGCCTTGCTGGACGCGGGCCTGGCTTCGTGCTGGGCCTTCGTCTAGCAAGCTCGTCCGATGCTAATTCGTACGACGCGCTTCCGATTAATTTCCCGATTCCGGAATTCATTTCCGATACGAACAATATTTAACATTTCCGATTCCGGAATTAATTTCCGTCTCGAACAAATATTTAATATTTCCGTTTCCGGAATTATTTTCCGATTCCGATAATATTTCCGATTCTGACAATATTTCCGTTTCCGGCAATATTTCCGATTCCGGCAATATTTCCATTTCCGATAATATTTTCCGATACGTACCATCTCTTCGTTTCCGGCAACATCTACGACTTGGATAATATTTATATTTCCGATACGATCCATATTTTCGTTTCCGGCAATATCATCGTTTCCGGAGTATTCAATTATTTGCCTTTGACGATCTCAGCTCCCACTGAAACTAAGATCCGTCGATTCCGAATATCCATTAGATAGAGTATTTAATGCCTTTAAATACTTGATCCGTTTACGCACTATTTGTGTGACCCTACGGGTTCAGTCAAGAGTAAGTCGTGGATTAATATCATTAATCCACTTGAACTGAAGCGGCCTCTAGCTAGGCATACAGTTCACTTTATCTCACTGAATTATTATCTTGTTTAATTAATACTGAACCGCATTTATTAGACTTACCATTAAATACATACTTGGACTAATGGCATTATTTCCTTCAGTCTCCCACTTGTCCTTAGGGACAAGTGTGCATTTCCTAATTCCTTTATCACTCGATGCTTGCTCTTGAACATAAGGTAAGAGTTGTCATCCTTATTATGTCCAGAGGTGTTTCTCGGTTTCAGAGTTCAACTGATCAAATAACCAGATAATCATAGCTATGATTCATCTGAGCACGGCCATGCATTTTACAGTTTCTAGCTCTCCGAGTGGCCTTGTACAACTTTCAGCATCTCATCCCGATTTCTGGGAGGACAATCCCAATCTTGCGATCTTGAGATTAGACTTTGTTTGATAGGTGATTACCCGAGCGTTGCCTTTATAGCCTCCTTTTACGGTGCGACGTTTGACAACGTCAAAGTAAGCAGTTCTCAAACAAGTAATCTCAAATCACTCAGGTATTGAGGATTAGTGTCTAATAATTTAAATGAAATTTACTTATGATAGATTTTCATCTCTTACAGTAAAGTTTCATAGGTCTGTCTGATACTAGTCTTCCGAAAGTTCAAGAAACAGAACTACTAGTCATCTTGCATTCTAGTCGTCTAATGTTTTCTATGCGTCCATTTTTATAGAAAATTCGTAGATAAAATGTCATTTGCAACTCATCAATTGCAACTCACGCAAGTCATACAGGCTGCAACATGGGTTTGGTCAACGCAGGTCAATAATTAAATGAGCTACTTGCACCGATTTTATTGACCCCGACCAATGGCTGCAAATGCGAAGATTTTAAGGGAGTTTGATGAAGGGCTAACTCGAGGTCAATACGATTCTCATCTGAGTCTGTGCCACAGAGATTTCTTATGGAAATTTGTTATATATGTCTAACCTGCCTGGTTATCTAACATTTTGCAGTATCTTTTGGGTTCAAGTCAGCTTACGACTACTACTTGCATTCAAGCAGTTCCGATTCAATTAAGCATGTTTGTACACCATTGCTTTGTATTCAGGTAGTATTTTATTAACAACCCATGCCCTTCATCTGCATATGTCAAGCTCTTGAAATTTTCAAAAACATAAATCAAAACAACCGAAAAGTGTTGGGTATCTGAATTTTCTATTAACATTAAACAAATCAACATTGGGTTTATGAAACCTTAGCTGCAAATCTGCAATTGCAAAGTACAAGCATTGTACTTGTATGTATCAGTGACAAAGAAAGCATATTAGGAATGTATATTCTCTGTCGAACATATAAAGCTTGAGCAAAGTTGAATGAGGACCGAAGGATTACTCTTTCAATAACGGACTTGATAAACAATCTCAAATATCATTGCTTGCATGATTTGCAGGCTGCTAATGATCCCATTGCACCAGCCAGGGGAATTCCTCGCAAAGATATTGATCGAGGTTCGTGATATTCTGCTTATTTTTGTTTATGTTTTAGTTCTGATGCTTAATTCTTTTAAATAAAAAAGTGTACATCCTATAAAAAACTAATATAACATGTAATTAGTTTAAAATGATCATTAGGCTTATTAGTTCAAAAATGGGAGCGAAAACGTCTCATTTTAGCCTAAATATGTCCATAACGACCCAACAAGCCTAAAACGTGCATAACCATATTGGAACTAGTCTTATATGCACGCGATGCGTGCGAGATAACATCAGAACTTTAAATTGTTTTATTACAACTAATCACCAAAAATAATAATAGATTATGTAATGTATATCAATCTCATTATGTATAGCATATATGATATCTATGTATAGGATATCAATCAAGAATAATCAGCCATAAGTGGCGCATAATTAGCTATATTTTTGCTGTAAATTAGCGATATGATTGCTGCTTATCATGGAAGAATATTGCCTTGTACATTGTAAATTTATAATCCTAATCTATAAATGCAAAGGATACTGAGTTATCATTTCTTACAAATAATATGCCACAAAATTTGTGGCTACAATTCTTGGACCACAGTATTAAATGCTAGAGGGTCTCCATAACTGGATGTGGCTTCACTTCTTAGAACACAACTCAATTTACTTTTAGCTTACGCTTGAGTAAGAAGTTGATCTGAATTTCTTGACTCCCCTCTTTGGTCAAACGTCTTCAATGGTGTAAGCGAATGGTGCAGAAGTATAGCAATGATTTACAACTACTACTGGAATCGTCTTTACCACCTTTTGATTCCATTAGAACATTCACTCTTCACTAAAGAATGAAACCAGAAATCATATGTCAGCAAATATTGAAAAAATATTAGGAGTACTTCGAATAAAAACATCAATCACGCTAAATCATACGTCACCTTGCAAACTCGAAAACAGGAATTTATGAACATCAATCGCAGGCCCGTTGATGAGGGAGTTCAAGAAACCCAACTGCATAGGGCCCAAAAATTTTAAAGGTGTTAGGTTAAAAAAAAGGGCCCAAAAAAATTTACTACATCTATTATACCTGACATTGGAAAGCTGCATTCTCTTTTATCTTCCTAATGAGGAAAGTCAGCTTCCTCATTGTTTCTCACGCCATCACCATCAATCTTCCATCTTCTTTGCTCTTCCATTTTCTCCAACAATTCTACTTCAAATTACTAAAATAAAGCAATCCAATTTTCATTAATCTCCCAATTATCAATGGAAAGTTACAGAATTTTCTTAATCTCATATTTCTAAACAGGAAAATATTTAATGTATAACTTCTAAGCATCCTAATTTTTTTGGAAATGGTTGATTGTTCTCCATTACAGGAAAATACTACATTAAATACATTATTTATTTTACCCCAGTGATGAGAAACATTTGGGGGAATTGATTTTTAGATGTTTATAGCCATTTCTAAACAGGAAAATATTTAATGTATAACTTCTAGGCATCCTAATTTTTTTTTCTAGTAATGTATAATTTTTAAACAGAAACACCACATTCAATTACTTGCCTTTAAAACAATGTTTCAACAATTTCTTGCTTCCGACTGCAATTAATAACAAAAAACTTAAATGGAACAAAAACAACCAAAGAAATCAGATTTACAGAATTAAAACTCAAACAACAGAAAATTACAGCCAAAATTATCAAATACATAAAGAGATTGCATGCATAAAATCCTAGATGAAAAATCCCTAAACAATTTGCATGATATCAAAAATACACAAACTCTAGGTCCAAATCAAACAATCAAACAAAAACTATAAATAACAACGATTGAAACAGAATAGTTAAAATCAAATCTAAGATCAAAAACAGAAAATAAATAGGATCGAAGAAACTTACAGATAAATGGAAAATCAAGGAATGAACCAAAACCAATATCTCCAACCAACAACCCAATCATCCAGAAAACAAAGACCCCGGAATAATTACGAAATAATTGAAACGCAAATCATAGGAGAGAGAAAATTGAGGCAAAGGATTGGAGGATATGATGAGAAAATTGCGTGAGATTGTTGGTGGTAACGGTCGGGAGCAAGGAGAGCCGACCAGTCTGATGGTGGCGATGGCGTTGATCAGCGACGGCTAAGCAGGAGGAGAGAGAAAGTATGAGAGAGATACTGTACGCTTAAACAGAAGAAATTTTAGGGTTTTGAATGAAAGGCTGGGGTTTAATTAGAGGTGGGGGTAATTTCGTCAATTCACAAGGGACACGAAAAGTCATTTTACTCTTTAGCCCTCAGCTGTTCCTTTATATAATAGAGATGAGTCTTAGAAAGTTTAAACAAAGCATATAAAACATGTAATTAGTTTAAAATGAATCATTAGGTTCATTAGTTCAAAAATGGGAGCGAAAATGTCTCATTTTAGCCTAAATATGTCCATAACGACCCAACAAGCCTAAAACGTGCATAACCATATTAGAATGAATCTTAGAAAGTTTAAACATAGCATATAAAACATGTAATTAGTTTAAAATGAGTCCATAGGTTCCTGAGTTCGAAAATGGAAGCGAAAATATATCATTTTCGCCTAAATGTGTCTGTAACGACCCAACAAGTCTTAAACGTGCATAAGTTGATTGGAATGAGTCTTAGAAAGTTTAAAAATAGCATATAAAACATGTAATTAGTTTAAAATGAGTCCTTAGGTCCTTTAGTGCAAAGTTGGGAGCGAAAATGCCTCAATTTGGCCTAAATATGTCCAATAACGACCCAACGAGCCTTAAACGTGCATAACTAGATTGGAATGAGTCTTAGAACGTTTAAAAAAAGCATATAAAACATGTAATTAGTTTAAAATGAGTCCTTAGGTTCATTAGTTCAAAAATGGGAGCGAAAATGTCTCATTTTTGCTTAATTTTGTCCATAACGACCCAACAAGCCTAAAACGTGCATAACTAGATTGGAATGAATCTTAGAAAGTTTGAACAAAGCATGTAAAACATGTAATTAGTTTAAAATGAGTCCTTAGGTTCATTAGTTCAAAAATGGGAGTGAAAATGTCTCATTTTAGCCTAAATATGTCCATAACGACCCAACAAGCCTAAAATGTGCATAACCATATTGGAATGTGTCTTAGAAAGTTTAAATAAATCATATAAAATATGTAAATAGTTTAAAATGAATCATTAGGTTCATTAATTCAAAAGTGGGAGCGAAAATATCTCATTTTAGCCTAAATATGTCCATAATGACCCAACAAGCCTAAAACACGCATATCCATATTGGAATGAGTCTTAGAAAGTTTAAACAAAGCATATAAAACATGTAATTGGTTTAAAATGAATCATTAGGTTCATTAGTTCAAAAATGGGAGGGAAAATGGCTCATTTTAGCCTAAATATGTCCATAACGACCCAACAAGCCTAAAACGTGCATAACCATATTAGAATGAATCTTAGAAAGTTTAAACATAGCATATAAAACATGTAATTAGTTTAAAATGAGTCCATAGGTTCCTGAGTTCGAAAATGGAAGCGAAAATATATCATTTTAGCCTAAATGTGTCTGTAACGACCCAACAAGTCTTAAACGTGCATAAGTTGATTGGAATGAGTCTTAGAAAGTTTAAACATAGCATATAAAACATGTAATTAGTTTAAAATGAGTCCTTAGGTCCTTTAGTGCAAAGTTGGGAGCGAAAATGCCTCAATTTGGCCTAAATATGTCCAATAACGACCCAACGAGCCTTAAACGTGCATAACTAGATTGGAATGAGTCTTAGAACGTTTAAAAAAAGCATATAAAACATGTAATTAGTTTAAAATGAGTCCTTAGGTTCATTAGTTCAAAAATGGGAGCGAAAATGTCTCATTTTTGCTTAATTTTGTCCATAACGACCCAACAAGCCTAAAACGTGCATAACTAGATTGGAATGAATCTTAGAAAGTTTGAACAAAGCATGTAAAACATGTAATTAGTTTAAAATGAGTCCTTAGGTTCATTAGTTCAAAAATGGGAGTGAAAATGTCTCATTTTAGCCTAAATATGTCCATAACGACCCAACAAGCCTAAAATGTGCATAACCATATTGGAATGTGTCTTAGAAAGTTTAAACAAATCATATAAAATATGTAAATAGTTTAAAATGAATCATTAGGTTCATTAGTTCAAAAGTGGGAGCGAAAATGTCTCATTTTAGCCTAAATATGTCCATAATGACCCAACAAGCCTAAAACACGCATATCCATATTGGAATGAGTCTTAGAAAGTTTAAACAAAGCATATAAAACATGTAATTGGTTTAAAATGAATCATTAGGTTCATTAGTTCAAAAATGGGAGCGAAAATGTCTCATTTTAGCCTAAATATGTCCATAACGACCCAACAAGCCTAAAACGTGCATAACCATATTAGAATGAATCTTAGAAAGTTTAAACATAGCATATAAAACATGTAATTAGTTTAAAATGAGTCCATAGGTTCCTGAGTTCGAAAATGGAAGCGAAAATATATCATTTTAGCCTAAATGTGTCTGTAACGACCCAACAAGTCTTAAACGTGCATAAGTTGATTGCAATGAGTCTTAGAAAGTTTAAACATAGCATATAAAACATGTAATTAGTTTAAAATGAGTCCTTAGGTCCTTTAGTGCAAAGTTGGGAGCGAAAATGCCTCAATTTGGCCTAAATATGTCCAATAACGACCCAACAAGCCTTAAACGTGCATAACTAGATTGGAATGAGTCTTAGAACGTTTAAAAAAAGCATATAAAACATGTAATTAGTTTAAAATGAGTCCTTAGGTTCATTAGTTCAAAAATGGGAGCGAAAATGTCTCATTTTTGCTTAATTTTGTCCATAACGACCCAACAAGCCTAAAACGTGCATAACTAGATTGGAATGAATCTTAGAAAGTTTGAACAAAGCATGTAAAACATGTAATTAGTTTAAAATGAGTCCTTAGGTTCATTAGTTCAAAAATGGGAGTGAAAATGTCTCATTTTAGCCTAAATATGTCCATAACGACCCAACAAGCCTAAAATGTGCATAACCATATTGGAATGTGTCTTAGAAAGTTTAAACAAATCATATAAAATATGTAAATAGTTTAAAATGAATCATTAGGTTCATTAGTTCAAAAGTGGGAGCGAAAATGTCTCATTTTAGCCTAAATATGTCCATAATGACCCAACAAGCCTAAAACACGCATATCCATATTGGAATGAGTCTTAGAAAGTTTAAACAAAGCATATAAAACATGTAATTGGTTTAAAATGAATCATTAGGTTCATTAGTTCAAAAATGGGAGTGAAAATGTCTCATTTTAGCCTAAATATGTCCATGACGACCATACAAACCTAAAACGTGCATAACCACATTGGAATGAGTCTTAGAAAGTTTAAACAAAGCATATAAAACATGTAATTAGTTTAAAATGAATCATTAGGTTCATTAGTTCAAAAATGGGAGCGAAAATGTCACATTTTAGCCTAAATATGTCCATAACGACCCAACAAGCCTAAAACGTGCATAACCATATTAGAATGAATCTTAGAAAGTTTAAACATAGCATATAAAACATGTAATTAGTTTAAACTGAGTCCATAGGTTCTTGAGTTCGAAAATGGAAGGGAAAATATATCATTTTAGCCTAAATGTGTCCGTAACGACCCAACAAGTCTTAAACGTGCATAAGTTGATTGGAATGAGTCTTAGAAAGTTTAAACATAGCATATAAAACATGTAATTAGTTTAAAATGAGTCCTTAGGTCCTTTAGTGCAAAGTTGGTAGCGAAAATGCCTCAATTTGGCCTAAATATGTCCAATAACGACCCAACGAGCCTTAAACGTGCATAACTAGATTGGAATGAGTCTTAGAACGTTTTAAAAAAGCATATAAAACATGTAATTAGTTTAAAATGAGTCCTTAGGTTCATTAGTTCAAAAATGGGAGCGAAAATGTCTCATTTTTGCTTAATTTTGTCCATAACGACCCAACAAGCCTTAAACGTGCATAACTAGATTGGAATGAATCTTAGAAAGTTTGAAGAAAGCATGTAAAACATGTAATTAGTTTAAAATGAGTCCTTAGGTTCATTAGTTCAAAAATGGGAGTGAAAATGTCTCATTTTAGCCTAAATATGTCCATAACGACCCAACAAGCCTAAAATGTGCATAACCATATTGGAATGTGTCTTAGAAAGTTTAAACAAATCATATAAAATATGTAAATAGTTGAAAATGAATCATTAGGTTCATTAGTTCAAAAGTGGGAGCGAAAATGTCTCATTTTAGCCTAAATATGTCCATAATGACCCAACAAGCCTAAAACACGCATATCCATATTGGAATGAGTCTTAGAAAGTTTAAACAAAGCATATAAAACATGTAATTGGTTTAAAATGAATCATTAGGTTCATTAGTTCAAAAATGGGAGTGAAAATGTCTCATTTTAGCCTAAATATGTCCATGACGACCATACAAGCCTAAAACGTGCATAACCACATTGGAATGAGTCTTAGAAAGTTTAAACAAAGCATATAAAACATGTAATTAGTTTAAAATGAATCATTAGGTTCATTAGTTCAAAAATGGGAGCGAAAATGTCTCATTTTAGCCTAAATATGTCCATAACGACCCAACAAGCCTAAAACGTGCATAACCATATTAGAATGAATCTTAGAAAGTTTAAACATAGCATATAAAACATGTAATTAGTTTAAAATGAGTCCATAGGTTCCTGAGTTCGAAAATGGAAGCGAAAATATATCATTTTAGCCTAAATGTGTCCGTAACGACCCAACAAGTCTTAAACGTGCATAAGTTGATTGGAATGAGTCTTAGAAAGTTTAAACATAGCATATAAAACATGTAATTAGTTTAAAATGAGTCCTTAGGTCCTTTAGTGCAAAGTTGGTAGCGAAAATGCCTCAATTTGGCCTAAATATGTCCAATAACGACCCACCGAGTCTTAAACGTGCATAACTAGATTGGAATGAGTCTTAGAACGTTTAAAAAAAGCATATAAAACATGTAATTAGTTTAAAATGAGTCCTTAGGTTCATTAGTTCAAAAATGGGAGCGAAAATGTCTCATTTTTGCTTAATTTTGTCCATAACGACCCAACAAGCCTTAAACATGCATAACTAGATTGGAATGAATCTTAGAAAGTTTGAACAAAGCATGTAAAACATGTAATTAGTTTAAAATGAGTCCTTAGGTTCATTAGTTCAAAAATGGGAGTGAAAATGTCTCATTTTAGCCTAAATATGTCCATAACGACCCAACAAGCCTAAAATGTGCATAACCATATTGGAATGTGTCTTAGAAAGTTTAAACAAATCATATAAAATATGTAAATAGTTGAAAATGAATCATTAGGTTCATTAGTTCAAAAGTGGGAGCGAAAATGTCTCATTTTAGCCTAAATATGTCCATAATGACCCAACAAGCCTAAAACACGCATATCCATATTGGAATGAGTCTTAGAAAGTTTAAACAAAGCATATAAAACATGTAATTGGTTTAAAATGAATCATTAGGTTCATTAGTTCAAAAATGGGAGTGAAAATGTCTTATTTTAGCCTAAATATGTCCATGACGACCATACAAGCCTAAAACGTGCATAACCACATTGGAATGAGTCTTAGAAAGTTTAAACAAAGCATATAAAACATGTAATTAGTTTAAAATGAATCATTAGGTTCATTAGTTCAAAAATGGGAGCGAAAATGTCTCATTTTAGCCTAAATATGTCCATAACGACCGAACAAGCCTAAAACGTGCATAACTTGATTGGAATGAGTCTTAGAAAGTTCAAACAAAGCATATAAAACTTGTAATTAGTTTAAAATGAGTCCTTAGTTTCTTTAGTGCAAAGTTGGGAGCGGAAATGCCTCAATTTGGCATAAATGTGTCCTATAACTAGCCAACGAGCCTTAAACGTGCATAACTACATTGGTATGAGTCTTAGAAAGTTTAAACAAAGCATATAAAACATGTAATTAGTTTAAAATGAATCTTTAGGTTCATTAGTTCAAAAATGGGAGCGAAAATAATGGTATTCAAGTCACTCTATGCCTATACAGCCGTCTATACATTATGATTTACTAATAAGACCCAGTGACCTTATTATAAATTAGTTTCGAGTAATTAATACCAAGTTTTTGTTTTTTGAAGGGTTATGTACAAATAGAAATGCCATATTCCGATGAGGAGTTAGAAGAAACTCGAGAACAATGGGCAAATTATTTTAAGGACAACTATTTGATGGATGCCGAATGAGGTTGTTGTCTAGTTATGTTATGTTTTATGTTTTTGTTATGTGTTGGATATGACGTTGGATGCTACTTGGAGCATATATATGGTTGTTGGAACATATATGTATGTTATGTCTTATATACAGGTCTTTATAAATTCCCGTTTTGTCCGGGTATCGCAAACTACAAGGGAAATTATGGCAAATTTTTTGCAACCTATTAAACTATTTATAATGTTTTTATTATAATTTTTTGTCAAAATAATAAGATTGTCTAGGGATAAATATATAAATATGCATCTGATCGGAGCTATTATATTTATTTATTTATTTTATAAAAAAAGAATTAATTGCAGCGCGTGTACTAGCACTGAGCTGCAAAATGACAACTAATCGCAGCGCGTATTTCTCAACAAGGCGCTTCAACTACTTTTTATTTACAACTTATAGGGGTCGAACCGCGCGGCAACTAATACATTATTTACAACTTGTACAGTTCTACCCGCGCTGCAATTAACCTATTATTTGCAACGTCTATGTCCGCTGCAAAAAAACTTATGGTATTTGCAGCCCTCACAATTGCAGCGCGCGAAAACGCTACAAAAAGCCTGTTTTACCCGCGCTGCAAATGTGATTGTTTCTACTAGTAACTCCGACCATGGACCATTTTCAACTTTTGACATTCAAGTTCACTTGATAGATATTTCTTAGTCACAGGACTGGTCTTGACAGTCTATCTTGAATATATCGTGAAATTGAAGGGACTCATCATTTAATAAACCACAAATTATATGGAAAAATGAATTCTATTCGTTAATGTGAATGATTAACCAATAATGTTTTACAAAGTATTTAAACTCTAAAACTTTAAAAGAATAAATAAGGACATCAAAGCCATTCTCCAATATGCTTGATTCCCATAGCTGCAGTGTGCGAGTTGTGCTTCGTCTGCGGCAGAGGTTTAGTCAATGGATCTGAGATGTTGTCACCAGTTCCAATCTTGCTTATCTCGACTTCTTTTCTTTCAACGAATTCTCGTAAAAGGTGAAATCTACGAAGTACATGCTTGACTCTCTGGTGGTGTCTAGGCTCCTTTGCCTGTGCAATAGCTCCATTATTATCACAATACAGAGCTATTGGTCCTTTAATGAAGGGGACTACACCAAGTTCACCTATGAACTTCCTTAGCCATATAGCTTCCTTTGCTGCTTCATGTGCAGCAATGTACTCCGCTTCAGTTGTAGAATCCGCAATGGTGCTTTGCTTAGCACTTTTCTAGCTTACTGCACCTCCGTTGAGACAGAAGACAAACCCAGACTGTGATCTGAAATCATCTTTGTCGGTTTGGAAACTTGCGTCCGTATAGCCTTTAACAATTAATTCATCATCTCCACCATAGACCAGGAAATGATCTTTGTGCCTTTTCAGGTACTTCAGAATGTTCTTGGCAGCAGTCCAATGTGCCTCTCCTGGGTCTGACTGGTATCTGCTCATAGCACTTAGTGCATACGCAACATCCGGGCGTGTAAATATCATAGCATACATTACTGAACCAATCAATGATGCATATGGAATCCCATTCATTCGTCTACGCTCATCTAGTGTTTTTGGGCACTGAGTCTTGCTTAGAGTCATTCCATGAGACATGGGTAGGTAGCCTCGCTTGGAGTCTGCCATTTTGAACCTTTCAACCACCTTATTGATATAAGTGCTTTGACTGAGTCCAATCATCTTCTTAGATATATCTCTGTAAATTTTGATGCCCAATATGTACTGTGCTTCCCCTAGATCCTTCATCGAAAAACATTTCCCTAGCCAAATCTTGACAGAGTTCAACATAAGAATGTCATTTCCAATAAGTAATATGTCGTCGACATATAATACTAGAAAAGCAATTTTGCTCCCACTGACCTTCTTGTATACACAAGATTCGTCTGCGTTCTTGATGAAACCAAAGTCACTAACTGCTTCATCAAAACGTATATTCCAGCTCCTTGATTCCTGCTTCAATCCGTAGATTTATTTCTTAAGCTTGCATACCTTTTTAGCATTCTTTGGATCCTCAAAACCCTCAGGCTGTGTCATAAACATAGTTTCTGTTAAAACGCCGTTTAAGAAAGAGGTTTTGACATCCATCTGCCATATTTCGTAATCGTAATATGTAGCGATTGCTAACATAATTCAAATAGACTTTAGCATTGCAACTGGTGAAAAGGTTTCATCGTAATCCGCACCGTGGACTTGCATGTAACCTTTTGCAACCAATCTAGCTTTGAAAACTTCAAGTTTCCCATCCTTGTCCTTTTTCAGTTTGAAAACCCATTTCCTTCATATGGCTTGGTAGCCATCTGGCAAATCGACCAAATTCCAAACTTGATTTTCAGACATGGAGTCTAATTCAGATTGCATGGCTTCTTTCCATTGCTTGGAGCTAGGGCTCGTCATAGCTTGTTTGTAAGTCGCAGGTTCATCACTTTCAAGTAATAGAACTTCATAGCTCCGTTCGAGATCTATATCTCTGCGATCTACACGGGGTTACATTTCTAGATGGTCCTTGATTCTCACCAGATACTTCTAAAGATCTCTGAGTTTCATCCTGAATGTCATCTTGAGCATTCTCTAAAGTTTGTTGTTCGACTCGAATTTCTTCGAGGTCTACTTTTCTCCCACTTGTCATTTTGGAAATGTGATCTCTTTCCAAAAAGATACCATCTCGAGCAACAAATTAAACACATTGTTCTCAGATATATTATAGAAGTAATACCCCTTTGTTTCCTTTGGACAACCCACAAGGATACATTTGTCAGATTTTGGATGAAGTTTGTCTGAAGTTAATCGTTTGACGTATACTTCACATCCCCAAAAGAAAAGACACTTTTGGAGGCTTTCCAAACCATAACTCATATGGAGTCTTTTCAACAGCTTTAGACAGAGCTCTATTTATAGTGATTGCGGCTGTATTTAGTGCATGTCCCCTAAACTCTATTGGAAGTTCGGCCTGACCCATCATTGATCTAACCATATCTATCAAGGTTCTATTCCTCCGTTCCGACACACCGTTCCATTGTGGTGTTCCAGGAGGAGTCAATTCTGATAGAATTCCACATTCTTTCAGATGGTCATCAAATTCATAGCTCAGATATTCACCGCCTCTGTCAGACCGCAATGCCTTAATCTTCTTGCCTAATTGATTCTCTACTTCACTATGAAATTCCTTGAATTTGTCAAAGGATTCAGACTTATGCTTCATTAGGTAGACATAACCATATCTACTAAATTCATCAGTGAAAGTGATAAAGTAGCTGAAACCATCTCTAGCATTTGTACTCATTGGTCCACATACATCTGTATGGATTAAACCCAATAGTTCCATTGCTCTTTCTCCAACTTTAGAGAAAGGTTGCTTTGTCATTTTGCCAAATAAACATGATTCGCACTTACCATAATCCTCTAAGTCAAATGGTTCTAGAATTCTTTCCTTTTGAAGTCTTTCTATGCGTTTCAAGTTAATATGGCCTAATCGACAATGCCACAGATAGATGGGATCTGAATCATCCTTTTTGGCATTTTTGGTATTTATGTTATAAACTTGTTTGTCGTGATCTAATAAATAAAGTCCATTGACTAATCTAGCAGATCCATAAAACATATCTTTAAAATAAAACAAATAACTATTGTCTTTTTTTGAAAAGGAAAATCCCTTAGCATCTAAGCAAGAAACAGAAATGATTTTTTTAGTAAGACTTGGAACATAGAAACAATCTTCCTGTTCCAAAACTAGCCCAGAGGGCAACGAAAAATAATAAGTTCCTACAGCTAATGCAGTAATCCGTGCTCCATTTCCCACTCGTAGGTCGACTTCACCCTTGCTTAACCTTCTACTTCTTCTTAGTCCATGTGAATTGGAACATAAGTGTGAGCCACAACCTGTATCTAATACCCAAGAAGTTGAATTAGCAAGTATATAGTTAATAACGAAAATACCTGAAGATGGAACGACTGTTCCGTTCTTCTGATCTTCCTTAAGCTTCTAGCAATCTCTCTTCGAATGCCCCTTCTTCTTGCAGTAGAAGCATTCAGATTCAGAAGTGGGTTGGCTCACCTTCTTCTTTTCAGATTTGGTGCCGCCTGGTTGCTTAGTCTGGCTGGCCTTGTTGCCACCTTTCTTAGCATTCCTCTTCTTACCAGATTTCTTGAACTTGCCCCCACGCACCATAAGCACATCTTGCTTATCACTTTTGAGCATCTTTTCAGCGGTCTTTAGCATACTGTGAAGCTCAGTGAGCGTTTTGTCTAGACTATTCATACTGTAGTTCAGCTTGAACTGATCATACCCGCTATGAAGAGAATGGAGGATGGTGTCTACAACCATTTCCTAAGAGAATTGTTGATCCAGCCGACTCATATTCTCAATGAGTCCAATCATTTTGAGAACATGTGGACTTACGGGCTCGCCTTTCTTAAGCTTGGTCTCAAGAATTTGCCTATGAGTCTCGAATATTTCGACTCGAGCCAGATCTTGGAACATGTTCTTTAACTCACTGATGATCGTGAAAGCATCTGAGTTGATGAACGTTTTCTGTAGATCTGCACTCATGGTTGCAAGCATTAGACATTTCACATCCTTGTTGGCATCAATCCAACGATTGAGGGCTGCCTGAGTGACCCCGTCGCCCGCGGCTTCGGGCATCGCCTCTTCCAGGATATACTCCTTTTCTTCCTGCATAAGAACTATTTGCAAGTTCCTTTGCCAGTCAAGGAAGTTTTTCCCGTTCAACTTCTCTTTCTCGAGAATTGATCGGATGTTGAATGAATTGTTGTTTACCATAGTTAAAACGACAATTGAAAAAGAATAAACAAATAAATAACCATTCACGGTTTCTGTTAATAAACTTTAAATTCTAGCAAACATGCATAATTTATCATTTATTAAGCATTTTATTCAACTTATGTGTTCCGGAAGGTATGAATAAAATGATTCCAAGACCCTTAAATCATTGAAGAATTAAGCACATTATGTATTTAGACTCAATTCTAAAATATTTTAGGTAAGCAAAGCCTTTGCTAATAGTCTAGAAACTACTCTTGGTTGATAGCTACGTCTAAGAACTTATTAGGTAAACCTATCGCATTTGCCACGACATAAAAGGACTCCTTACTTATATCGTTGAGTTTCACTAAAACTAACATGTACTCACAATTATTTGTGTACCTTACCCCTTTAGAACCAATAAGTAACACCTCGCTATGGCGTAAAACTATTACTTTGATTGATGTAAAGGTTATCCAAGTAAGTGTTACTTTGGCATGGCACCTTTAAACTCAATTTTTAAAGTTTGGAACTTAAGACTCTTACTATGTTAGTTAGATTTTAAGTGAACTAAAATCCTTAATCATGCAACATAATCAAGCCATAATCTCATGCATAATTAAGACATATTTAAAGCAATAAATAACTTAAAACATGCATAAGATATTAGTGTGATCTAGTATGGCCCGACTTCATCTTGAAGTTTCAAGTTCAAAGTCCTTCTTGAAAATGGATTGGAAACTCCGTCTTGAATTTCACAATGGGAGGCGCCATTTTCTTCAAATAGGATGAGCTATAATTAAACTAATTACAACTATTTGATGGTACGCATACCATATTTAAAAGCAATAAAATTTGGTACTTTAGACCAATAATACATTCAAATTAATGGTACGCAGACCATATTTTCTATCCTACTTGGGCCATACTAGTCACTTTTCAATAACCTGCAAAACAGTACATATACAATATATACCATTCACCCATTCATTATCATGAATGGCCCACATAGCTAGTTAGTAGAATATGTTATGCATCACATAAATATTTGCAGCAATTAATCAAGGGCACCAATAATCTACCAATTATTCAGTCCTTATTAATTCTAATCAAGTTGTTTTAACCTTAAAGGAATGTATATCTAATCAAGAGTTTATGACTAAAAATGCTCCCACTTAAACCAATAAATTCACATGCTTTACTAATTTTAAACATAAAAATGTATTTCCTAGTCTAACTGGAAACACACAAATTTAATTAAAATTTAAAGCTCATATAAATTTATAATTGAATCCATTTAATTTATTTTCAGTTGAATTAAATGAATTTAAATTAACTCAAGGTTTTAATTTTAGTAAAATAATTAGTGTAAGATTATTCAAAATTAAATTCCGAGAAAACAATTTAAATTACGAATTTTAAAATTAATTAAAATCGTTTCCGAACTGAAAATTCAAAATTAAAATCAAAGTGTATCAATCGTAACAAGACGAGGCACTTGGGCTTGCGCCCAAGCCCCGTCGAGTGCACGAGGCAGCAGCGCCCCTCGACTGATCGCATAGCCATGGCACGAGCAGCAGCAGCCACACGCAAACGCAGTAAGCCAAGCCACGCTTGCGCGCAGTATGCTCGCTCGCTTCGCATCAGCTGCCTTGGCGAGGCATCGCTCGTTGGGCGCGAGCAATTGCTCGATGGCGAGGCAGCGCTCGCTGGTGCGCGGAGCAGCCCTCGCTGGGTGGCCTAGCTCCCGCTCTTGCGCGCGCGCGCCTCGTCTTGTTGTGCCACGCTCCATCGCCCATCGCCCATGCGCGCAACACACATGCCCAGGCATCATTGCCTCGCGCGCGCGCCACGCTTTGTTGCTCCCTGCATTCGTACCGCACGGGCGACGAGCTCCCTTGCTCGTCGTCGCGTGCCCGCACTATACAACACCCCTTAAGGGTAACACGTAGCGTCCATTGCTTTGTGCGTGCAACTTTTATGAGCGAATTTCATAAAAATTTAAACTTTTTAATTCAAAATTAATGACAAATTAATAAAACATATTAATTTCATAATTTTAGGGCGAAAAATCAGAAATTTATTAATCAATTAATTTCCGATTATCATGGATTCAAATCTAGGTCATAAAAATTTAAAATTTATCATAAATTAACAATTTTTATGGTGATTTTTAATCATGGATACCTAATTAAATCGTCAATTAATTATGAAAATCAAATGAAATTCTAAATTATTCGAATTTCAACAAATTAATTACAATTACAAATTAGGTTGTATAATTAACAAGCTTAGGCATTCAAATTTGTTAAACATATACAGTAGGTCAATCAAAAATTCTATATTTAACAACAAGAATCACAAATATTTAATTTAACATCTTAAAATTACAAACTTTTGCTTTCGAAAAACTAAAACCTCCGAAAAGTCATAGTTAGGCTTCGAATTTGGGAATTCTGGGTTCGGCCAAAAATAAGTAGTATTTTTGACAAAATTTTAGAATGCCTTTTACATGCGGAATTGACACAAAAATCACTCGATTTCGTTGAGTAACGAAGAAACTGCCGAAAAACTGCGTACATATAATTAAATAAACGCAATTTGCAATTAATTAACAATTACGAAAATTAATCACCCCTTTTAATTCTTTGCAAATTTGTAAAATTTAACCATGTTAAGCAATTATTATGGAATTAATTAGAGGCTCGTGATACCAATGTTAGGTTATGATACATATAAACACATGTTCAGGTCCTTCGCACTAAAGAAAGGGTGGGCGTTCCAATAAGGTTCCATGTAGACCATATGCTTTCATTGTTTGATCGATTAAGTCTGCTAGGAACAACAATAAGCGAAAGGATGGCAGTCTCTATCTTGCTTAATTCACTGCACAGTGGGTTTGGTCGCTAAGTGAACCAAGAGAAGAAACAGTTGCAGAGTTTGTTTACCTGGTCAAAAAGGCTGAGATAATACTCGACTGTGAAGCTAAGGATTTACGCAAGGCTAAAGGGAGACCCTTCAAGAAAGGTGGAAAGTCCAAGGGCAATGCTGAGTCAAGAAAGAAGACAAAGCAGGACAAGTCCACATCAATCTGTCTTTATTGTGATGCAATTGGCCATTACAAGAGGGAATGTCCAAAGCTTAAGGAAGATCAGAAGAACGGAATAGTCGTTCCATCTTCAGGTATTTTCGTTATAGCCTGTATACTTGTTAATTCAACTTCTTGGATATTAGATACAGGTTGTGGCTCACACTTATGTTCCAATTCGCAGGGACTAAGAAGAAGTAGATGGTTAAGCAAGGGTGAAGACGACCTACGAGTGGGAAATGGAGCACGGATTGCTGCATTAGCTGTAGAAACTTGTTATTTGTCGTTTCCCTCTGGGCTAGTTTTGGAACTGGAAGAATGTTTCCATGTTCCAAGTATTATTAAAAACATCATTTATGTTTCTTTCTTAGATGCAAAGGGATTTTGCTTTTTAATAAAAGACAATAGTTGCTCGTTTTATTTTAAAGAGATGTTTTATGGATCTGCTAGATTAGTCAGTGGACTTTATTTATTAGATCACGACGAACAAGTTTATAACATAAATACCAAAAAGGCCAAAAAGAATGATTCAGATCTCACATATCTGTGGCATTGTCGATCAGGCCATATAAACATAAAGCGCATTGAAAGACTTCAAAACGAAGGAATTCTAGAAACATTTGACTTAGAGTATTATGGTAAGTGCGAATCATGTTTACTTGGAAAAATGACAAAGCAACCATTCTCTAAAGTTGGAGAAAGAGCGACTGAACTAGTGGGTTTAATCCATACAGATGTAAGTGGACCAATGAGTACAAATTCTAGAGGTGGTTTCAGCTACTTTATCACTTTCACTGATGGCTTCAGTAGATATGGTTATGTACGTCTACCTGATGAAGCATAAGTCTGAATCCTTTGACAAATTCAAGGAATTTCAGAGTGAAGTAGAGAATCAATTAGGCAAGAAGATTAAGGCACTGCGGTCTGATAGAGGCGGTGAATATCTGAGCTATGAATTTGATGACCATCTGAAAGAATGTGGAATTCTATCAAAATTGACTCCTCCTGGAACACCTCAATGGAACGGTGTGTCGGTACGGAGGAATAGAACCTTGCTAGACATGGTTAGATCAATGATGGGTCGAGCCGAACTTCTAATAGAATTTTGGGGACATGCACTAAACACATCTGCACTCACTATAAATAGAGCTCCGTCTAAAGCTGTTGAAAAGAATCCATATGAGTTATGGTTTAAAATCCTCCAAAAGTGTATTTTCTCAAGATTTGGGGTTGTGAAGTATACGTCAAACGATTAATTTCAGAAAAACTTCAACCAAAATCTGACAAATGTATCCTTGTGGGCTATCCAAAGGAAACAAAGGGGTATTACTTCTACAATACCTCTGAGAACAAGGTGTTTGTTGCTCGAGATGGTATCTTTTCGGAAAGAGATCACATTTCCAAAATGACAAGTGGGAGAAAAGTAGACCTCGAAGAAATTCGAGTCGAACAACAAACTCTAGAGAATGCTCAAGATGACATTCAGGTTGAAACTCAGAGATCTTTAGAAGTATCTGGTGAGAATCAAGGACCAACTAGAAATGTAACCCCGCGTAGATCGCAGAGATATAGATCTCAACCGGAGGTATTTTGACGAACGAGAGATACGAAGTTCTATTACTTGAAAGTAATGAACCTGCGACTTACAAACAAGCTATGACGAGCCCTAGCTCCAAGCAATGGCAAGAAGCCATGCAATCTGAATTAGACTCCATGTCTGAAAACCAAGTTTGGAATTTGGTCGATTTGCCAGATGGCTACCAAGCCATAGGAAGCAAATGGGTTTTCAAACTGAAAAAGGACAAGAATGGAAAACTAGAAGTTTTCAAAGCTAGATTGGTTGCAAAAGGTTACAGGCAAGTCCACGGTGTGGAATACGATGAAACCTTTTCACCAGTTGCAATGCTAAAGTGTATTCGGATAATGTTAGCAATCGCTGCATATTACGATTACGAAATATGGAAGATGGATGTCAAAACCGCTTTCTTAAACGGCGTTTTAATAGAAACTGTGTTTATGACATAGCCTGAGGGTTTTGAGGATCCAAAGAATGCTAAAAAGGTATGCAAGCTTAAGAAATCAATCTACGGATTGAAGCAAGCATCAAGGAGCTGGAATATACGTTTTGATGAAGCAGTCAGTGACTTTGGTTTCATCAAGAACGCAGACGAATCTTGTGTATATAAGAAGGTCAGTGGGAGCAAAATTGCTTTTCTAGTATTCTATGTCGACGACATATTACTTATCGGAAATGACATTCCTATGTTGAACTCACTCAAAATTTGGCTTGGGAAATGTTTTTCGATGAAGGATCTAGGAGAAGCACAGTACATACTTGGCATCAAGATTTACAGAGATAGATCTAAGAAGATGATTGGACTCAGTCAAAGCACTTATATCAATAAGGTGCTTGAAAGGTTCAATATGGCAAACTCCAAGCGAGGCTACCTACCCATGTCTCATGAAATGACTCTAAGCAAGACTCAGTGCCCAAAAACACTAGATGAGCGTAGACGAATGAGTGGGATTCCATATGCATTATTGATTGGTTCAATAATGTATGCTATGATATGTACACGCCCGGATGTTGCGTATGCACTCAGTGCTACGAGCAGATACCAGTCAGACCCTGGAGAGGCACATTGGACTGCTGCCAAGAATATTCTGAAGTACCTGAAAAGGCATAAAGATGATTTCCTTGTCTATGGTGGACATGATGAATTAATTGTTAAAGGCTATACGGACGCAAGTTTCCAAACCGACAAAGATGATTACAGATCACATTCTGGGTTTGTCTTCAGCCTCAACGGAGGTGCAGTAAGCCGGAAAAGTGCTAAGCAAAGCACCATTGCGGATTCTACAACTGAAGCGGAGTACATTGCTGCACATGAAGCAGCAAAATAAGCTATTTGGCTAAGTAAGTTCATAGGTGAACTTGGTGTAGTCCCCTCCATAAAATGGAGCTATTGCACAGGCAAAGGAGCCTAGACACCACCAGAGAGTCAAGCATGTACTTCGTAGATTTCATCATCTACGAGAGTTCGTTGAAAGAAAAGAAGTCGAGATAAGCAAGATTGGAACTGATGACAAAATCTCAGATCCATTAACTAAACCTCTGCCGCAGGCAAAGCACAACTCGCACACTGCAGCTATGGGAATCAAACATATTGGAGAATGGCTTTTATGTCCTTATTTAATGTTTTAAAGTTTTAGAGTTTAATACTTTGTAAAACGTTATTGGTTAACAATTCACATTAAAGAATAGAATTCATTTTTCCATTTAATTTGTGGTTTATTAAATGACAAGTCCCTTCAATTTGACGATATATTCAAGATAGACTGTCAGGCCCAATCCTGTGACTAATAAATGTCTATCAAGTGAACTTGAATGTCAAAAGTTGAAAATGGTCCCTGGTCGGAGTTTTCTATAAAGATGGACGCATAGAAAACGCTAGACGACTAGAATGCAAGATGACTAGTAGTTATGTTTCTTGAACTATGTGGACATGGAAATGTCGCAATCATTTGCATAGATACTTACTTTGGGAAGACTAGTATCAGATAGACCTATGAAACTTTACTGTAAGAGATGAAAATCTGTCATAAGTAAATTTCATTAAAATTATTAGACACTAATCCTCAATACCTGAGTGATTTGAGATTACTTGTTTGAGAACTGCTTACTTTGACGTTGTCAACCGTCGCACCATAAAAGGAGGCTATAAAGGCAAAGCTCGAGTAATAACCTATCAAACGAAGTCTAATCTAAAGATCGCAACATTGGGATTGTCCTCCCATAAATCGGGATGAGATGCTGAAAGTTGTACTAGGCCACTCGGAGAGCTAAAAACTGTAAAATGCATGGTCGTGCTCAGATGAATCATAGGCTATGATTATCTGTTCATTTGATCAGTTGAACTCTGAATCCGAGAAATACCTTTGGACATAATAAGGATGACAACTCTTACCTTATGTTCATGAGCAAGCATCAAGCGACAAAGGAATTAGGAAATGCACACTTGTCCCTAAGGACAAATGCGAGACTGAAGGAACTAATGCCCTTGGTCCAAGTATGCATTTAATGCTCAGTCTAATAAATACGGTTCAGTATTAATTATACAAGTTAATAATTCAGTGAGATCAAGTGAACTGTATGCCTAGCTAGAGGGCGCTTCAATTCAAATGGAATTAATAATATTAATCCACAGCTTACTCTTGACTGAACCCGTAGGGTCACACAAATAGTACATGAACGGATCAAGTATTTAAAGGATTTAAATACTCCATTTATGGATATTTAGAATCGACGGATCTCGGTTCCAGTGGGAGCTGAAATTGTCAAAGGCAAATTATGAATACTCCGGAAACGATGATATTCTGGAAATGGAAATATGGATTGTATCGGAAATATAAATATTATCCAAGTCGTAGATGTTGCCGGAAACGGAAACAAGGTACGTATCGGAAAATATTATCGAAAATGGAAATATTGCCGGAATCGGAAATGTTGCCGGAAACGTAAATATTGTCAGAATCGGAAATATTATCGGAATCGGAAAATAATTCCGGAATCGGAAATATTAAATATTTGTTCGAAACGGAAATTAATTCCGGAATAGGAAATATTAAATATTGTTCGAATCGGAAATGAATTTCAGAATCGGAAAATTAATCGGAAGCGCGTCGTACGGAATAAACATCGGACGAGCTTGCTGGACGCAAGGCCCAGCACAAGGCTAGGCCCGCGCATAGCAAGCCCAGCGTACAAAGCATCGCAAGGCCCAGCGCATGGCCAGGCCAGCGCGCATGGCAGCTGGCGCGTCCATGGGCTCCGAGCAGTCGTTGGCTGCAGTGCTGTGGGCTTCTCCGCGCGCGCGCATGGCCAGCTCCCCTTGTGGGCCGTGCGCGTGTGTGTGTTGTAGTTCGTGCATGCATCAAATCCTTAAGCAATTAGGATTAGATTAAAAGATTAATTTCCTAAAGTTACTAGTTTTAATTAATGTCTAATTCTAATATGATTAGATTACTTGAAACCTAGTAGACTTCTAATTCCATTATTCCTACCCTATAAACATGTGATGGCATTCACAATTTATGAACACATAATTTCAAGTATCCACATAGTTTTAAGGATTAAAAATAATATTAATTTGCCTCTAATTATTCGAATAACATAATGCCTTAGGTGCAATTCTAGTTAAGTAAATCTAAGGCGGATCCGAACATGCCGTGGACTATCTACGGAGGGACGACACTTGGAGTCCTAAACTTATTCTTGTTCGGTTCAGGAGCAGCTAGGGAAGGCACGCTTCACATATATGTATCCTAAATTATGCTAGGTGTTACATGGCAATTAATTTGGATTCGTGGCTTTATGGTTTTTCCGCATGAAATATATATGATTTATATGTATCATAACCTAACACTCTTCTTCAAAGCCCGTAATTGAAATTGAGAATGCTGTCTTTAATGAGCTCATGTATAAAGGTGAAGTACCTAAACGTCCTCTGAATTATGGATTTGGTGTGAAGCAAAGCAACATCTTTGGAGTGGAAGGTTTGCTGAGGAAAGAAGGGTCAAGCTAAGTTAACAACAATACTATGGAAGTGGAGAACATGAAAGGTGAAATATCAGTTGTCAAGAAGAAAAATGAGGACCTTGCGCAACAAAATCAAGTTTTGAATACCAAGTTCGAAGAAACAACACAATCATTTAAAATGATTACTTCTTTTTTGGGACAAGTTTTGAAGGAAGTACGCAAAGGGAATGTTTCATCAAACCTTTAGATGGTGCGGAATCAGCAATACATATGGTTAGTTATTTCTGGAAATTATTCTGATTGAGCCTCATGTATCATTACCTGAAATGTGGAATATCTAATTTACTTATTAAAATGCTTTTTGTAGATTACTGATGATTCTGGTGGCAATGGTGACAACCAGGCCGAGACATGAGACTTTGAAACTATTGCCAAATGCAAGGTAATTTCATATGGAATTAATTAACTGCGTTTCATGCTTTATAGATAAACTTATAGCTGAAACAAGCTTTATAGTTGTCGATTGTTTATGGATGATGGTAAGATTAGAAGGTAGATGCTTAGATTTAGGATTATCATAATAAGGTATTATGTTGATATTAGCTGAAACACGAGTTTGGTGTTAGGTTTGGGTTGTTAAAAAACTATGGTTTATGTTAGTTAATTTATGATGATCCTTCTGTAACGCGTAAAGAAAACACAATGTTAAATGTCAATCCAAGACAGCAGAGACTCCGACTTACTCTTCTGATAAAACCTCATTCGAACTCTGACCATGAGTGAGAGATAAGTCTGAAATCAACTACTATAAAAAGTTTTAGTTGCGCATAGAAATTGCTCATAGTATAAGCTTGTTTTCTGTTTTTGTTCTGTTCACTCATAGTACTCGTGTTTGGTCTGTTTTTGGTCTGTTCACTTATTTTTGGTCTGTTCACTCATAGTACTCGTTTTTGGTCTGTTTTTTGTCTGTTCACTTATTTTTGGTCTGTTAAAAGTGTTGTGGAGGATATTTGAGAAGCTTTTCACATATTTCCGTGAATTTTGAAAAATTTAAAGTACTATGACCTGTAGGCCTAGTCGAAGTTTGGGATAGTTTCTACCTAAATCTTTCCCACCAATATAGAGCACAAAGGAGTAAACATGGGATAAAAGTTCACTACACACATGCATTCTAAAACTAAGAAGTCAAAAGACATACTAAATTCAGCTCCAAACAATCTTCCAACACTGGATATCCTACAAAAGTCGCGGCTAGCCCATTTACCCTGCAAACTTCTTCCTCAAAAGGCAAAATACATAAAACGTGGTCTACGAATTGAGATAGACACTTGAGTCTTGCTTCACCACCTCTCCATGCCCAGAACGATGGTGCGACATATTGGAAATGCATAGGACTGTCTAACTGTTGAACACTATAAGAAGCTGCAAATGGAATTTGTCTAAATTTCTATTACCATATTAATTAACAGAAAAAATTAAGATAATTTGAACTCCAAGTTATACCTCGTAGCTTTTTGAGGAAACGGAAAGAGAAACCCTTTGCGTCAACTGTCACAACAACGTGCGGTTTAAACAAGAAAGCTGCTTCCACTGTTTCCTTCAGCCTTACCTGCAATTTGATAACCAAAACATTAGAACCAAATCAAAACTTATAAAGTGAGTCGTTTTTATTTGGCAAATGAGCAGACATATAGAAAGTAGTGTTATACATACTCTAATCATGTAAAGATATGGCAACAACTCCAAAATCCCCATTACAGCATGATCTTCCATGGGAAACAGAGATCGCAAACCATATTGAGACATCTTTGATCTGGATGAAAGATAAAAAAATAATTTAAGCTAGAATCAGGATGGGACACATGAGGCAGCTTAATTGCTGGAAAAACCTCTCGTAGCACTCTAATGACAACTGGTTGGGAAGAAATATAGATCACAGATTCACAATCCATCTTAGAAATGGGAACGTATTACAAATGCACACATAAACAAACATACACACACACAAGCATGAGGTTGGTAAAGTTACTGAACCCACAAAACGTTTTCACTTTAAAGTGACACTAGATATTTCCATGTTTCAACTTTTATTCATAGAAAGAGGAATATAATCGAGACTTTACAAGACTCTAATAGAATGTGGTGTACAGACCAAACTCAAGTGAAAGAGTTGGTACTTTCTTACTGGAAATCACTGTTCCAAGAAGAAGTGTGCAACAATAATAGAATCCAATTACTAGTTGACTATTTTCCAAGATTGAGTGCTAAGGAGCTGGAGGTTATTAACAGAACTTTTTCATCGTGTGAAGGTAAAGCGGCTCTCAAGAGTGTGGAGGCGGGCGAGCACGAAGTCCAGATTTCAGCCAGTAGGAAGTGCCTTATTAAACAAAATAGTATATAGAGAAAGTCCTTCAACATAGCTTAAATTGACCCTTCAGAGACAAAGACTTCCCAATATCTCAATGAATAGGGCACAGCTTAACCAATTCCAATTAGCTAACTTTCAAGGACTTACATAACCACTTGCAAACTTCAGTCTAGAAGGAAATCACATCGTCCTCAAAACATCAAACATATTAGCAGCTTTTGCTGAACATTACTATTACCATCTCTTGCATTCCAAATAAGAGACCACTTGAGAATGCTAATCATATTCTTATCTCCACATTCTTTTTAAATTTCTCCTTTTTACTTTCTTTTTTAGTTTTAGATAATGCAAATAGACACTTCTCATAAACTACTCTAAGCCGTTGTAGAGTGAGAGGGCACACTACAAACGGAACTTCCCTCTCGAATTTGAAAGCTTACACTTCATGTAAAAAGACTACAGCTGTTTTGTACTTGTAAACAAAATGTATCATGTATCATGAAAACATAACTTCATCTAGTTGGTTATTTCATAAAGAGTTACCTTTTTCAAGAAATACATCTCAATATAGAACTTCTGACTGGTGTCATCAATGAGTAATCTCTCCAGACTTTGAGAGACTGTCAGCAAGCTAAAAGGTATTAGGCATTCAGAATCTGCCGCTACTGCTGAGTCCTGCTGTTGTAGCTGCTGCTACTGCTGAGTCCTGTTGTTGCAGAGTTTTGCAGGTTCGCAGTCAGTCAGGCATATTGTTCTGCTCAGGCTAGCTTGTTGTTGTGCAGTTTCTTTTTCAGCTTGTTGTTGTGCAATTCTTTTGTGCAAGCCTTGTGCTGTTCAGTCTGGTTCTGCTATGTAGCTTGTTTGGCTGGTGTCTTTTTTTTTGGTTTTCAAATGTGCAAGCCAGCTAATTAAAGAAAGTCACAGTTTAGGAGTTTACACAACAAGTTAATGAACATCAGTTTGGCTGGTGTCTTTGTAGAATGTTTTGGTTTTTTTTTGTTTTTGCTTGGGTGCGGGCTGTGCTCCCTTAGCTTTTGTTTCCCTTGTTGTTTTGTGTTGGTTGTTGTTTGGGTTTCTACCTTTGGTAATTAAGTTCACTAATTTACCAAATATATATATATATATATATATATATATATGTATATTCATTGTTCATGTCTATATTTCTAATAGTCATGCATTTTTCCCTTGATTAGTAGTTGGTATTATTTTGAGAAGACCACTAGTAGTTAGGATGAAGCTGGTTAGGATTACTGTTAATTTTTGATTTTATGGAATTTTCATCATACTTCATATATATTTGACATTAAATTTTCTTTGCAGATTATTGATGATTCAGGTGGTAATGTAGATCAAGAGATGAACAAGTTATCTTGAAGCTAAGCTAGCATAAAGATAGGTTTACTTGGTAATTAGTTTGTTCGTAGCTAGGAAGTTGTTTTTATTTAGTTTTGGATTTTCTTGAAGAAAAAATAATAATGCTAGTTAGAAGTTATTTTTGTTTCAAAATATCTCTTTTATTTCAGTTTGACTAGACTCTGCGAATTAATTTAATGTATAGATGATTTTTATCACTTTTTCTAAATTAACTACGTTATCGCTAAGTACATATGAATCATATCATAACGTTTATATATATTTCTTTAAGATAATTTACGTAGTAATTAGTTAATACTTGTATTTGATTATGATTATCTATATATGGTCGATATATATTTTTATAGATAATTCATGATTTTAGATTAAAAAAATATGATGCGAATTGTGACGCTCCAAAGTGTCTAAATTATTGTGTATTAATATGATGCAAATTGTGACTCTCCAAAGGGTCTAAATTATTTTGGAGGGAATGAGGAGAACTCGCACGAAAGTAAACACATAGGGACACTAATAAGAGTCTATATATTTCGGGTGTCTAAAGCGTCTCTATATGGTTTATAGTGGCATAGAAATGTGTCTATAAGCGTGCAAATAGTGACGCTTTTTACAGTCTAAATATTGCGACTATCTATAGAGTCCCTATATCCCAAATAGCGGCGGCGAAATACATCGATATTTTGCAAATTGTGACGCTCTAAAGCGTCGGTGAATAGCGGCAATAAAAATAGCGACCCTCTTCGAAAGCGTCGCTATGTGAAATAGCGACACTCTTTACCGTCGCAATTTGTCCTAAAAAGTGTCACAATGTGCCGCATTTTTTTGTAGTGGTAATGTCATAATCATTTGCATAGATACTTACTTGAAAAGACTAGTATCGTACAAGACCTATGAAACTTTACTCTAAAAGATGAAAATCTGTCATAAGTAAATTTCATTATCTTATTAGACATTAATCCTCAATACCTGAGTGATTTGAGCTTACTTATTTGAGAACTGGTTGCTTTGACGCTGTCAACCATCGCACCGTAAAAGGAGACCATAAAGGCAGTGCTCGGGTAATCACCTATCAAACAAAGTCTAAACTCAAGATTACAAGATTGGGATTGTCCTCCCATAAACCGGGAAGAGATGCCAAAAGTTGTATAAAGGCCACTCGGAGAGCTAGAAACTTAAAAATGCATGGCCGTGCTTAGATGAATCATATGCCATGATTATATGTTTATTTGACCAGTTGAACTCTGACAAAGAGAAATACCTCTCAACGTAATAAGGATGACCAGTCTTACCTTATGTTCATGAGAAGGCATCAAGTGACAAAGGAATTAGGAAATTCACACTTGTCCCTAAGGACAAGTGGGAGACTGAAGGAAATAATACCCTTGGTTCAAGTTTGCATTTAATGCATTTAATGCTAAGTCTAATTGTAACAGCCCGCTCTTAACGAGCTGCTAAGTAAAATTACTTAATAGCATTAATCAAACTTATCTCTTAACCAACAAGGAACTAATCCATGAAATTCAATAACTCTTCATATTTAGCTTAAGAATATTCACACAAAAACTATTACAACCTTATATATGAAATTCAGCTAGCATATATCGCTTTTTGCACTCGCGATCCCTGATTCAACTTCCAGCATTAACTAAACCTGCAAAATCACGAATAGGAATCTGCCCCCACCAGGACAGGTTCAAAGAACAAAGTCAAGGAAACTGATAACACATTGCCCAACCTGAAACTCATTTTAGTGGCTTAAAACATAATTTCGTGAGTTAATTTATTTGTAAGGTAAAAACGATTTGATCCGATCAAAAATCATATTTCAAATTTGCAAGAACTTAAGTCATTTCACATAACATCTTTAATCATAACTGTAGTATTCGTGATTGATTAAATAAATTAAGCAAAGGTTTCAGACTTATTCACTAGGTGTTCAAAAGATGTTCATAGCATAAGAAGTCTTCAAATCCACAATTCAACATAATCAAACCTTAACACATACCGGAAAAGTATCCATCATGGATTCACAATTCGTCTCTCATGATTTTAATGACGAACATAAGCTAAGTACAAACACATCTCGAACATAATAGCCACTAATGATTCTCCATACTGAATCTCTCATACCAATACACATATATATTCTCTCAAAGCCATTGGAACTTCGATTCGTATCGATCTCGATAATTTATTTTTGAAATTGTATCATAATACTAGTATAAACTTTTCAAAAGAGTAACTATAAGTTATTGATATTCCAAAACTATAAATTTTCCAAAAATACTTCTTATAAATGATAAATAACGTATCAAAATCACACTTCGAATTTCGCAAACAATATATGTTTGATATTTCAAAACACATAAACATACTTATTCTTTCACAATATTTGCTTATTCCAGCAAATTCTAACATGTTTGTCTTTAAAACTTATAAACTAACTAGGGGAAGAGAACACGAATAGAGATGGGTTGAAGAACCACTGTCTCCAAACTTTTAGGGGTCGTCACCCACCTTTTCACACAAGCTTGCAAGACTTTTAGGACATGTCCCCACACAGATGTACATATGTACATTTACACAGATGCACAGATGTGCATTTACAAAGATCACACACAAATACACAAGTGTTGTTCATGGCCGTTGTTAACGGCTTCTTCCCCACTAAAACACATTTGAAAACTCATTTAATAAATTTAAGAAATATAATTCTTCAAAGGCTTATATCACAAACCAAATCACATCTGAATTAACACAATTAAACAAAATTGAAAATATTGTCACAATGATACTTATTCAATTTGACAGATCCATTCAAAAGATTTGCTTAAAGATCATAATAGCTTATCCAAAGATTTTTCACAAACTCTGTATACATAAATCTTGAAAACAAGATAACCTAAGCACCTATATGTTATTCGGTTCGCTTGAAAGCACTCGCATATAGTTAAAATCCAAGATATATAGTCGAAATCCTTAAGCTTGTCAGGAATTATACTCATGAATACAAAGTAGTAAACTCAATATTAATCTATTGATATATTCTCGGTCCCAAAACGCAAATATTAAGTTTGTAGCACAAAGATCACCATTTCAAATTACTCCAACCTTTAGTCACAATAGTATAATAAACTCAAACCCTTATTATACTATGAAACATTCATAACTCCAAGTATAATAACCAGGCCAAAATCTTCCTTATCTAACTCCAGTTGCATATAGGTTATACCCAAGTTAGCGTAATAGCTCAATTAAGACTAGTCAACTTAATTTTCTCTTGATCGTGCGTGGTTACATACTCAACACTGTAATTTAGATCTTAAAATAATTCTCATTAAGAATAAAGTATAAAATGATGTGTAAATACACAATACAATCGTATCAAAAAAAATATATATATCATTTATATTATTTTATCTTAGTCAAAGAATAATCTTAAACTTTTAAATTCAAACATACTCTTTACAGAAACCGTGTAAAGATCTCAAATGAAATAATTTAATAAACATTGAGCTTCAAAACTCGATAAATGATAACTTGGTAAACATAGGCCATAAATCATAATTCAGAAAATTAAAATACATTATATATTGAGTAGCTCAAAACTGGATTTTTAGAAGATCAATTAGTTTATTTTTATGGTTACCCAATTCATAAAACTTATTTCAAAAAGCCATTCACGTTGTAACCAATCCTTATCATCATATTCGAGTTAGAATTATACAATAACTAATATGTTAGTAAAACTACCGTTTAGTGATAACGTTAACTATAACATAAAGAAAATATTTATCTTATAGATCTTATTATAAAATTATATCGCTCAAATAATAGTTCAAGATAAACAAAAGAATATAGAGGAATATATCTACCGCTTATGATTCAACCGATAGTCCCTGCTAAACCTTATTAATCCCAACATAGGTTAATATTTATGAGTCACACTCATAGTTCCCTAATCATGTACTCCGTACCTTATTTCATAATTTGTCATATCTATAGCTTGATTACCCATAATGATATTCAACTGTATTTTCCGAAATGCACTAAATATACTGAAGCTAACATGAGCCGACTTAGAGTATGGAATTCCGATTACATTACAACCCATATTATTCTTAATAAATATATGTATCTTTATAAATCTCACATGGGTCACATCCTCCAACTATGTAACCAACCCTTAATAAATCTCGCTACCAAGTCTTCACAAGTCTCACAATCAAATTGACACAAGTTTCATTTTCAAATGTATCAAAATGTCTCACGATCAAAATTTCAAGTCTCAAAAAATCGAGCTTTCACAATCCTCATGTTTAAATCAATTGAGATATATATAGATTAAAAACACAAATATTAAAATCATTGAAATTCTATAAATATAATGTTCATATTCACATCTTATATAGGATTTCCAAATCACAATATTATAAGTAAAACTTAAATCGAAATTCATATTGTTAAACGTAAAATCACATTCTTAAAATAAAGATAACACAAGCCATAAATTTTCATCAAAGTGGATGGACAATGTGTACCTTAAGCATGCGACAATAATACTCCAAGAGTATGATCTCAGGTTCATAATCCGATCATCAACACCAATTTCATGATACCCATCACTCCTTTGCTTGAACTCCCAATTATACATCCATAGTTCAATCTTCATAATATATGCATGAACTCAACTCTTTAATAAGCTCCATATATTATCTTAACAAGGGTTCTACTTCGCTAATCAAATCAGAGTTGGGAACTCAGAGGAAAGATCAACAACAACAAGGCCGCAACAACAATAAATTGAGGTATCAACAACAACTTGTAGCCAGCAGCAGCGACTGATTTCAGAAGAGCATATCTCCTAAAATACGGCTCCAAATTGAGTGACGTTTGAGCCTAAATTCATCTACGCAAAGATATCTAAAATTTTTGTTTAGAAACAAGAAGGGAAAAATTAGCGTAAGTTCTTCAAAACATCACAAACATAAGCTAGTTCTGAAAACAACAACTGCAGCAGCAGTGACAAGAAGAGGGCGTATCTCCCACAATACAACCCCAAATTGAGTGATTCTTGAGGCTAAATTGATTAGCTTTTCAAGGGCTACAACTTTCCTAAAGAGACTATTGGAAAAATCCGAACTCGTGTTGTAGAAAACGAACGAAACAGAAGCAGCAGCAGATAATCAAGCTAGAGGAGAGAGATTTTTTTTGGGTTGTGAGTGTTTGCACCTAGGAGAAACCATTAAACAAATTTATTTTCTACCTTACTTGCCACTCAATTGTGAAGAATTAACAAGAAAATGACACCAATATTTGTGTGTGGCAACTCCCATGAGTGACACATCGCATGGAAGAGCAAGGCATATGAAATTATTTTATTTTTCTCACCAAGGGCAAAATTGTAATTTTACATTTAAAATAAAAAAAACAGATTTTCCTCTCTTACACATTGAAAAGATAAAATACAATAATAATACTCATCTTTTATTAAAACTGTTTTAATCTATTTTAAGATAATAAAATGTAATTAGCCTCTAATTAAAAACACCTGGAAAAAATTGCGCTATTACACTAATAAATGCGGTTTGTTATTAATTAAGCAAGTTAATTAATTATTCAGTGAGATCAAGTGATCTGAATGCCTAGCTAGAGGCCGCTTCAGTTCAAGTGGAATTAATGTTATTAATGCCTTAACTTACTCTTGAATGAACCAGTAAGGTCACACAAATTGTACGTGAGCGGATCAAATATTTAGGAGAATATTATATTCAATAAATACTCTAAATTATGGATATTAGGAGAATATGGATGTTGGTTTAAGTGGGAGCTAAACAAACTGTCAAAAGGAATTGAAAACAAAGAATATTTGCCGGAAATGAAGATATTAGCGGAAACAGAAATATGGTTCATAACGGAAATATAAATATTATCGAAGTCAAAGACATTGCCGGAAACGGAAATATTATCGGAAATAGAAATATTGCCAGAATCGGAAATATTACCGAAAACGGAAATATTATCGGAATCCGAAATATTGTCGGAATCAGAAATAAATTCTGGAATCGGAAAAACGAATCGGAAGCACGAAACGAGCGACGAACCATTGCACGAAGAAATGGCCCATCGCTCGATGAGTCAAGCGCAGCGCCAATAACCGAGGCGCAACGCCAACGCAAGCACGCCAGGCACAAAGGCCCAGCGCACCAGCGCCAGCATATATGCTCAACTCCCAGTGCGAAGCTGTGCTGGACTTGTGCGGGCTGTGTGTTGCTTGGCCCATGGTGCCAAGCTTGCTTGGGCCACAAGGCTGCATGCACACAAGACCATGCTGATCGGTGTGCTTGTTTTGCAAGCAGCCGGCCAGCCCTAGCATTTTAGTAAAATTGGTTTCTGGTATTTTTCCAAGACTTACCTAAAATCGTTCTAGGGTTTTGGCTCCTAGGGTTTTTCTTATTTCCTATAAATATATGGCCTATGATCATGTAGAAACTCATCAATAGAAACACAATTCAATACTCTTTGCCTATCACCTAAAGTGAGATCCCAATTAAAACTATAAAACCTTATATTATATCCTAGTTGGTACGATTTAAGGCATATCCGAACGTACTATGGACTATCTACGGAGGGATGACGTTTGTTGTTCTAACTTGTTCTTGTTCGGTTCGGGAGCAGCAAGGGAAGGCACGCATCACAAAGTGTGTTCATTAAATTATGCTAAATGATTATGCGCATTTAATTTGGATTCTGGCATTTATGGTTTTTCCGCATGACATTAGATTGTTCATAACCTAACATACCTTAGGTGCATGTGTAGGATGATTTCTTGTATTTTGAATTGCTTTTGTATGTATAAGGCCTAAAATTGTTGCTCCCTTGTGTATGTATGATGAAGGGCTCTTGATTTCGTATGTAAAACTGGGAAAAATTGAATTTTTTATCACTTTTGGAGGGAGGCAACCCATACCTACGGGATTGGTTTGTTGAAAAGGGTTGGCGGTACTTTGTATTTTGGATTGTTGGAATGTTGATAGTAATAGATGCTAGCTTTCTTGTACTTGCATTGGAAATTGTTTGGTTGCCATCTTGGACATGAACTGTTGGAACTTAGAACTTGGAACTTTGTATTTTGCATTTTAACTTTGCGTTGGAAATTTGTAGATGCCTTGCCTGGCATGGACTTTAGAGGTGTAGAATTTTTTATGTGGGGCCCTGGGTGGTTGCTTTTTGAACATAGACCTTGAGGATCCTTATAGGGAAATGGTAGGCTTGGATAGCCTAGCCGTGGATGTGGACTTGAAACAACTGCTTAGGCATGGATAGCCTAAGCGTTGGTGTAGATTCAAACACTATTATGAGGATCCTTGGCCGTACGTGTATTGCCACTGGGGATGTTTGGGAAATTGAACTAGCTGGTATAAGATAGCCCCCATCATTGAATGTTTACTCTGTACTTGAATATTTTGGTACGCCTCTCCGTCGTACTCGAAGAAAGATCTTTGAGAGCTTGCCTAATCGGGCTGCTGAGGAGGATGCTTCTGACGTGGAGGCAGGGGAGCTGGAGGACGTGGAGATCGAAGGTACTGTCCCGCATGAGAAGACTTTTTTCGACAACTATGGCTGGAGGCGGGAGGACCTAGTCTTTAACCGGAGCCATCATCTGTCCCATCGACCGCCTATGGGTGTGGTATGCTTATTGTATTCTGCTTTAGCTTGCTTCTTTTTGGATCATGCTTTTTTGTATTGATTTTTCCTTATAGTAGACCGAGCATGTGGGCATCTATGTATTCTGGTCTTGGAGAGAGCTTGATAAAGCTTTCAAGTACATCTAGGATCATGATGATACAAGGGTCTTGTGGGAGCGATCAGGCTTTGCCCCGTTCTGGGAGGCGGTCCAAGGCTTTGAGGGTGTCGCTAACGTTAAGGCCAGGACACAGGTCCTTTTGTAGTGGTGGTGGGACACCACTAACTCGCTCCATATGCGTTGGGGAGAGATTACGATCACCCCTTTCGACTTTGTTATGATCACAAGACTCCCTTTTCTAAGAGGGAGGTTGCATTTAACCTGGACTTGAAGTGAGGTATTCCTGGTGTCGGAGACTTTTTTGAGCCTATTGTGAGGAGATTGTCGCGCGAGGGTAACTTGTGCCCCTTGATGCAGATTCTTGTTGGTATTGAGTTTCCTGGTGAAACAACTAAGTTGAGGGTCCGCATCTTCCTCTTAGTGCTTGTCTGTCTAATGGTCATTCCGGACAGGAACAGTCGCGTACTGATACGCTACTTGGATCCTTTGAGGGACATGAGATCCAATCCTGGACTCAGTGGGGTAACTTAGCATATGGCCACCTTTTGCACGAGATGAAGAATGCTTCGAGGATTGCCTTTTAGGACGCTACTGGCATGGTTGTTCTGTGGAGAGTGTTGGAGGTATTTACGACTCCTTTTGTATTTTGTATTTGTAGGTTTGACTTATCCCTCATTTGTTTACAATTTGGGCGTACGAGCATTTTCCTGGCTTGGCGCCTGCTCGCCCTCATGGTGCGGCTTACCCGTTTGCAGCTTCTTGGCGGGGCACAGAGCGTACCCGTGAGACTATGCAGTCATTCCGTAAGGCTTTGCGGATCACACCTTTTGGCGAGGTATGATTGTATCTTGAGAAGTCCTAAACTTCTTGCTATTTCCCGTATATCAATTGAACTTGTTGTTTTGTAGGTGATATTCCGCCCCTTTGATGGGGTGCCTATGCCAGAGTCGGCGATCCGTGTCCACTTTTTGACTGGACTGAGGGTGCTGATTTCGGGGCTTTACCGCTCCATGTGGTATTTGGGTGAGCGGGTTGTTATCCAGCATGTCTCTTCATCTCAGCTGGTTCCTTTTGATCCTCCCGAGTTCATGATGCTGAGTGTCCCAGCTATGAACCGAGTTTATAGGACAATCTTGGATCGAGGAAATGTTGACTCGCTATGCCTTCCCTGGGAGGGTTTTGTAGATAGGGGGCCATCTATGCGGCCTTCCTTGGACATTCTTAGATCGAGGCAATGTTGACTCGCTATGCCTTCCCTGGGAGGGTTTTGTGCGACCGGTAATTTTTGAATTTTGTACTTTGAATTTTATACTTGTCTTGATTGAACTGTCCTTTTGCACTGACTCTGTTTATCTGATTGCAGGTTGAAGAGACGTATCCCGATAATATCCCTTATGGAGACAGGGTTCTCTGCTATGCGGATGATGATGATGGGAAAAAGGTAGAGGTTCCGATTCCTGTGGCACCTTCTTCGGATTAGATGGATGCCAACGTCATTCCTAAGCGTTTTGTGGCTGTAAGTGTTTTTAACTCGTCATTGCCTTATTGTTTTGTAACAAGAAATTGAATCTTCAATCATGTATGCAGCCCTCTCGGGGAAAGTTACACCGTTGGATGGTGGTGATCGACTCTCTGAAGAAGCATTGTGTTAAACTGATCAAGAAGCTTGATGGTCGTGGTCGCACAATGAGTTTGTTGTTTCTGTGTATGTCGTACTTTAGAACTTTGTATAT